>NC_092051.1:85542100-85896194 GCF_003086295.3 Arachis hypogaea | reverse complement strand
TTTTTTTTTATTTCCGCCATTTACATTGCAGCTCTTTATTTCTGCATTTTGTTTTGGGGGCTATTTCTTTCCTGCCATTTATTTCTGCATCTAATCAAATTCTGGGTTGCTCACTAGAACATTCCTAATTAAGTTGCTTGATCAATCAATCTCTGTGGGATTCGACCTACTCATTGTGAGTTTTATTGAGACAATTCGGTACACTGCGAAGAAAATTTTGGAGAGACAGTTTTGTGCGTATAAGTTTTATGGCGCCGTTGCGGGGATTATTTTGATCAATGTTAAATTGGAGGATAACTAGTTGAGCATTTTTCTTTTGTTGATTTAAATTTTTTGTGAGTTAATTGTTTCAGTTTTAGTAATTTCTCCCTTCCCTATTTTTCGTTTATTTTTTTTATTTACAATTCATTCACTAACCAACTGTTTGATATATTGCTCACACCTAAAGAATTCTAATAGAATATTTTGGATCTGTTTCCTGTTGTATTTGTGGTTGTATGAAGGAGGGAAAGGGGCTTCATTCCTTTGATTCTGACTGGAGGACCTTTAGTCAGGGAAAAGAGTAGTGGGGGGGAAGAGGAGAGTCTTTGAACTAGACATGGGGAGAATATGGAGAACATCCATGAAGAAGTGGCTCCAACCATGGCAGAGAAGGTCTAGCAATCATGCTGGCAAGAGAGAAGATTCTAGGCTCCTTACATCAACCAAACCAGGAAACTGTGGGAGTAGCATTCAAAAGCCAACCATACATGCCAACAACTTTGAACTAAAACCACAGGCTCATCACCCTTGTTTAGAACAACTGTTCATTCGGAGGAGGCGTCCAAGAAGACCAATCAATCTACCCTTTGAGGATTCGATACTGTGAAGTTAATGGTGTTATCCTGACACCTTAGACTATTTTTTTCCTTTCTCACTCAAGGATAGATTAAATTGGAATCCTTCCTAGGAGAGTTTACAACCTGGAAGATGTGGTGAACAAATTTTTGCAGTTCTATCCCCTCATGTTGGTAGTGAGTTCAAACTTTCAGAGCAGGATGGTGAGTTATATGAAGCATGGGAGAGGTTAAGGACCTACGAGAGGTGTCACCAGATTGTTCAATGAATGGGTGCAGTACACTTTTCTATGAAGCCTTTTATGTCAAGAAGCAGTAGACCACTCATCCGGGGATCTCTAACAAAAGAAGACATTGAGGAGGCATAGATGTATTGAACTGTAGCAGAGAACGACTATTCTATGCCTCCGAAAGAGGGAACACTAGAGGAGTGATGGAGCTAAACAATGTAGATGCTCTGCTGGCCCAAAACAAGCTCATTACCAAGCATTTAACTGACCTCACCAAGAAGATGGAGAGGACCCAAGTAGCAGCAATCACCACCTCATCAACAACCCAAGAGGGAGTGAATGCAGAGGCAGAGAGTGAGTAGGAGAAAGACAACTACATTGGAATTCACCTAGACAAAATCATGACCCATACTCTAAGACCTACAACCCTGGTTGGAGGAATCACCCAAACTTTGGGTGGGGAAATCAACAAGATCAAAGCGAAGATCAGAGACATCACAACCCCAACAACAATGCACCTCACCAACAATTCACACAGAGAACATATCAACACCACCATAACAACACCTCTCCACATCCATATCAAAACTAAAATAACACTGCTCATCCTTCTACCTCCAATCCCAACCTACCATCATCTGATGACAGACTCTCAAGGATTGAGAACCTGCTTGAAGGCATATGCAAAGAGATTCAAGACAACAAGGTGTTCAAGGAGGAAGTGCGAGCAAATTTTAAGAACCAGGGAGACACCATCAGAGGTTGGAATCTCAAGTGGGTATCTCTCTGAGCAGATTCCCAAACCTACAGATGGATTCCCAAGTGACACAGAGAAAAATCCGAGAGGTGAAACAAAGAAAGTAAGATGGAAGATTGCAAGATGGTCACTATAAGTGGTAAGGAGACTGAGGACAAGCCAAACAAGCCGTCAGAACAACCTGGAGATACCTCAGCAGAGAAGAAGGAAAAAGATCACCAAGAACCAAAAATCTCACAACAGGAGCTGCTGAGACTCTATGCACCCTTTTCCCAACTACTCAATGGTGCTGTGGAGAAGAGAATATACTCAAGATTTCTTGACTTGTTTGCATCTCTGCATGTAAACATACCATTCATCAAGACCATCCAACAAATGCCTGCATACATCAAGTATATGAAGGAACTGCTTCCCAGGAAAAGCTCACTCAAGGGAGGCCAATTATAGTGATGAACAAGGAGTGCAGCGCCTCATCAACCAGAGTTGCCTACAAAAGAAAGGACCCAGGAGTTTTTACATTCCTTGTGCATCGGAGAAACCATGTTTGATAAGGACTCTGCGATTTGGAGAAGCATCAACTTAATGCCTTATCCCTTATGAAGAGGCTGCAGATCAATGAGATAATGCCCACAGATGTAGTCATCAGGCTGGCTGATAAAACTCAAAAACAAGCAATAGGAGTGGTGGAAAATGTGTTGGTAAAGGTTGGGAAATACAACCTCCCAATAGACTTTGTCATATTGATATGGAAGAGAGTCACACTCACCCAATCATATTGGGAAGACCATTCCTACTACAGCAGAGCACTCATAGATGTAGAGCGAGGGGAGCTAATCTTGAGGATCCATGATGAACAACTCAGCTTTAATGTCTTCAAACTCTCACAAGAAACAGATCAAGAGAACAAGGGACCAAGGAAGAATCACAGTGAGATATTGAAGGAAGAAACAAGCACTAAGCACAACCAGCACATCTGGGAACTCCCTTGATTGATGAACAAGGCAAACAGCAATTGCCACAGCTCAAGAAAATCAGGAGGAACCCAAACCACCAGAATCATATGAGACCAGTAACCACATTTCCTTAGAGGAGGAGGTCACAAAGAGTAATACAACATCACAAGGAACAAAGAAGAAGGTACCAAGGAGGTGGAGGAATAAGAAGATCCCTACCGAGGACTTCTCTCCAGGGATAAAGTGATCTCAGCTTACTTCCTAGATATCCCCATGATCTCCCCACTGTATCATCTTAGTTACCTAAGGTCTTCACTATCAACAGAGTTCTCTCCTGGAACATGTAGAGATCATTGAACAACCACTGGATATAGGTCTACTGCCAGAGGAGAAGACTTGAAGCATTATCAACCTCCCTGATGAAGGAGAAATGTCAAGCTAGTGATGCTAAAGAAGCGCTTCATGGGAGGCAACCCATGTTTTATATGCTTTTAGAAAATAGTGAATAAGTCAATATTCATGAATTCCAACCCAAACTTGACAAACACTTGGTAAAATCCTTATTAGGCAGTATATAGTGAAGAATAAGTTTGGTGTTCAAAGCATGCCGAGAGAGCATGAATGCAAACCAGAGCATGCTAATCTTGGAGCTTGAACAAAACTTTTTCATCACAGTGCTACAAACTAAGTTTGGTGTCACCCAAGGTGCTACCAATGTGCATATAAGGATACACAGTTAGTTAGTTAGTTGGTGTTCATGAATAAACAATCTAGTTCATTTTCTTTATTATTCTAGCCATAAAGTTTAATTTCTCAATGATATTAATTTTTCTTATTTTTATAGGAAAAGGGAAAGGAGCATTGAAGGGGATTAATTGGACAATTAAATGAGGAAGGTTCGGACACCACAAAAGGAGGGTACTACACACGTGCCTCAAGGAGGGATGCATTGGAAAATGTTGCCATGCAACATTGAAAGAATGAGACCCTCAAAGACCGGGCACACCCTTCATAAAGTTGATGATCCTTGTCCTTTCTCCATGTTGAACCCCATCCGTCCATCTCACACTCAAATCATCTATCCAAACCCTTCATTTGCCCATCACTTCCATATATAAGTAGCTCTCCCTCCATACCCCCTTCACATTCCATCCTCCCAGCAGGGAACAACTCGAGGTGAATCTCAAGAGAGCCACAATGGTGCACTGTATACTCAAAGGAGGAGAGATCAAGGTACATGAACTCATAGCCGCAGGCATTAGAAAGATGGCAGAGAAAAGCGACTCAAGAGGAAAGTTAGGTTACCCCAGCACTATTTACCGACTATGCAAGAAAGCTGGGGTGGTGTTTGAAGATGAGGACCCTGTGTGGATAAAAGAGGGCATTCCAATAACCGTTCAACGAATGCATGCTGCCGCATCCCCCCTGCCTCAACGGAAGCAA
This sequence comes from Arachis hypogaea, assembly GCF_003086295.3. Lineage (NCBI taxonomy): Eukaryota > Viridiplantae > Streptophyta > Magnoliopsida > Fabales > Fabaceae > Arachis > Arachis hypogaea. The sequence continues at coordinate 85,891,975 of NC_092051.1, read as the reverse complement.
AGGAAGAGGCCAGCCCCTCAAGTAGTAGAAGGACAAATCTTAGAAGGGAAGCACCAGCCACTTTGGATATGCACCAACTACAGGAAGCCATTGATGGCCTATCTAGACAATATTTGGAAAGCCAAGGAGCACAGAAAGAGCTTCAACTACAGATGATGGGGCAGCAAGAAGAATCACTCTCAAGATGGATGACTCAACAAGGGGAGTGGCAAAAGCAAATGATGGAGCAGCAACTGAGTCAAGGACAACAATGGAGTGAAACATTCCACAGGATAGAACAAAGGCAAAATGAACAACAAGAATCCATCCAGAAGCTAATCAACATCCAAGCACATCAAGGTGCACACATACATGAGATGCATCGAAGACAAATAGAACAGGCAGAACTATTGGACGAGCAAAGGGCATTCGCAGAAGGAGTTTACATGAGCGAGACTAGGCATCATATAAACACTCAAGCCAGCCTCGGATACTTAGTAGGACAGCTGCCTATATTGCATCCGGGAATCGCAATGTATGAAGAAATGAAGGATGAATTAGCACGAGAAGAAAGACAAAGGGTGGAAGAGAGTCATGAATCAGTGAGGAAGGCACTTGAGGATTGGAAGCAAGCAAGATTGGCACGGATGCGAGGAAATGCAAGAGGACACAAAGAGGACAAACAAGGAGGGGAGCATGGGCATCCACATGAGTAAAAGGTGGTGGAGTTCCTTCTTTGGTCCATTCTTTTCTATGCTTTAAATAAGGAAGATCTTGTATGAAATAGAACATGCTTCCATGTTAGTTTGAACCTTTTTCAATTCTGTCTTTTAAACTTTTTGTTGATTAGGGTTGTGTTTTCTAGTCTGAATGTCATTACTGCATCATTTCCTTACTTAATTGTATGCTTGTCCTTTTGAATCAAATGAAAAGAGAATGAGTGTTTTATAAAAGACCAGAGTGGAGTTCATACTATGGAGTAAGTTCCTGAGTTTGTGGTGTGGTCATAAGTTAGCTAAGTTGGTTCAACCACAAGGTGGGAAGACAACTATCTGTCATGAATCATATGCTTGAACACACCCCATGAGACTAGCTAAATAACAAGATCCTAATAAGAAAAAGGGAAAGAACAATCAAAGTTGAAGAATAAAAGAAAAATAGCAAGAAAAGAGGCTAGGCACCAAGGGTTTGAGTCTTGAGGGATGTGTCTGTGGTGTTTCTGTACCAAGGATCTGCTTGGATTACTAAGCTCTCAGGGGTGCTTTATCACCTGGTAACTTGGGTTAACTAACCCGGGATTATCAGCTAAAAGTCCACTATCAAGAGCAATCTTTGCTACAGAACATTTAGTAACCCAAAGAAGTGCTGGACACCAAGACCTCAAGGAAAGAAAATAAACAAACCATGTGCCTGTGGTGTGTATGTATGGGGGAGAGACTTGAGGAAGTAAGTCCTTAGGGGTGCTTCAACACCTAGCACCTTGAACCAACTGGTTCGGGAGTGTTGGCTGAAAGCTTATTCTAAAGAGTTGTCCCCTTACAGAGCACTTAGCCTAAGAACACAAATAAGCCCTGAAATGACAACAAAAGGATCAATGAATAAAAGTCTCATGGGATGCAATCAAGTGAGTATTCTAGAACATGATAAAGGTCTGAAAGCCAGTGAAGGAATGAACCTAAGTTGCTATGCATGAAACCACCATAAAACCAGGAACATGACTTCCACAAGAATGACTCATTTCTCTTGGCATTCCGTTCATCATTCTCTTGTTCCAGTACTTGCTTAGGGACAAGCAAGCTTTAAGTTTGGTGTTGTGATGCCAGGGCATTTTGGCCAGTTTCACTGACCTTTTCTTTACTGTTTTTAAGGTAGTTTCATGCATTTTCTTAGAAAATAAGCTATTTTTGGGTAGATATTCACTTACATCTTAATTCAAGCATACATTGTGCACTTTACATGATTTCATGAGAATTTTGCATGAATTAGATGACAAATTGGATGATGCATGACTCATGACTTGGACTAGAACTTTGATGCACTTTGTTGCTTGATTTCAGGACAAAGGAAGCAAAGAAGAACCACGTTAGCAGTCACGTTAGTCCCACTAACGTGACCTCTAACGTGGAATGGGTGCTAACTTGAAAAGTTAATGAGAAAGGTAATCGCCAATAACGCCCTCGAAGCCATCATAAGCCCACGTTAAGAGTCACGTTAACTAAGTTAACGTGAACTCTAACGTGGAAGAAGACAACAAGGCCAACGTTAGTGACACTCTCCTTTGTCACTAACGTTGGACCAAGCTCATAATTGGCCACGTTAGTTGCCACGTTAACTTAGTTAACGTGGACTCTAACGTTAAGAAGCAAAAGAGAAGCCAACGTTAGTGACATTCACCTTTGTCACTAACGTTGGCCAAGCCTCCATAAGCCACGTTAACTCCCACGTTAACTTAGTTAACGTGGAAGCTAACGTGGAGAGAGCAATTGATAGCCAACGTTAGTGACACTTACCTTTGTCACTAACGTTGGGGTGAACCACCAAGAGCCACCATGAGCAACGTTAACTCCCACGTTAACTTAGTTAACGTGGAAGCTAACGTGGATAAAGAGATGATGAGCCAACGTTAGTGACACTCACCTTTGTCACTAACATTGGGGATGGCTAGCATTACTACGTTAGAAGCCATGTTAACCTAGTTAACATGGACTCTAACGTGGGAAAGGGGCACATTGGAACGTTAGTGACAAAGGTAAGTGTCACTAACGTTCTCGAAGAATTGGCACTGCTACGTTAGAAGCCACGTTAACCTAGTTAACGTGGACTCTAACGTAGGGACAAGGGAGGACTCTCCACGTTATTGGGAAAGGTAAGTCCCAATAACGTGTGCGAAGGACCAAGAGGCAACGTTAGTGGTCACGTTAGTGCCACTAACGTTGAAGTCAACGTGATCATATTTGGGTTAGGAACGTTAGTGAAAAAGGTGATTGTCACTAACGTTCTTGAACCCACACTTTCACTTAACGTTGACACCACTAACGTCCTGAGTCAAAGTCCTGCCTACTTCACCTTTCCTCTCTGCAAGAAAAGCTAAGCCCAATGAAAATGATAACTGCTTCAAACTCAAGATTCAGAGGCCCATACCCAAGACTTGAAGAGCCAACTAGAAGATGAGAAGAGTAGTATATATAGGAGTAGCTTTGAATTAGTTAGGGAGTTGGAAAAATTAGGGAGCCTTTGGCATAGAACTACTCTCTGTATTTTACTTTCTCTGCACTTCTAGTTTTACTTTCATCATGTATTCTCCATCTTGGTTTTCATTTTCCAGAGCTATGAACAACTAAACCCCTTTCATTTTGTTAGGGAGCTCTATTGTAATTTGATGGATCAATATTAGTTTTCATTCTCCTTCTTCTATCTTTTCTCTTGATTTTACTAGAAAGCTTTCGATCTTCATCCAATTGGGTAGTTATCTTGGAAAAGAAGCTATTCATACTTGGATCTCTTCTGAACCTTGAAAGAGGAATGAAGAGATCATGCTAGAAATGCTTTCTCATGCTGGACTAAATTGGGTTTGGATGGATATGTGACTATAATCCTACAAATACTTGATTTGGGAAATGCATGTGGTATAATCAGTGACCATACTTCATCTCTTCTCAAGAGCAATTGACCAAGGAATTGGCTATTGATCAAGATTTGAGAGATTGAATTACCAAGAAATTGGAATTCGATCACTTAAGATTGCCAAGGAGATCAATGAATGCATTGATTGAGGAAGAGATGAAAATGAACTTGATCCAGAGAATGCAACATCTCCTGAGCCCAATGAACTCCCCATTTCTGATCTTACCCACCATTCTCTTTAATTTCTGCCATTTACTTTTATGAGCAATTACCCCATTCCCGTTTAAGATTCTGCAATTTACTTTCCGCTATTTACATTCAGCTCTTTATTTCTAGCATTTACTGTTTCTGCTATTTACTTTCCCGCCATTTAATTTTCTGCAAATCTCAAATCAAATTCTGGTTCGCTCAACTAGAACATTCCTCTAATTAAAGTTGCTTGATCAATCAATCTCTGTGGGATTCGACCTCACTCTATTGTGAGTTTTTACTTGATGACAAATTCGGTACACTTGCCGAAGAAAATTTGTTGAGAGACAAGTTTTGTGCGTATCATTACCTCGGAACAGTGTAGGAGTTTGGTCGGGAGATGTGTGATCGGACTGTGTTTCTGGCAGTTGTTACAGCTTTTAACTTTTGTTTGGAAATCCTATCGTATTGTCGGCCAATATAATCCAGCTTTGAGGATTTTTGAAGACAGACTCCGGGCTCCGAGGTATGTACCACAGATCCCTTCATGTGCCTTGGCAAGTGCAAGTTCGGCTTCTGTTCTGCAAAGACATTTTAGTAATGGACGAGAGAATCCTCGTCTATATAGGCGGTTGTTATAAATTGTAAAGAAGAATGCTTGTCGTTGAAAGTGTCGGATATTTTTGACATCGTCTGGCAAGATTCCTGTCCTAAGATATTCTATGTATGAAGATCTCCAATCTGCCTCCTGTGTTACACTTAAGATTTCTGTGAGTTCAATGCTTGGCTTAAGCAATGTTGATTGATAAAGGGATGACCCGTTTGGTTGAGTACTGGCGAGTTTAGACAGAATGTCAGCTTGGCCATTACTCTCCCTGGGGTATGTGCTGTATTTCATATTTAGAAAATTTTGAAAGTAAATTTTGTACAATGTCAAGGTATTTAGAAAGTAAAGGGTCCTTTACTTGGTATAAGTTGTTTACCTGCTGAACGATGAGTAAGGAGTCGTAGTATACCTTAAGTTCGGTGATGTTTAGGTTGGCAGCGAGTCTAAGGCTGGCAATTAGGGCTTCATACTCACTTTGGTTGTTGCTTGCTTTAAATAAAAAATTGAGGGAATGTTCGATGATGTTTCGTGGCTATCATCAAGTATGATACCTGCTCCACATCCTCGTGGGTTGGATGATCCATCAACGTATAAAGACCATTCGATGTAGTCTTTGGTTGTGTCTGGTACTGAGAGCTCGGCGATGAAGTTGGCCAAGAATTGGGACTTGATAGATGTTCGGCCTTCATACTTGATATCAAATTCCGATAGCTCCACCGACCATTTTACTAGTCGGCCAGCCAGCTCAGGTTTCTGAAGGACTTGTCACAAAGGAGGATCTGTCTGAACATGGATTTCATGGCTCTAGAAATATGGTTGGAGTCTTCTGGCCGAGAAGACAAGGGCTAGGGCCAGCTTCTCAATGCTCAGATATTGAAGCTCGGCATTCTGTAATATTTTGCTGGTAAAATAGATTGGAAACTGCTTCTTTTTCCTTTCTGCAACAAGAGCAGAGCTTATAGCCCAGTTAGTGATAGATAAATATAAGGATAATGGTTTCCCCTGAATGGGGGTTTGTAAGATTGGTGGTTTTGAAAGATTTTCTTTAATAACTTGGAATGCATGTTCACAGTCATCAGTCCAATGCAAAGCTTTTTTGTTTTTAAAGTTTGGAAAAAACATAAAGATTTAGAAGCTAGGCAGGGTAAAAATCTAGAAAATGCAGCAAGTCTCCCTGTTAATCGCTGGACTTCTTTGATGGTTTGTGGGCTTGTCATGTCTAAAACAGCTCGGCATTTTTCTGGATTGGCCTCGATACCTCGGCTTGTGAGCATGAAGCCGAGGAATTTGCCGCTCTGGACGCCGAATGCGCACTTCTCGGGATTTAACCGCATGTTGTATTTTCTTAGTTGACTGAAGATTTCTACGAGGTCGTCAAGGTGATTGTTGCCGATCTTAGTCTTGGCGACCATATCGTCAATGTAGACCTCAATGTTCCTGCCAATCTGTTTGCCGAAGACTTTGTCCATTAGACATTGATATGTTGCACCTGCATTCTTAAGGCCAAATGGCATGACTTTATAACAGTAGTTTCCATATTCAGTAATAAAGGCTGTCTTATTTTGATCGGATGGATGCATTTGGATCTAGTTATAGCCAGAATATGCATCAATAAAGCTGAGTTTTTCAAAACCAGAGGCGTTATCAACTAATCAATCAATAGAGGGCAAAGGATAGGAATCTTTAGGGCATGCTTTGTTGAGATCAGTGAAATCAACATGCATGCGCCATTTACCGTTATGTTTTTCTACCATGACAACATTCGCCAATCATGTTGTGAATCTGATTTCTTGGATGAAGCCCGCGTCGATGAGCTTCTTGGTTTCTTCCAGGGAAGCTTGTTTTCGGTCATGGCCGAGGTTTCTCTTTTTCTGTGCTACTGGTCGGACAGATGGATCTAATGTCAACTTCTGGGATATGATGGATGGATCGATGCCTGGCATATCAGCTGGCGTCCAAGCAAACAGGTCGGCATTTTGCTGCAAGAATGCTCGGAATGACGATTTCTCTTTTGAGGATAATATTGAGCCGACGTATGTGAATTTGTCCGTGCTTTCTGTGAAATAGATTTTATGCAGGTCTTATGTTGGGGTTGGTCTTTCAAGGGTTCCCGCTCTGGGATCAAGATCGGCCAGAGCTGGTAGCTCGTCCAGGCTGCCGATGTTGTGAACATGGGCTCTTGTGTTTGAGTTAGGTCTTTTGAGACTGTTGTTGTAGCATTCCCTGGCTTCTCGGGCATCACTATGAATGGTTGCAATTGTGTTATCCTACAAAGAAAACTTAATACAAAGATTAATTGTAGATACTATAGCACCGAACCTATTTAAGAAAGGTCGGCCAAGTATTAAATTGTAAGGACTAAAATAATCAACCACTAAGTATTGAATATCTGAAGTCTTTTATGAAGGAAACTCACCAAGTGTGGTTTGTAACCACACAGAGCCCATAACCAGGACTCTGTCACCTGAGAAATCTACCAGGTCACCAGTGGAAGGTTGGAGGATGTTATTGCTAAGTTTCATTTTCTGGAATGTGGAGTAAAAGAGAACGTCGGTACTGCTCCCTGGGTCTAGCAACACCTTTTTTACTAGGAGATCTCCGAGCTGTAGGGAGATTACGACCAGGTCATCTAGATTCACTACCATATTATTATGATCGGCTGTCTGGAATGTTATCTGTGGAGAGTGTGGTAGTGTCTGCTGTTGAGTTTGATCAGCGTTGATGGAAAGCATAGCTCGGTAAGATCGCTTTCTTGCCGAGCTTGTGGCTCCTCCACCTACAAAACCTCCGGAAATACAGTTAATTATATGTATTGGTTGTTCGGGATGGTTGTTGTTCGGTCGGTCTTTATCTCGGCCATGCTGTGTGGCCGAGCTTTGTTTGCCAGAAGGGGGTGCTCGCCGCAGTATGTGGTCGCCGATGTATTTGTCTAGGTGACATTGCCGAGCTAATCGCTCTAGAAGGTCTTTGGCAATGATATAGTCGTCGGTAGTGTGTCCGTGCTTTTAGTGGAAAGAGTAGTATTTTGATCAGTCCGCGATGATATAGTCGTCGATAGTGTGTCGTGTTCTGTCGTCGTCCCTGTAGTGAGGCTTTTCTATTTTCCGAGCTTGTCGGAGTTCCTCGATGTCAATCTGACCTTTAGCCTTTTCACGGAACTTGGCCATTGTTTTAGGTTTGGCTACAACAATAGTTTCTTGGAATTTTTCTGGTCGGAGTTTGCTTTTTATTTTGTGCAGTTCCACCTCGGGGTGGAGGTCGGGTATACTCATAGCTATCTTTGTGAAGCGCGTCAGGTAGTCCCTAAGGCTTTCGTGCTGGCCTTGCTTGATTGTATTAAGGTAATCGGAGTCGTGTAGGTAAATGGTGGATCCAGCAAAGTGCTCCTCAAAGGGCTTTGATAAGTCTCGAAAGCAATAAATAAAACCTGCAGGAAAAGAACAAAATCAATCAAGTGTAGGACCGTCTAAGTAAGATGCAAAACAACGACATAAAACTTTATCAGATGTACCATTTACTATCATTATGGAGGTGAACTTTTTGATATATTTCTTCGGATCACCTAACCCATCATAGGGAGTTAGGGTGGTCGGCAGAGTAAACCTCCTGGGTAACACGAAATTCATCACCTCGACCGTGAATGGCCCAGGGGAACTTTCTTGATTGTCGTCCTCACCATCTGACCAAGCTTCCTCATCATGCTCGGGTTGCTCTTCGTCGTGCCGAGCGGTTTCAGAGACGTGTGTTGGTCCTGATTGATGTTCGGTTTCTCCTGTCGGTTCTTGCCGATCATTGTTGTTTCGATCTGGGTGTTATTCAAGTTGGCAATTTGATTTGCCATTCTTTGGTTCTCTTCGGCCATGCGCTGGTTGGCTTGCCGCAACTCGGTCACCATCTGAAGGAGTTCGGATGGTGTGGGTGGAAGGTATTCAGCCATGACTTCAAACGAGAACCTCGAGGTCGATGATATATGGAAGGGATTATATTCTCGGCCCCACGGTGGGCGCCAATTGTTCTTGTATGGATACCTGAAGGGTGAGCTCGGTCCCTAGGAGCCGATGCCGAGTTATTATCTTCGGGGACGACCTTTGAGCTTTTGTATAGATCCGAGCTTTTTTCCAAGAGAATGTCCAATCGTGCTAGGCGTGAGCAAGGAATAAGGGGGGAGTGTACCTGCAAAGGCACTCCGAAGTTTATGTAAGTATTGAGCATTCAATGTGTCTTTAGGATAGGAGATCATACCTTTTGTAGGTGGAAATGTACTAGTCGGTTATGTTTCTGCTTTATTGTCTGTATTAAAGAGCAATAATGTTGGGTTGGACGTTTCACTTTTTGAAAAGCATTCCGTTAAGCTGAATTATAACGTAAGTTACCAATTAATGACGTTGATTGCCGATTAATAATGTGGCACCGATTAATAACGTAACGCCAAACTATGATGCGTTCTGCTGAGTTATGACTCATAATGCCGAGTTATGACTTGATATTTTTAACGGTCAGATCATTATTGAACTAATATTTGCTTAGAAATTGTCACTAAAAATTTTTAAAATTTTATTTGTAAATTATAACTTATTATTTGCTTAAGTTGTTACTTTTTAAAATTTTATTACGCTTTCTTAGGTTGTTGCGTATATAATTTTTAATATTGTTGAACCAATTATTTACTTAGGTGTCGTTATTAAAAATTATTAAAAATTATAAATTATTATTTGTTTAGATTGTTCACTAGAATTTTTTAAAATTTTATTTATAAATTATAAATTATTATTTGTTTAAATTGTTACTTTTTCATTTCAAGTTATTTGTTGAGTTTGTTATTTTTCAAATTTTAAATTATTTGCTAAAATTATTACTTTTTAAATTTTGAATTATTTGCATATTACTCTTTTTAATTATTGATTATTGTAGTTACCTCATATTCCTAAACTAATAAAATAACATTTTTGAAAAAATTAATTTAAATATATTTTAATTTAAATTTATTTTTAAACTAATAAATTCACGTCATTACTGTGATTTTTGAAAAATTAAGTTCTATTTAAATAAACTAAATAAAAAAATAAGAGAATCTCTTTAATTTAAATTTACATATGAATTAACTAAGTTCACGTAATAATAATACTAATTCTATTTAAATAATAATTAAAAAGATATTTTTATCATTTTTTGAATTAAGTACGAATTAGTTTTATCACTTAAGATTTAATTTATAACTAGATGTAAATCAGTTTTTACGTAATAACAATAATAATTAATAATTATTCAATTAGTTTTCGTGTAACAATAATAATTTGTTTATATTATATCATTTTTTAGTTAGTTGTTAGTATTTATATTTTAAATTCAAATCAAAGCCAATTAGATTTTAAAAAATTATAGCTATGAGTCAAGAATTAGAAATGCACATCAGCATACCTCTCTTAGTACAATTAATTGCACCTTTTAAATTTTTTCTATCTTTTTTTAATGACGTTCGTATTCATAAAATTGTTGAAATCAATCATATAGTTAATAATTTGTGTGTACATATATGAGTGATAAGGTTATGAACACTACCGAGTTACAAAAATTTTTCATTACCATCTTGTATCTCGATTATTTAGTATAATGAATTATTTCCTTTACATATGTGCCTTATTTAAAATTTCTCTACTTTTTTCAATGGTAATTGGTATTCATAAAATTGTTGAGATCAATTATATGGTTGAAAATTTGTGTGTATATATATGAATGATAATGTTATGGACAGTTGGACACTACCAAGCTACAAAAATTCTCTACTGCCATGCTCAATGAGATGGTTTGTCTCGATAAAGATGTGAGTTTTTTGCCAAATTAATGTTAAATTTGTTTTATTGATATTTTAAGTGTGTTATTTACTATTTTTATTTGTTCTTTGATTTTTGTGTGTCAATTCTAGGGAGAAAAAATACATGCCTCAATTAAGAGGATTCTTGTGTCTCGATTCATGAATTTGTTAAGAGAATGAATAGTTCTGTGAGTTTAAACCAAATGTACTGATGTACGGAGACTTTTGGAATCGTCAAGTATCCTACAATATGGATTTAGGTTTGTGAGTTTTGATACTTTCAATGCTCCGAGTTTGATTACACCTATTTAGTTTATAAGTTTGTTATTTTAAAAAATATTCAATGATAAATTTATTTAATTCATCGATAATTTTGGCTGTATTTTTTTAACAAACTTATTGATAATAAATATTTTTTATTTTAATCCATTTTAAATGTTATTGAATATCTTTAGAACACTCTTGAAAAGGATGACAAGTCTACCACATACAATATTATTGAAATGAAAGTCGATGATAGATAATTAATTATTATTTTTTAAATATAAACACTTACACATAATAAAGGAGTAAAATAAAATCTAAAAATTTTAATATTAATTTCAATGAAAATTTATTTATTTGAATTTGTTTTAAGATTTCATTCTATATATTCAAATTTATTTATTTTAGTATTTTGTATTTAAACTGTTATTTTAACTTTATTTTGTTATAAATATTTTTATAATATTAAACTTTTTTTTTGTATTGGAAGGATTTTAATTTGTTAAAAATATTTGTTTCCGCTGAATAAACATTTTTTTTATTTAAAATATTATTATTGATATATTAATATTAAAAATATAAAAAATAAACATACTTTAGAAAAAAATTTTACGTCGTTTGATCTTTACAAAATTAAAATGATTAATTAATTAATTATTAATTTTTAAATTGTAACTATTTCTTTAATAAAAAATAATTTATAAATTGTGTTTAAAATTTTATGAATTAATTAATTTTAAAATTTTAAAATATAAAATATATATGTATATAGTTTTGGTATAATTTCTTTTATTGTTATTTTTAACTTGTAATTAGTCTTTTTAATATAAATACTTATACATATTAGATGAGTAAACAAAATCTAGAAATTTTAATATTAACTTTAACGTAAATTTATTTATTTAGATTTATTTTAAAATTTTATTTTATAAATTTGAATTTATTTATTTTAGTATTTTCTATTTAGATTGATATTTTAACTTTATTTTGTTATAAATATTTTTTAATATTAAACTTTTTTGTGTTTGAAAGATTTTAATTTTTTGAAAAAAATTTATTTTCGGTGAATAAATATTTTTTTATTTTTTTATTTAAAATGTTATTATTGGTATGTTAGTATTAAAATTATAAAAGATAAAGCATACTTAAAAAAATGTATTATAAAAGACTGTATGGAGAACTTTGGCTTATGATATTCATCGGAGATGACCTTCAGTGAGGAGATTAACTTTTTATTTACCTAAAAAGTAAAATATCATCTTTAAAGACGATGACAATCTTGAGAAAATCATGGATTAAGAAAAAGAGAAAGGTATGATATTCTTAGCATGGATGGAGGCCAATAAAAAATTTGAAGCAGGTCAAACTTTAAGGTACGATGAGTTTTCAAATCAAATTATTTATGATAGAGAAGAAAGGGAATGACATCCACGCAAGAGAGAGTATTCTATGTGGAGGTTAAACTATGTTCCACTGGGTACAGGTGATATCTACTATATGAGAATTTTGTTAATTGTTCAAAAATATTGCACAACATATGAGTCTATTAGGATAGTTAATGAGACTACACATCCTAGATTCGAAAGTGCTTTCTATTTTATGGGACTACTGTATGACGATGGATAATTCATTACAGCTATTAATGCGGTCTGGTCATCAATTAAGAAAACTGTTTGTGATGCTATTGATATCTAATAGTGTTAGCAAACCAAATCATATTTAGAATGTAACTTAAACCTTATTGGCTGACGGGATACTATATACGAGGAGAAAAATATTGAAAAACCAAGGTATTTCACTATGTGGTAAATCATTGTCACATGTAGGACTTTACTTTTCAAAATCAGTATTCACCCATAGACAAATTTACGTTACTTTGTCAAGAGTTAAGAGTCACAATGACCTGAATATTGTAATTCTAGATGAAGACATCAATCCAAAATTATCAACAATAAATGTCATGTTCAACGAAGTTTTTAATAATATTTTGATAAGAAAATAGTATTTTTATTTTAGTAACATGTTATGATTTACACCTTTGTATAAATATTTGTCGTAGATATAACTAATTTATTAATTATAAGGATAAGTATGATTTTGGTCCTCCAGGTAGGGGCTGAAAATTTTTTTCGTCCCTTGCCTTTTTTTCGCTCCAAAATGGTCCCCAAAGTTTCGATTTGTTTTAAAATCGTCCTTTTTACCAATTATATTTTTTTTATTACCAAATTACCCTTTATTAAAAAAATTATAAAATAAAATAAATATAAAATAAATAAATAAAAAAAGAAAAAAAGAAAGAAAGGGGGATACAGAAGCGGGGTGGGTGGGGAGAAAGGGGGGTGGGGAGAAAGGGGGGAGGGGGAGGGGGGAGGGTGGAGGGAGAGAGAAAGGGGACCCATGCCGCCGCACCGCCGCTGCACCGTCGCCCCCGCCCGCCGCTGCACCGCCGCCTCCGCCCGCCGCTTCTTCTTTTTCTTCTTCCCACCGCACCCACCGCCGCCTTCTTCTTCTTCTTCTTCCCGCCGCCGCCCCCACCGCCGCCCCCCAGTTCTTCTTCTTCTTCTTCTTCTTCTTCTTCTTCTTCCCGCTGCCACATTCCCGCTGCCACACCCACCGCCGCCCCCCACTTCTTCTTCTTCTTCTTCTTCTTCTTCTTCTTCTTCTTCTTCTTCTTCTTCTTCCCGCCGCCGCACCCACCGCCGCCCGCCGCTTCTTCTTCTTCTTCTGTGAATTGAATTTTTTTGTGAAATTTCTGAATTTTTTTGTGAAATTTGTTATGGAATATTGTTGTTGCTGAAATTTGAATTTGGAGTATTGTTGTTGATTCTGGATCTGAGTTTTTGTTTATCTGAGTTGAGTTCTGGATTTTTTATGATGATTTTTTGAGTTGAGTTTTTGTTTGTTTGAGTTTGAGTTCTGGATCTGAGTTTTGGATTTGAGTTCTGATGAGGATGACGATGATGATGTTGATTTTCTGAGTTTTGGTTGGTGTGATGGAGTGGCAGTGGGTGGAGAGTGGTGGTGGTGGTTCTGGTTCTGGTGGTGGTGGTGGTGGCATGATTTTGGAGAAGAAGGGATAGGGGTATTTTGGTCCGAGGGACCATTTTAAAACAAACCGAAACTTTGGGGACCATTTTAGAGCGAAAAAAAGGTGAGGGACGAAAAAAATTTTCAGCCCCTACAATGGGGACCAAAATCATACTTATCCCTTAATTATACTTTCATATTTGAAATAAAATTTGTAACATGGAGCATAACATCATATGCCAATTACTTTTCTAATGAGGTTAGTAAAATACTAGGTTGTCGATAAATTTTCATTAGCCTTATGATATAAAGTTTAGTGAAAAATTGACATGCTACTATTACAGTTATATATGTTCTTATTTTTTAGGTCTCTTTCCCTATGGTTCAAGAATGTTATATACTTCAAACTATTCCCACTACAACAAAATAGCTTTTTAACGACGGTTTTTTTTAATGCTTGGTGACGGTTTTAACTATTACTAAATGGTTTTACGACGGTTAAAGAAAGCGTCACAGATTTGAGCGTCGCTAGCTGACATAGTAACGGTTTTGGACCACCGTTGGTAAGGAGTGTCGCTAAATTGTTTGTGACGGTTTTTAAAGTATAAAACCGTCACTAATTTGTAACACTTGTAAAGGTGTTTTTTATATTGTATTTCGCAACATTTTGAAACTGTCGTTAAATTACTAAATTCTGTGACAGTTTTTTCTTATATTTCATGACTATTTTAAACCGTCACTAAGTTACTAGTTCTTATGATAGTTTTTAGGTATATTTAGTGACTATTTAAATCGTCACAATATTTTTAGTGACAGTTTTTCTATTTAAAACCGTTACTAAGTTATTTATTCCTGTGACAGTTTTTTCCTATATTTAGTGACAGTTTTAAACTGTCATAATCTCTTCAACATCAAAGATTTCTATTATCAAAAGTTAAATTCTAGAAATGATATTGTATTTCAACAAATCAAAATTCAATCCCACAAATTTTACAAAAATAGCAACAATGTATTTCAAAAGTTGAATTCTACAAGTTCTAATTACATAGTCATAATCCCACTTCAACTCTCCTTCTTTCTTAGCCTTCTTCTCATCATACCTGTAAAAACATAAAAGAAATAAAAGAAAATTATATTACTTAAATCAAAGAATAACAATCATGTATAGTTCACACTTTAAGAATTTGGTAAAATTAAAAATTGAGATATGATCATTTCCTCTTGCATTAGGGAATAACACTAATTTAGCATCTTCAACAATTTTGAGAAATTTTTTAGGACTTTGATACTTCTTTATTAGCCTTCTTCTCTTCATACCTGTAAAAACATAGTAAAAAATATAATTAAAGAGTTCCATGTTAATAAATGGTGCACACTGCACAGTTTATCAAAGAAATAAAAGAAAAAATAAATATAAATTAAAACGGCACATTTGGTATGACTTGTATACTATTAATGGTTCATCAAGAAGAAATGTGCTTTAGCAAGACTTAATCAATTTGCTAATTACACAACTTAATCTTTTATCACCAATATTTACTTACAAATTATTCCTTAAAGTTTAGTTCGTCAATAATTACTCCTAAAAATTATAAAGAATTGATTTGACTCATGTTGGACGCACTCATTTGGGACCTTATCAGTTCATCAAATGAGAGAGTGTGGCTTCACCCTTGAGTGGGACCTACACTACATCCTATCATGATATAGTAATGAACTTTTCAATTTGTACACATCACTCTTCAATTAAATATGCTATAGGCTTACACTGTTAAATTCTGCTTCACAAAAGGGGACTAAAGTAGGGGAAAAGATGAAAATGAGAACAAACAAACTTGAAGTCGGCAAAACACAATCCAATGGACATAAAAGGTAGTTTCAACTTCCAGCAAGTAAAGTATCTGCATATATAAGTTTTCAACTCATAACCAATTAGACATAAACCAATGGCTGCGTGGCAAGGAAACATGCTTACCTCCCACGTTGCAGCTGATAGTGTTTCACCGGATTCACTCTCTTTTAGCAGCCTTGTTTCTATCCAAGGGCAATCAATGCTCCCTTCTCCTAACCATGCCAAATACTACCAGGAAAGCAAGCAAAACCCAAAAATAGTGCAATCACAAATCATATGAAATGACCAAAGATTAGATTGAAACCACAAATTCTACCTATGACTAATCCACAATATAAACTCAGAGCCAACTAAAAGCATTGTTAAATACTCAATTGAAGAGCTAATTCACAATATAATATGAACAAAAGTATATATGTAATGTACTATTTTAATATACTATAGTTTTCATCCTTACATGATGAAGCAAACTTAAACTTAATTACCCTCCCACATATAGCTAAAGTCTTCCAAGAAATCATCACGTGATTCCAAAATGTATGTAGTGGTTGATTCACAAAAATAAATGAAAAACATGAGAAGTAAATTACTGTGCTAACACTTATATATCACAGATGAAATAATTAACTCAAACTAATTAAAAGAATATCAAGCATTAAATTACATACACAACTAACAGTTTTTGACTCAACTTCCACATTCCAAAGTTGTTGTTAAGTCAATGAAGGAAGATCACAAAATGATAATGAAGCTCAATGCTTGATTTGAAATTTCGAATTCCTTCCCAATTTTGGGGCATAACAAGGAATCAGGACAATATTCATGGCCCAGAAACAGATTAATTAGCAACAAAAACATATGTGACAAGTATGGGATTTGTTTGAAGCATCTCTACTTTTACATTTTTAAACATTATTACTAAGCAAAATCAATCATAGATGCATGAAAGTAATGAGTAATTAAATTTGCAGAAGCAGAATTAAACACATGCTAAGTAAATATAAACCACTTTTTCACCTTACTATTGACTAAAACCAATCTTAGATAAATCAAAGTCATCAGTGATGAAGCTCGCAAATGCTGAACCAATCTAATTGACAAATGAACTAACATTTAACCAATCTAACTAAAAAATTAGCTAATTTTTAACCAATCCAACTGATTTCTTCAGCTGTGAAATATTACTAGTCTCTCCTTATGCTTCTAACTTTCTATTAATCTAACAAATCCTAAGCTTTTCAAATACTAAACTACTAAACATAAATCACTCAATTTCAGTATTGTTAAATACTCAATTGAAGAGCTAATTCACAATATAATATGAACAAAAGTAAAACATCAAAGTGGAGACTATAATAAACCCTAATGATAAGAGCATTTTTAATGTCAGACTTGTACTACAATAGCAATAGAAATAAGAGAATGCAAAGAAAAAAAATCAAACAAATTTGGTTGAAGCATTTCATCGAACATGTTGAATATTGTGGTTGAAAGAGAAGAAATGGTTACTGAAAAGAGCCCAGAGATTAAAGAGCTCCTGCTGAATTTAATCACACATTGAATTTACATCTCATAAAGAGGCAATATCAAAGCTAATCTAATAAAATAGATCAATGAACAAAGAAATTAAAAAAGTTGAATCCATATGTGTTAACACATCAAGTCATTAACCATCGATTAATCAGAAAATAAGATCTTGAGAGAGGCACAGAAACTAGATGAGAGCAGATCAGTGGAAAGAACTGACCAAAGGCGAGAGAGTTCAGAGGCAGTGACGGAGACTGGGGGATCGGAGCAGAGAGCAGAGCAGCGGCGGCGAGAGCAGATTTGAAGCAAAAACAGAGCAACGGCAGAAAGCGGCATAAAAGAGCAAAAAAGAGCAGATTGGAGACGAGCTCAGAGGTGGCGAACGAAAAATGCTAACTTCCTAGAGATTCAGATTCAGAGTTTACCTGACCCTTAAATATGTTCCTCAAATAAACAATAAAGGCCATTAAAAGAGTTTACATGGCCCTTATCCAGAAGATATCGACAAAGGGACTCCGAATCATCAATTCTACCAAATCCTTCAGCTTCTTTTCCATAGTAGTAGTTGAAATCAATGAATAGATAAAATGCCCCCTGCATGTGGGAAGAAAGAATACACATTTATGAAGCAGAACAACAAACATATTAGGAAGAGACAAAACACAGAGAATAACTATTAGGGAATTAACAAAAACATAATTGAGTTTTCTCAAACCTGGGGTTCTGATATTTTAAGACCCTCAATTTCCCTAAAACTTTTAACCAAGAAATCTCGTCCCTACAAGATGAGAAAATTAGAATTTTCTTGGTATGCTAATATTACACATGATAAAAAAAACTGAGAAAAGGGAGTAACAGCATTTGCTGCCAACAGACCTGAACCACAAGAGCTTCACCGAATGTCTTGAAATCTGTGGCATAGAGAGGTTCAACTGTTAAACCAAAACCAAAAGAAGAGCCAACCAAATTGAGTTTCCCTATTCAAAGCTCAAATTTCTCTTCCCTAAGGGCCATTTCGGCAGCCTCTTCCTCCTCATCATCAAGCACAAAGTACTCATTCTTCTCCACAGGCCTAAACATATAGAACATCACCATGTAAAATGCAAGGCTCACGGTCTCCTCGGCTGCATTGCTCACCCACTGGTACTTATAATTAAAAGATTCAGCATAATGCTATTCTTGCTTTTTCAATACTTAGAATAAATACATCAATGGGAGATTATAAAATTAAACAATCTAGAAGAAAAAAATTAATCTGAACAGAATTTGAAACCTTGTCGAAATTTCAGTGTCTTAGTGGATCCTCTTGATGAAGTAAACACATCCTCAATACCAGCGAACTACAGCACCTTCTTTGGAACCCTCATACTCTATTGATATAAAAAATTAGGCAAGAATAAAATACAAGGAGACATCTTCAATTATATATAAAAGTCGTGAAACTTCAATGCTAACAAATCCGTACAAGGCATAACAAAGTCATAGTATCCCCTATTTTCAGATTTCAATCATGATTATACAAAAATTTGATCCTCCTGAAACCTAAATTTGCATATTTCCTCCCTGGAGATTACGTGTATCATAGATATAAAAATAAAAAATTGAAAAAGAAAGAAGACAGATATACCGTCGATGACCTGAGTGATTGATTCGAAATCCATGAAAGTTTTGGTTGCCCTGTCGTGAGAGCTCTAAATTAGAATGATCGGTCGCGATTTGACCGCAGAATGTGAAAAGAACAGAATAGATTAGGGTTTTATACTCGTGAAAGAGGGGAAGAGAAGGACGAGGGGGACGGCGAACGGCGAACGGCAATCGATAAACGGCAAAAGCGAACGGAAAATGGAGAACGGCGAACGCAAACTGCAGTGCGGTGAAGGCTAAGCTGTGGTGATACTTTCTCATGTCCTCTTCTCATATCAAACGAGCATGAATAAGGTGGAAGAAATAGGAAGTAAATGAAAAAGTGTAAGAGGTATAGTCTCAACATAGTGACTAGTGACAGTTAAAAAATTTGATGCAAAAGTGTCACAGTATTGCTAAATAGAGACATTTATTTTAAGTGTCGTAAAATAAGCGTAGCTATATACTTAATTTGTTGTAGTGATCCATTTGCATTTTACTTTGAATAAAGATAAAACAATATATTCAGTACGTTTATTATATAATGACGATAATAGAGTTATACTAAACTTGAGAAATTTATCATTGTAAAATATTATTTTCGATTTACCATGTCAAATTATAATGTAAGCACGTACATCGCATGGATTTAACACTAATATCATATATTTGATAATATATATAATGATGATTAGTATTTTTTTTAATAAGTACTTGTCAAATAAAAAAATAAACTTAATCCATATAAAATTTTCTTTTAGATTTTAAATTTGATAAAATAAAAAATTATTTATTTTTTATTTTTTAATTAATTTGTTTTATTAAATATTATGTGATAATAAATTATATTTTTATATTTTATATCATGAAAAATATAGCATAAAATAATATAAATAAGTTATTCTAGTAACTTTATTATATGTATTTAAATTATATTTGTGAATAAAATATGTAAAATATGTTTGGTTTAATAAATTTATTTAATATATTAAAATTTTAATTTCATGAGATAAAAAAATAAAATTTAAAATAATTTAATAGAAAAAAGAAAAGTAAAAAAGGAAGAAAAAATCAAATAAAATAAAAAATAATATTATTATAAATATTAAAGTATTTTTGTAGGATAATAGATATAAAAATTAGTTAAAAAGAAAAAGACCAACTAAACCAAATAAAAAGCAAATAATACAAATGCGTGAGTTGGGATTTGAGATCTAATTCATACACATAGCAACACCTTTTCCTACCCTTACATCATAAGTTTCGCTCAAGACATACACCATTTTTTTTTTTTAATTTATGAAAAGATAAATGAATAACTATGTTATTGCTAATTATTACAGTAATACAAATATATTGTGAAAATTGAGAAGAAAGACTTCGGAATCGGGACCACTCCATTAGCTTGCGTCACCACTGTAATTCACGTAATTAAGTAGTCAGGCGGATCTTGTTAAGTTTTAGATGCAAGACTTAAGTCCAGTTTGAAAACATAGTTTAATTAAGTTATTTTTAAAAAAATAATTAAAACAATAAAAGTGTTCGGCAGGTCGGTTATTGGACGGTTCAGGTCAGGTTCAGGGATGAAGGAAGGGGCTCGTCTGATCACGGTCTTCCAGTCCGGGAGTGCGAGGTCCCGAACACTTCGTGTAAGGGGGGATGTCACCTGCAAAGACACTCCGACGCTCTTGTCAGAATACGTGCAGGTGGAATAAGTGTAGTGTAAGGATATGATGTACCTCGGGGGAAGTGCCAGTCTTCCCCTTATATACATGTCAGTGTTGGGCCCCTCTGGAGGGCAGGCCCAAATTCCCAAGGACGCAGTCCCATAGCTGTGAGAGAGCCGTACGGGACGCGTTTCCGGGTCGGTTGAGAGGTATGTGGTCGGGCCGGGTGGAGCTCGGGTCGGGTTGACCCGCGGGAGTCCAGGGCCGTAACAGTGCCCCCGACGCGCCAGTGATGGTCGTGAGGCGATTGGTGGTGCGTGATGTCCTTGTTCGTGTGTTGTCACCGAGTCGGCTGGCCGTGGGAGAGGCGCGTTTCTTGTGCGCGTGTCCCTTGGTCTGTTGAGGCGTTCGTTCGCCGCTTCGTTCTTCGTGCTGAGCATTAAATGCTCATAATGGGTTAAAACTCCGTGCGTAAATACCATTTTGCCCCTATCTCTTTTCGCGCTCCTTGTGGTGGTTTTTAAACAGTTTCTTTCTCTTTTTCTCCTACCCTTGCCATTTTCACTTTCCTCTCTCCCTGATATCCAAAATTCCCTGTTCAAGCCTTCTCGTTCCTTCTTTTTCCTCTCAAGTTCTTGCAACCAACTCAGGTAATTTCTGCTTCCTCTTCCCTTGTGTTTATGCTATGTTTTACTGCTGCGTAGTTGTTGTTTGCGATTGTTGCATGCTTGGTTTACTTTAGCCGAATGGCCTTCCAATGGTGGGGTAGACGAATTAAGGGAGGGGTACCATTCCTGGGTAGGTTTTGGGTGATTTGCGTGATAGGCGTAGTTTTTGACTATTCTTGGCCATGAGTTTGAAAAGGCATAGTTTCTGGGTTTTTGTGGACTCCCGACCTCATAGTCTAACGGAGTGGTACCCCGATGTAGGTATGCCTCGCATTGTTTTCCGGTCTTCTGGATCTGGCGCGGCCTACGACCCGTACGCCTGGGTGACTGACGATATCAGGAGTTCGCCCAACCAAATGGATTTGGAGGAGTTGACCGAGTTCCGGCAAGCCGGCTACTTGTGCGGGGGGACTGACGAGGAGGCCAACTACGAGGCCATTGTCCCTGCCCCCCATGAGCGTATTTATGAGCTCAACTTCCACTCTCCTCGTGTCCCTGATTGGATTTGGTTTAACAAGTCCATGTTCACACAAGTTGGCATTCGGATACCGTTCTCCGACTTTCAAATGGCGCTGCTGAACCGGATATCCGTCCCCCCTTCTCAGCTTCATCCGAACAGCTGGGCTTCGATCCACTGCTTCGAAATGGTTTGCGAGCACCTGGAGCTGCCGGTTTCGGTGGACGTCTTCCTCTTCTATTTCAACCTTACCAACCCTTCCAAACAGGGGAAGGAGAGGAAAGGGTTTCTCTCTTTCCGTTCTGCTCAGGGTAGGAGAATTTTTGGCCTTTTTGAGGACTCCTACCATGGCTTTAAAGATAAGTACTTCAAAGTTCGTCCCGTCAAAGGTCGTCACCCCTTTTGGTTGTCGTTAGAGGGGGAGCGCCTTATCCAGACTTATTGGAGTTTTGGTGCGGGGTCGAATCATTTCATCAAGGTGACATACAAGAGGTTGTCGCCTGTAGATAAGCAAATAGCTGACGTACTTTTTGCCATTTTTGAAAAGAACCCTGTGAACCCTCATCTTCTTATGGGTGAACGGGAGGCCGCCAGGAGCTATATTCGTGAGTTGTTTGCTTATGTTTCTTTGTTGTTGTTTTTCTTTTCCCGATCTAACGACTAATGCGCCTGTTGTTTGTTGCAGTGGAGATGTCTGCCACCGTGACTGGTCTTGAGAATCTGATGAAGACCTTTTTTGAAGCAAGTGAGGACGAGAATGCCGAAGAGAAGGATGCCGGTAAGTCGGAGGATCCTTCAGGGGAGAAAGAGAATCAGGCTGTGCCTTCTCCCCAGGATGCCGACGTGTCGGGGAAACAAGCTGAAGGGGTCCAGGCTTCCCCTACTCGTGAGGAAGGGCCCGCTGGAGGGCACGCGTCTCTCACCCCCCAGCCGGATAGTGACGTGGAGCTCATCCATACTCCCAAGAAGCGAAGGATGTCTTCCAGCCCGGAAGGGGCCCTTACCATAATGGAAAGGAACTTTGATGCTACCAAGTTTATTGACTCACAGTTGATACCCGGGACCGAGGAGCATTTTCACGAGACCGAGCTGTCCGGGCAGGCGAGGTGGATGTACCGCACCTTGCTTCGTGGGGCCGTGATAGCTCAGAAGGCTGAATTCGAGTTATCGGGGATGGAGGCGCTCCGGAGGAAGCTTGAGTCCTCTTTTAAGGCAAACAATGACTTCAAGGCCCAAGTTGAGCTTCTCCAGGGTCAGCTGTCTGAGATGGGGGGAAAGCTTAGCGCTGCTGAGGAGAAAGCGTCATTTGTTGCGGAGAGGTTGAAGGCGTCCGATGAGACCGTGGCCCGGCTTCTTGAGCGTGAGATGACCTTGGAGGGTCAGCTGAATGCCGCTCAGGGTCGGGTTGCCACCTTGGAGAAAGAGCGGGAGCAGGCCGTCTCAGAGGCGAAAACCGCTAAAGCCGAAGCCGCAGAGCTTAAGAAGAAGCTTAAGGTGACCAGGGAGCAAGGGAAGAACGCCATCTCGATGACCGAAGATGCCCTGAAGGCTTAGCTAAAGATCGCATCTCTTGATTTCGACACGTCGTCAATTGGTGTTTTCAAGACTATCCAGGACGGAAAGATTGTTGACATGCCGAGGAAGTGAGGTCTTGTAACTTAGGATATTTTGTAATGCATTTGCTGAACAACTTATTGCTCGTTTTTGTTTTGACTCTTTGTAAGTTATGCTTATTTAGTCGTTTGGCCGAGTTGCCGTTTGCTATATTTGCTGTCGTTGTTTTCTTTCGGGGGTGGGCTCGTGCCCGTTTTTCCCGTTTTATGTTTGTTATGGCTTGGATCGCCGTGGTCGTGTTGTCGTCGTAGTTGGCTTTGGCCGTGAGGAAGATGGCCCCGGGGTGATCAGTCCCGGTCTGCCGTTTTAGGGGCGCTCGTGCGCGGCGCACGTGGGAAAGTAGTGTACAAGTGCGAAAATTTTTGGCAAGTATGAGTTAGTCGTTAGCTAAACAAATTAATAAATATGGCGAGTATTTAAAATAAAAAGATAGATCATCATGCGAACAAGGCGAGTATTTACAATTTTCTTGGGTTCTCAGGTCGGCGAGTCGTCTGGTCATGAGTAGAACCTTCTTAGGCTACCCGTATTCCATGTTCTGGGTATTTCCTTGCCGTCGAGTCTTTCTAGCTTGTAAGCGCCTTTGCCGAGTACTTCCCTTACCAATTTACCGCCAGCTTGCCTTCCCCTGGGGTCGGGATGCCGATGTCGTTGCGTCGCAGGACGAGGTCCCTTTCCTCAAAATCTCGTTTGAGGACTTTTGCGTTGTAACGCAGGGCTATTCTTTGTTTCAGCGCCGTTTCTGATAGGTGAACCATTTCCCTTGTTTCCTCAACCAGGTCCTTTTCGACCGCTTCGCTCATGCCCGCGAGTAGTAGTCGGGGGCTCGGTTCGCCGATTTCGACGGGTATTACCGCATCGACCCCGTATGTTAGGCGAAGGGGAGTTTCCCCCGTGGCGCTTTGCTCAGTTGTCCGGTAAGACCATAGGACGGAGGCGAGTTCGCCAGCCCATGTTCCTTTCTTATTGTCTAGGCGCTTCTTTAGACCAAGAAGGATGACCTTGTTTGCAGCTTCTACCTGCCCGTTTGTTTGGGGATGTTCTACCGAGGAGAACTTCTGCTTTATCCCTAGGCCAGAGAGGAACTCTATGAACTTCTTGTCCGTGAACTGGGTCCCGTTGTCTGAGATAACGACCTCCGGGATACTGAAACGGGTTATCACCTGCCTCCACATGAACTTCCGACAGTTGGAGGACGATATCATAGGCAGCGGTTCAGCCTCAACCCATTTAGTGTAGTAGTCAATGGCGACAATGAGGTATTTGACTTGTCCTGGGCCGACCGGGAAAGGCCCCAGGAGGTCGATTCCCCATTGTGCGAAAGGTCGAGTAGTCGTCAGAGAGTTTAGCTCGGATGCCGGTGCCTTGTGGAAGTTGGCGTTTTGTTGACACTTTATACATTTTTTAACAAATTCCTTTGAGTCCTTCACCATTGTCAGCCAGTAGTATACTGCTCGGATGAGCTTCCTTGCTAGGGCTTTGCCCCCGATGTGGTGTCCGCAACACCCCTCGTGGACTTCTCTAAGTACATAGTCCGTCTGGTCGGGGTGCAAACACTTCAATAGGGGCTGGCTGAGTCCCTTTTTGAATAGCTGTCCCTGTATGATTGCGTACCTAGCCGCCTCTCTTCTTAAGGTTTTGGCTGCTTTCTCATCTTCAGGCAACTTGCCGAGTTCCAGGAAGTTGGTGATGGGGTCTAGCCATGAGGGGCTCGACTTCGTCAAGTGGAGGGCGACCGTCGGTTCCTTCACCATGCCTTGGATAAGGGACCGGTTACCCGACCCTGGCTTTGTGCTCGCCATCTTAGACAGGAGGTCCGCCCGTGTATTCCTTTCTCGTGGGACGTGTTGGACGATGACCTTCTGGAACTGACTCGTTATTTCTTTAACCTTTTCCAAGTATTTTTGCAGGAGGGGGTCCCGGGCTTGGTAGCTTCCGTTCACCTGCGAGGTGACAACTTGTGAGTCGCTGCATACTTCGACCTTTGTCACTCCGACTTCCCGAGCTAGTATTAGTCCGCCCAAGAGAGCTTCGTATTCTGCTTGGTTATTTGACACTGGAAACTCAAACTTAGTCGATTGCTCATAGATGACCCCTGCAGGGCTTTCTAGGATGACCCCTGCTCCCCCGAACGTTTGGTTGGAGGCCCCGTCAACGTGGAGCCTCCACCGTGTGCCCGTTTCCTCGGGGGGCTCCCCCGTCACTTCTACCAGAAAGTCTGCCATTGCCTGGGCTTTGATCGCATGTCGGGGTTCATATTGTAGGTCGTATTGGGAAAGCTCGATGGCCCAGGTCATCATCCTACCGGCCAAGTCAGGTTTTTGCAGCACTTGGCGAATCGCCTGATCCGTCCTTACGACTATACGATGGCTCTGGAAGTATTGTCTTAACCTTCGGGAAGAGATTAGGAGTGCCAGCGCCAGTTTTTCCAGTTTGCTGTATTTCAATTCTGGTCCTTGGAGGACCCTGCTCATGAAGTAAACGGGTTGTTGGGTCTTTCCTTCTTCTCTAACGAGCACTGCGGCAAGTGCTTCCTCGGTTACTGATAAGTAGAGGTAGAACGGTTCTCCGGCCTTGGATTTTCCGAGGACCGGTGGTGCCGCTAAGATCTACTTGAAGTGGTTGAATGCCTCTTCGCATGCTGGGGTCTATTCGAACGTCATTCCTTTTTTCATTAGATTGAAGAAAGGCAGAGCTCTTGCTGCTGACATGCCGAGGAATCGGGATAGAGCCGTTGGACGTCTTTGATACAACCCGGGCTCTTCATCTGGAGGACTGCTTGACACTTCTCGGGGTTGGCTTCCACTCCTCTTTGAGTAATCATGAATCCCAGGAACTTTCCGGCCTCCATGGCAAACGCGCATTTGAGCGGATTAAGCTTTATGCCGTGTTGCCGTAGGGAGGAAAAAACGCCATCAAGATCGCTTAGGAGGTCGTCGGGTCGTGTGGTCTTTGCGAGTATGTCATCCACGTAGACTTCTACTATTTTGCCTATATGTTCACTGAACATCCTATTCATCAGCCTTTGGTACGTGGCCCCAGCGTTTTTCAGGCCAAAAGGCATTACCTTGTAACAGTAGATCCCCCCTGGCATTATGAATGTCATTTTTTCCTCGTCGGGTCGGTGCATCGGTATCTGATTATATCCTGAGTAGGCATCCATGAAGCTCAGATACCGGTACCCCGCCGCTGCGTCGACGAGTGCGTCGATGTTAGGTAGGGGGTAGCAATCCTTGGGACACGCCTTGTTCAGGTCAGAGTAGTCCACGCACATTCTCCATCCCCCATTGTGCTTTTTAACCAGGACCACGTTCGACAACCAGGTCGAGTAGTCCAGTTCTCGGATGAATCCTGCTTCTAGGAGGCTAGCCGTCTGCCTGGCTACCTCTTCTGCCCTTTCTTGGGACATTTTTCTCCTCCTCTGGGTCACTGGCTTGGTTCCCGCCTTAACGGCCAGATGATGCGATACGAGCTGGGGATCTATTCCGGGCATATCGGCAGGCGTCCAGGCGAAGAGGTCGGCATTAGCCCTGATCATTTCCATCAAAGGCTCCTTCATCTCATGGAGGAGGTTCTTGTTTATGAACGTGAACTTATCGTCCTCCACGCTGACCCTGAATTTTTCCAAGTCTCCTTCTGGCTCTGGTCTGGATTTATCGTCTATCCTGATGTCCAGGTCAGCAAGGAAGACCCCAGATGCTTCTTTGGACTTTTTCCTGAGAGAGAGACTGGCGTGGTCGCAAGCGACCGCCGTTTCCAAGTCGCCTTTGATGGATCCTACGGATCCGTCGTCGGTGACGAACTTCATCACCAGCAGCTCTGTGCTGATGGCCGCCCCCAGGTCGTTGATGGTTTTTCTTCCCAGAATGATGTTATAGGCTGTGGAGTCTCGTAATATCACGAAGTCCGCCATGACTGTTCGTCGTTTTTGCCCCTGTCCTACAGAAGTCGGGAGTGAGATGATTCCATCCGGCTTGATGAAGTGGTCCCCCAACCCTACCACACCGTGCTGGTGGGTCGTCAGGTCGGCGTCCCTTAGCCCCAGGGCATCGAAAATGTTTCGAAACATGATGTTCGAGTCTGCCCCCATATCTACCAGGATTCGTTTGACTAGGCCCGTTCCGACCCTGGCCGTGATGACCATGGGCGGACTTTCCGGTGCCTCGTCAAACCGTTGGTCCTCCGGGCCGAAGGAGATGGGCGGGGTACTTCGGAAACTTCTAGCAGTCGAGGTGGAGACCGCTAGGACTTTGGCGTCTTTTTTTGTACTGACTTTGACCTTGGGGCGGTATTTCTGGCCGTTACCACATTTACCACTGTAAGGCCGTGGTCGTCACCCTCTGGTTCCTGCCGTCGCCTTGTCGATTGGGATCTGTCTTCGCTATCGTGGTCCCGGTTGCGTCTCCTTGGTTCCCGGATAAGGTGGGAGAAGTCGGCAAGTTTCCCATCTCTGATAACTTGTTCCAGGGCATCTTTTAGGTCGAAGCAGTCTTGGGTCTTGTGTCAGTAACCCTTGTGGTACTCGCAGTAGAGGTTCTTGTTTCCTCCCGTTCTATCCTTCAGAGGTCGGGGCTTTGACAATATCCCCTTTTCCGCTATCTGTTGGTAAACTTCGGTGATTGGTGCCGTGAGGGGGGTATAATTGGTGAACTTACCAACTCGGAGGAACGGTTTGGGTGTTTTACTCGGGCCGCCGTCCCTGGCGTGTTCCTTTAGTCTCTCCCTGCCTTCATAGTGCCGTGTTTGGTTGTAGGTGGGCTGCCGTTTATTGGCAGCCACGACCCGGCTGACTTCTTCGTCGTTGATGTATTCTTTGGCCACGCATTGGATCTCTTGCATTGTCCAAATGGGCTTTGTGGTAAGGTGTTTCCTGAAGTCCTCATTCGAGAGCCCGTTCGTCAAGCACAGGCTTGCCACCGAGTCTGTCAGACCGTCAATTTTCAGGCACTCGTCATTGAAACGGTCCAGGTATTTCCTGGTCGGCTCTCCGGGTCTCTGTGTTACCCCTAGCAGATTGATCGGGTGTTTGGCTTTGACAATCCAGGTCGTGAATTGAGCCAAGAAGGCGTGGCTGATGTCGGAGAATTGAGTCACTGAGCCCTGCGGGAGGTTGTTGAACCACCGTATTGCTGGGCCCGCCAAGGTGACTGGGAAGGCACGACATCTGACCTCGTCTCCTACCCCTTCCAGGTTCATTCTGGCCTCAAAGGCCGTCAAGTGTTCCAGGGGGTCTTGTGTTCCATCATACTTCATGTCCGTTGGCTTGTCGAAGTGTTTCGGCAGCCGGACCTCGAGCACAGAACGGTGGAAAGGGGTCGCTCCTATTATCACTGGTCCCCGAGTAGTTCTCCCCGGCTCGTCGTTCTCCCGACGGGCGTCCTCTTCGCCTCTGTTCGACGCCCGCCGTCTCTCGTGTCGGGCGTAAATGATGGGGTCCCAACTCCTTCTTCTGGCTCGTCCCCGTCCCCCGGTGCTCTCCGACTCGTATTGGGGGCTGGGTGAGCGCCTCGAGCGGCTCCTTGAACGGGAGCAGGTGGGGCTCCGCTCCTGGGTGCGTTGGTCGCGTTCTCTCTCGGCTAGCCGGCGCTCTAAGTCTTGCATCCTATGGCGCAACTCTTGCATTATCCTGGCGTGGTTGTCGCCAGTACCTCCGAAGGGGCGTCTTTCGTGAGTCTGCGTTGTGTCCCTCGGAGGCGACCTCTGCTGTTGTCGGGTTTCTGTTGAAACGGCGCCTCCCCCAAGCACGGGAGGCGCGGCCTCGCTGCCAGTTCCAGTCTGGACTAGTACGAAGTCCATGGACGAGTCCCCACAGACGGCGCCAATGTTCGGTAGGTCGGTTACCGGACGGTTCAGATCAGGTTCAGGGATGAAGGAAGGGGCTCATCTGATCACGGTCTTCCAGTCCGGGAGTGCGAGGTCCCGAGCACTTCGTGTAAGGGGGGGATGTCACCTGCAAAGACACTCCGACGCTCTTGTCAGAATACGTGCAGGTGGAGTAAGTGTAGTGTAAGGATATGATGTACCTCGGGGGAAGAGCCAGTCTTCCCCTTATATACATGTCAGTGTTGGGCCCCTCTGGAGGGCAGGCCCAAATTCCCAAGGACGCAGTCCCATAGCTGTGAGAGAGCCGTACAGGACGTGTGTCCGGGTCGGTTGAGAGGTATGTGGTCGGGCCGGGTGGAGCTCGGGTCGGGTTGACCCGCGGGAGTCCAGGGCCGTAACAAAAAGATTATATTAAAAATAGTTTATAAATAAATTATTTTGTGTTTAAATTTTTTATTTTAAAAATATTTATTTTATAAAAATGTAATAAAAAATAATAATAATATGAAAGAAATTATTTTTTTAATTTTTTTTTAAATTTTTAAATAATTTTTTAAAAAATTATAATTTAATTTTAAAAATTATACTAAATATTAATATTATTATTTTTTATAAATTAAAAATTTAAAAAAATTACTTTTAAAATTTCTCCAACGAACGAGTCTTTAGTATGAAACTATGAATAGTTAGTGTAACTAACTAACGTCAGTTAATTGTGTGAATAGCCGGGCTACGTGACTAGGCTCGTGGTCGTTTTGTTTTAGGGTTTTTTTTTTATTATTATTATTCTTATTAAATAAGTCAGATTTAGATTTTTTATAGTTTATTAACTGAATAGGCTAAGTCATATACTTTTAAGAAATTTCATAAAATTTATTGGATTGGTCCATTGAATATCATCTTTTAAAGTTTGATATTTTATAATTTATGAGATTTTTTTGAGTAAATTATTATTTCTATTCATAAAATTTTTAAGTACTACTGATAAATTTATCTATACAATAATAAAATTAAAGTTGTACCCATAAAATTATGAAAGATAAAATTTGTACGATAAAATTATCTAAATCCTAAAAATCAACTCAAAAATTTTAAATTATCTTTTTTAACCTAACCTTATCCATCTTAATCCCTCATTCCTTTTATGACTTTATCACTACTAAAATTCTTCTACTCCAGCTCTCATCCGCATCTATCACAGCCGCCAATACCACTGCCACCACAACGTAACCACCACATGTCTCCTCTTTCTCTTTACCACCACCATCCTCCTAACAAACAACCAGATTCAGAGGTCAAAAGTTAGAACCATAGCAACGCCACAAAACCTAAACCAAATACTAGTCACGCCACCATTCCCATAACCACGTTCCTTGCCACTACCATAACTACCACTTTGATATCCATCGTTTTTGTTGAATCCACCTCTACAACGGCTACCACCATGGCTAAATCTACCCCCACCATATCCACAACCTCTTACACTTCTCAAAACATCGCCATCACCTTCGTCGTCGTCATGGGACTGAGGCTTATTGACAGTGAAGTTGCGGCCGTTGAGGTTGGAGCCGTTAGCAAGGTCAGTGTCTCCAGTGGTGAGCTCCGTCGACAGTGACAGCAGGCGCGGCGCTGGCAGAACGGCTCCTCTTCCATTGTATCCCTCTTCCTTTTTCTCTGGCTAAGTCGAGCTCT
Source organism: Arachis hypogaea (assembly GCF_003086295.3). Classification (NCBI taxonomy): domain Eukaryota; kingdom Viridiplantae; phylum Streptophyta; class Magnoliopsida; order Fabales; family Fabaceae; genus Arachis; species Arachis hypogaea. The sequence continues at coordinate 85,861,550 of NC_092051.1, read as the reverse complement.
TCTTCTCTTCGTTTTCTGTGCCTTCAGTTACAACGGCGATGACAAAGATATTTTTGGTTGCTGCTCTTTTATTTTCCGTATACCATAGTAGTGGTAGGACTTTCTGATCCAGTAGTCATTCTTTTTTTCTTTCACTCCTCCATCTCTCCTATTCCTCTTCATCACTTCCCAACCTCCTCCTCCCTCTCTAGGAGAAACAAATGATTGTGATGTTCACTAAGGCATGAAAAATAATTGATTGTTAACCCTACGAGAAATGACTAAAACAAAGTTATACTTGTTTTGGATTTTTTTTTAATTAAATTATAGTTGTGATTTGTAATGGGGAAGAAAGGAGGATAAGGGACTAGAAAAATTAGGGTTAGAAAAAGCGTAATTTGAAATTTTTAAGGTTTGGATAATTTTATCGTACGGATCCTATTTTTCATAGGTACAACTTCAATTTTATTGTTTCATGTGGGGTGCACATGGCTCGACCCGGCCCGAAGACCTAGTTCAGACTCGAATACTTTGGAGGTTAATTTGGTGTGATTTCACCTGGTCTAGGATCAGGTAAGGGTCTCAAAAATAGACCCGGTCATTGTTTAGGGTCGGGTCCGAGTTAAGGTGAACCCGGCTTCACCCAACCCATGTACATTTTAAGAAGACTAAAAATTAAAAGGTATATATGTTTTAAATTAGTTCCAATATTATGTTATATTAATTATAAACTTATTGTTTTATTTTTAATCACATTTGATGAATTAAAAAATAAATCAAAGAAGCATGAAATTAGAATTTATAGACAAATTCAAGTTCAAATATAGATATCAACTTCACGATAACAAATATATTTTTTTCCCTTTATAAATAGGTGATCATAATTTTTGGACATAAAATTTAGCAAGACTCAAACCTCACCAGTCTAGACCTGATTTTAGTGTGACTCAAAAGTAATGTGATTTTATTGGGTCTAAGATCGGATAAGACTCTAAAAAATTAACCCGGTCATTATTTAGGATCGGGTTCGAGTCAAGACGAACCCCACTTCACTCGACCCATGTATATTTCTAATTTCATGAGTAGATTTATCAATATTTAAAATTTTCGTAAATAAAAATGATAATTTACTTAATTTTTTTTAATATTTTGGATCATAAAAGAATTTCATGTATTTTCTTGGTAGGTGATAAATTAGTAATATAAAATTATGTAAGTTATTAATTTGGTATTAGTGTATTCTTTTTCTAGGAACAATTTAAATATCCAAACTTAATACTAGGTTGGTTTTACTATACGTGGATTATATATTACTTGAATATAATTTGAATTTAATTTATGTTTATAGACTGTAGTTATAAGTAGAGTTGTAAATATGGTTTATATATCAATAAATTATGAATTATAAATTCTTAAATGTATCTAATGTTATTTTGGATTTTTTTAAGTATATGATTTTGAATTATAATGCATGAAACAGATTAAATAGGCTTGTGGGATTATATTTTTTTAATTAACAAATTAAATTTGAACCTCGAAATTAAAAAAGCTTATAAAAAATAATAAATTTGGATCCTCTAAATTTTTAATTTTTAATTTAGAGAGAAAAATGTGATCTCTAACCCTTGAATAATTTCTCTCTCATATTTTTTTTGTCCCACCTATAAAATAAATAGTGAGAGATTACACTTTACCTTTTAAAATGAAATTCAAACTTTAGAGAATTCAAATTCAAAAATAACACTACAAAAAAAAGAGTTTAAAATGGCATTAATATTACGGCAATTTTAAAGAACCGCCGTAATACCCGGTTATTATGGCATTGTTAGTTGCTGCCATAATTAACTTTGTGTTTGGTGGCGGTTCAGGTGATTATGGCGGTTTTGAACCGCCATTTTCATACGTATATAAAACAAAATAACTGGAACCCTAGCTCATTAAACGAAACACATCCAGACAGCGCTTTCGATCTCCCTTCTCTCTCCTTCGTCTCCTCCGTGTAACGAAGCCCTCCGACAACGCCGTTCTTCCCTCTCTGGCTTCTCCTCTCTCCGCCGGTTACCATTTCTCTAGGTACCTCTCCTTCTCAAGTTAAACTGAAATAGTTATTGATTTGTTTCTCTGCACTCCCTCTCAAGTTCTTTACACAGAGAGCTTCTTCATTTTGGTTTCTTCGTTTTTGCTGATTTTTGGTTTGCTTAAATGAAAATCTCATGAATTTCGATCAAGGTGTGAGCCACTCATAGATCTCTACACTGCACACCCAGTTTCCTTTCTCCATTTCTCTCATCCTTCACCTCCATGCAACCTAACTCAATCCAGATCCACTAGTGCAACTTTTCTTCTTCTTCTTCTTTTCGTTTGAATTTTCACTGTGTTGTGCAGTTTTTGCAATCGTCGTCGTTTTCACCGGTATCTTGTGTTGGTTAATCATTGTCATTTTTTAAAATCCCTAATTATTTAAAATTGTAATTTTAAATCGTTGATCAATAAATCTGTACATGAAGTTTCGTCAAATCCTTATTTCCCAATTTCCATGCTCGTTATTTATTCACAACAATTAATAATGATTAATTAATTAATTATTGTCACCGTTTGACCTCTCTTCTTTGTTTGTTTGTAGAAAATTGAAAACATGGTACCAGAGAGGCCGTGAAAGCTAGATAGTCAGATCTCATTTACAGAAAGAGAGAAAGAGAAAGCCACGACGGTAAATCCTTCTTTGGAGATTAATGTAAAATTGTTTTTGTTGTTGATAATGGTATTAATAATAATTATTTCTCTTCCTTGTTCTCGTTCATATATATATAGTGATTGATTGAGCTGTTCAGAACATATATACTCTAGGCTCTGTTGTTTACTAGGATTTTGTTTTTACAATTCATTTGCTACGTGATAATTGAATTGCTGGTTTTCTGTGCTATTAACGCTTTCTTATTGTTTCTCATGTGAAGGTTTCTTCTTATTTGTTTTTCTGAGCTGTTACCAGCTGGTTTCATATATCCTTTGCTAAGTTTTGTTTTTTACAGAACATTTGAACTTGTGTTTGGTAGGTGATGTTACTTTGCAATTGGTTTGTTGGGTTTTGGTCATTCAGATTGCAGTTTTTGAGCTTGGGGACCATTCTTGATGCAATTGTTGTTTACTAATTAGTCTTATTCTCCATATTCTTATGTTCTTAATTGGTGAATTTGCTAGACTTAGTTCTGGACGTTTTAGTGTTTTCTTTGTGTGTCTTGCTCATTAATCATTAAGTTTAATGATTGAATTTCCATTATTTGAAACAATGGAATCAGAAATGGTATCTCAATATGGAGTGAAATTCTAACTTCTAAAGGTTCATATTTTCTAACTTTTACAAACCAGCTAGTAGTTTCAGATTTTGTTCTGCCTTTATTTTTGGTATCTTATTTGTACATGTCTTGAGAGTCAACAACTCCATACACAAACTTTACTTCTACATTCCTATGTAACAAAATGAATCTATCTATGAACTCTACAAAGGATGATTTGGTGTATCTGGCATATTTGAGTAATCAGAAACCTCCAGTACCAGTGGGTGTATGTCTGATTTTGGATTATATTGCTGAAACACTACAACAGAAGCAGAAGTGGAGAAATCTGAAGAAGCCAAGTAGCTTCCAACAGGACCAAGCTCTGAATAATCACTTGTGTTTACCAAAGGTGCTACTTGTGGAATCCTACCTACCAAAACTAGATTGCTCCTACTCTTTTCCATCAATACATTTTTAACATCATCTTTGTTTTCCACCAACCTTTCCTCATACACTATAGATTCTTCACTACTACTGCATACACTTAAGAACTCAGACCAAAACTGCATAGACTTAAGAACTCATACCATAGGCTAGTGCTTCGCGGTCATCACGTCTTCCAAAGAATGCAGCCACTACATTGTAGAAAATAAGTTTTAGTGTTTTCTTTTAATGATTTACGTTACTTCTTTTTGGTTCAGTTGTTTCTTTTCTGTATTTAATAGCTTAGTTTTAAGGTTCTAAGATTTCCTCTATCACTTGAAGACCAAGACTTCCCTTTCTGAGTGAAGAGCAGCAGTGCCTGAATTGAATGCATGCTCTTTTTGTTATTTTTCCTTATAAATATATTTTGTTTTTGTTATTATTATGTGTTCAATCAATTATATATATATATATATATATATATATATATATATATATATATATATATATATATATATTATGTATTCTATATATAATGCCCTTTCTGTGGTTTTTTTTGTTTCATTATAACTATTTATTATTATTATTATTATTATTTGTAGCTGTTTGTCATTATTGAAGATAAGTATCAAGGTGCATAATTGGTCTTGGAGTTATATAAAAGTGTGTCCTTTAATTTCTTATTCATATTAGGGATGGAATATAGCTCTATTTGTAATGTATCCGTATGTGATGTTATCTAAATCGTGTGAATATATATAGGTGGGGCCTATATCTATTTGTATGTCGCTGGGATTGTAATCAAGCATGAATATATTACAGTTTGGAGTTTGGACTCCACCAGTTACACTAAACCTTATAATACTAAGTTACTAACAGTTTGTAGTCTGTACCCATTAGCTTGACAACCACATATTGTTGTAATATAATCTGTTTAATTAAATAATAAATAAAAAGTATAATATATGAATATAAAACTAATTAGTTAGTTAGTTAATATAATATGAGTTTTATATGAATTGTTTTTATAAATTATAATTTGAGAATAATATATTTGCTTTATTTTTTGTCTCTTTTTATCTTGTAGAAAAAAATTAATTTGCATATATACAACTACTTGAGAAGGAAAAGTTCATAAAGCCACTATAACAGCCACAAAATTATCATTTGAAAGAGGTAATTATAATTTTTTTTATAATTTCTTTTAGAATACTATTTAAGTATTTGTTTGATATCTAATTTGCACATACAAGAATTTCTTTTTATAATAGCGCCTGCTGATGTATACTAGTTAGTTGCCTAGTAAATATGAGAGAGAGAGAGAGAGAGAGAAAGAGAGAGAGAGAGATTTATTTTTAATGAATAGATTTTTTAATATTCCTCTTTGTTGTCCCTCTTCGTCATGTCAATTGATAAGTCATGGATTGGAAAACCACGAAACACGCACGAGTATAAAGATGGTCTAAACAAGTTTTTGGATTTCGCCTTTGAGCATCGATCTCTCAGGGGTCGTTAAATTAAATGCCCTTGTCCGGTGTGTGATTTTGGCAAGTGGCAAACAAGAGAGGAAGTTTTTGAACATTTAATAGTCAAGCCATTTCCAGAAAACTACAAAGTTTGGTATTGGCATGGTGAAGAAGCAGTGGAGTTGGGTCACAAGCTCATCAAACTAGTCAAATTGTACAAGATGATTCGACATCTCAACATCCAATGGTAACAACGCTCAATGACGCGTTTGGAGTTGCTGGACCTGACTTGAATGAAGATGGAGATGGAGATGAATACAACATAGAAGATGGAGATGGAGATGAAGACAACATAGAAGATGCAGAAAATGAAGAGCACAATGGAGAAAATGTAGAATTTTACAAGTTGTTGGAAGATGGTAATGAGCAATTGTATGAAGGGTGCACAAAGTATTCAAAACTGTCTTTCTTGATTAGTCTGTATCACATAAAGTGCTTATACAGAATAAGTGACAAAGCCATGACCGAAATCCTCAAGTTAATAAAAGATGCTTTTGGAAATGCGAAGATTTCAAACACATTCTATGAGGCCAAGAAAATCATAAACAAACTAGGGCTTAATTATACCAAGATACCTGCTAACCCTAATGACTGCATGTTATATTGGGAGGAGGATGAAGATTTGCAAGAATGCAAAAGATGCAAGACATCTAAATGGAGTGATGCTAAAAAGAAGAAACCGGCAAAGATCTTGCGATACTTTCCACTAAAACCGAGACTTCAGCGATTATTCATGTGTTCTAAGACTGCACAATTAATGCAATGGCATGCTTCGGCAGAAAAGAAAGATTCGAAGATGAGGCATCCGCGGGATTCTGAAGCTTGGAAGACATTCGATTTACTTCATGATAAGTTTGCCGAAGATCCTCGAAATGTACGTCTTGGTCTTGCAGCTGATGGATTCAACCCTTTTGGAACTTTGCGTACAAACTATAGTGTTTGGCCAGTGGTGCTTATTCCATACAATCGACCTCCATGGGAGTGCATGAAGCCAACATCACTTATCTTGTCAATGATTATTCCCGGAGAGAAAATACCGGGAACAACATAGACGTATACTTACAACCTCTTATCAAAGAGTTAAAAGATTTGTGGTATGATGGTGTTCAAACATTCGATAGGTTCAAGAATGAAATGTTTACATTGCGAGCAGCATTAATGTGGACAATTAGTGATTTTCCAGGCCTTGGTAACCTATCTGGGTGGAACGTACACAGTAAATATGCTTTTCCCACATGTAACTTCAACACTGATTCATATAGATTAAAGCATGGTGGAAAATGGTATTTTTTGGGGCATCTCCGTTTCTTAGAAAGGGGTCATAAGTTTAGGCTAAGTCGTGCAAAATTTAATGGAAAAGTTGAGTTGAGGGATTCCCCAGCAGCACTAACAGGGTCAGAAATATTGGAACAACTTGAAGGCATCAATGTTTCATTTGGGAAGGAACTACAGGCAAGTAAAGGTAAGAGGACTCAACGAAAAGTTGTTGAAGAAGATGATGAATCGGGGATGTGGAGGAAGAAAAGCATATTTTTTTATCTTCCTTATTGGGAGTCTAACTTATTGCGCCACAATCTAGATGTTATGCATATTGAAAAGAATGTTTGCGACAATGTGTTATACACCTTGCTCAATGAGACTGGAAGGTCAAAGGATAATCTCAAAGCTCGTAAGGATCTTAAAGAAATGGGTATAAGAAAAGATTTATGGCCAGATGAAAATGGGAGATATCATCCATCTTTGTTCACAATGTCAAATTCTATGAAAGATATATTCTTGCGTACTATAAAGAATATTAGAGTACCAGATGGTCTCTCGAGTAATATTTCACGGTGTGTTGACCTGAAGCAAAGAAAGCTCTCTGGATTGAAGAGCCATGATTGTCACGTCCTTATGCAGCAACTATTACCCATTGCCATACGTAATGTGCTACCAGATAAAGTTACTGCAGTGCTAATAGAGTTGTCTTCATTCTTTCAACAGTTGTGCTCTAAAAGCTTAAGTCTTACTGAACTTGAGAAGCTCCAACCTCGAATAATCCTTACCCTTTGTCATTTAGAAATGTTGTTCCCTCCTTCTTTCTTTACAATCATGGTTCATTTAACCTGTCATCTAGTTGATGAAGCAAAACTTGGAGGACCAGTACACTATAGGTGGATGTATCCTATTGAGAGGTAAATATCTCTTTTCAATCATTGTTCATTTAACCTGTCACTTAGTTATATCTTGCTTACTAAAGCCAATTATACAAACTAGGTATTTAGGACATTTGAAGTCCTATGTACGAAACAAAGCTAAATCAGAAGGTTCTATAGCTGAGGGATATGTGGCTGAAGAAGCTCTTACATTTTGCTCTTGGTACTTAGAAGGGATTGAGACAAGATTTAATAGGCCACCACGTGTTGATGATCGTCCGGATGGTAATTACAGTACACATGTTGATTCACTTTTTTCACAAATGGGTAACTCTAAGGGAGCTTTCACAGTATTTGAGTTGTCACCTATGGAAAAAAAACAAGCACATCGCTATGTGGTTCTAAATTGTCCGTATGTCAAACCGTTCATTGAGTAAGTACTTAAGGATTTGCGTACATGTTTTTTATTGCCAAATGCCTAAACTTTGCATTTTTATTTACTTGAAAATAGTTGTTTAGTTAGAGTTAAACTTCTATATCTGACAGTGACTTTAAAGATTTTGTACGAAGACGATCTAAGGGGTAGAAGGCCTTCAAATGTAGAGATAGAAAAAAGAGTCAATAAAGATTTTGTTACTTGGTTTCCTACGCAGGTAAATAGAAAAATGATAAGTTTTTTGCTAATATTGAGCAGTATTTGTGGATATAATAACTAATATGTTGTTCTATCATAATAGCTTATGAACCCAGACATTATGAACCCAAACATTATTATCAATAGCATTAGAAATCTGAAAAGATACTACTTTTCTTTATGCCCATGAATAAGTCTCAAGTTTGTAGACTTGTAGTACAAGAATTAAAAATCATTCAGATCTACTTTTGAACCTAGGGAGTAGCGCCATACATCAAGGCTTTTTTTTGGGTATTAAAACGGGACTTAAAAGCCTGAAAAGAATAACGAAATTAGATGCAAACTACTCAGTCTAAGAGGCTCCTCTATCACCTTCTTGAAAGATTTTGATTAGCTCTGAAGGAATAGCAAGGCTTTAATGAATTATTAGTGGTCTGGTGCAGAATGCTAGAACAGATCGGAGTGTACAGAGAAAAACTATCATATCCATGTTAGAACAGATCGGAGTGCCAGCTTTAATGAATATTAGTGGTCTGGTGCAGAATGCTACATAATCTGAAGTGATTTAATGCTGTATAGTTAGTTTTTCATTGTTTAAAATTATTGGTTTAATATAGAACAGTGCTTTGTAATGATAAATCTATGTAAAAGGCTAGGCCTATTATTAATGAAATTTTTCTGTCCAAAAAAAAAGAAGCAACAGATCCGAGTAATGTTCTAATGGGAAGGGAACAAAATTCTGGCAGCAATACCCAAAAAATTAAAGCAGATTAACATTAACTAAACTGTATTTTAGGGCTTTAATTAAATAAGACTTTACCATTTTATTAGTAAAGCGAATTTTATTTATTTTATTCTTTAGTCGCTCATTTACTCATTTATTTATACTCATTTGTCTATTTTAGATGAATATGAAAATAGTACACGCCTTCATTTATTAGCGAAGGATGTGCATAATTTGCCAGAAGGTTTGCGCATAGTCGTCAATTTTGATAAGCATCATGCAGCAATAGGAGAAGCAGCTGGACTCCTTGCAGGAGTTTGTGGGCAATTGGCCACTGATTATGTAGCATTTCCAATCAGTTTTGAAAAGTGGTCAGACATTCCAGCAAGCTTTTTTGAAAATCAATGGAATATTTTTTTCCTAGTAAGAAGATTACTCAAACTCTAAAGCTTATTTCTTTGCCATTATTTAGTTATATTTGCTGGTTAATATATATTCTTTGTTATAATATTGAAGGCTCGATTTTGCTTCAAAGTGAGTGATAACTTGGCCAAACGATTTTTGCTGCAATCACTTGGCAAAAAATGGAGGGAACATAGGATAAAGCTTTGGAATGATTTTTATGATCCGAGGTTGAGTAAAACCGAGATCATAAATAATGCACCAGAAGATATTGCTCCAGATCAGTGGGCTCTATTTGTAGAATATCGTTTGAAGCCTGAAACTCAGGTAAGTACTTACTCTCCTACTAAAAAGCCTTATATGAAGCAGATATTGTTGCTGCCTGCTCTTGTATTTTATTTTATATAGAGTTGAATGCATGTTTGTCTCTATTTAATTGTGTCCAAATTTAACTTGCAGAAACTTTGTAAGAGGAATCAAGAAATTCGACAAAAACAAATAATTTCTCATACTTCAGGTGCTAAATCAATTGCAAGAAGAAAGGCTGAATTGGTAATCAATTAATGCATGCATATCTAATCTATCTCAAATATAATGCATGCATCATCTCTTAATTTTCTGCATATCTAATCTAAGTTAGTAAGCTACTATTTTTTGATCGAGTCTTTCTAATTTTCTTAAATTTTAGACGGAAGAGACGGGAAAAGAAGTTAGTAGGGTTCAAATGTGGGACATCACTCACAAGAAAATAGATGGAAGTTATGTTAATGAAAAGGCTAAAGAAATAGCGGTAAGACTAAAGTGCAATAAGTAACTTGTTTGTATTTCTTTTTCTTTCTTTTTTATAAGATAATACTATTTTTGATTCTTTCTCTTTCTTTTTATATATGTAGGAGAAGATTGAAGCACATAGTAGCCAACAACCGATGGAATCAACTGTTAATTCTCCTCTTGATGCTCTTGGAGTAGTTTTTGGGAAAGAGCACCCTGGTCGTGTTCGAGGTTTAGGTATGGGAGTTGTTCCAACAATTGCTTTCAAGAACAACACTACAAGGATTAGTCAAATGAATTTAGGTTCTTCAAATGATGTTGGCACATCATCTACTTGTGGTTCAAATGTGCAAGAAGAGTTAGATGCCGTTAAAGCGCAATTGCAAGCGCTAGTCTCCTATATTGCTTCTAAGGAAGGAGGTAAAATTCCAATACAATTGGCTGGAATGTTCCCTACTCAACAAGTTTCACAGGTACATTCATATTTTGCTTATGATTCATATTATTAATATAATTAGTAGTAGTGCTAGCTTATGCTAGAATGATAGTAAACCTTGTCTTGTGTGTACAGTATTTTGCATTAATATTTTGAGGAAAGACTATACTATTATGTTTTAATCGAACTTTGATTGGTTGCTTGCTTGCTATCTTCTATGTAAAAGGAGATGGGACCTTGGTAGTTGGTAGTAATGGGATATTGGCTTCATTTCATCCAGCTCTGCATTAGATGGGTAAAAGATCCTTTTAATACTGAATTGCAAATTATATATTTTAAATAAAGCTATATCAAATAAATAAATAAACAGGGTTAGTCATAATTTTAATTTTGCCATCAACCTTAAGTTTGTTCACTCTTCACACCAAGCAAACCTTCGGGTTAGGACGCGCTCAATGATATTTAATTTTCCCAAATGAAAATATCTAATGATACAGGAAACCTATATAACTGAGTATAGTATACAGTGTGCTGATCAAAGTATAGTTTTCCAATTGTAAAGAGTGTGACTGAGGGAGGAGCTAGTTAGGAGGGGCCATGAATCAATTCCAATCATGTATTCTTCTTTTATCAAAACCCTGGGCATATGTGAATGAAAACTATGGGTGAGATACAGAATTGATAGTATATGTTCTTTTATCAACTGTTAATTCTTGACTTGCTCAGTTGCTATGTATCAATGCTATGTAATTAGACATGATAAATGTGTGAAAACAGAGTCAAATTTTTATTGTATCAATGCTATGTAATTAGACATGATAAATGTATATCAATATATGCCTTTTTCTTGCATTTCTTGTGCTCATAATAGTTATATTTTTATTGTAGGGATTGGATCAGGAGAGTGAGATTCTATCACCAAAAGAGTTAGGAAGTAGGTCTTATGGAGCAAGCAACAAGGAAGCATGACCTTGTTTGATATGTTAAGACGTATATTAAGAATTATATGTTAAGACGTATTATTGAAAAATGTTACTTTGATACTTTGTTTTTGGATTATGACATTTCAATTATGACTTGGATTATGACTTTTGGATCATGTATGAATTAAAATCATCATATGATGTTTGATTTATGACTATGCCTTTTGGTTATTATGAGATTTTTAAGTGAGTTTCAAAAATATCACTTTAAATTGGTAGTTTCAATCTTATTTTAAAAAGCATTAAATTGTCATCATAATTAGGTACAAACGGCGGTTAGAAACTCTCATTTTAAATAAAAATGATGCCATTATATGCTGGTAGAAACTGCCATTTTAAACACAAAAGATGCCATTATAACCTGGTAAAAACGTAGAAACTGCCATTTTAAACACAAAAGATGCCATTATAACCTGGTAAAAACGGCGCCTAGAAACTACCATTTTAAACACAAAAGATGCCATTATAACCTGGTAAAAATGACAGTTGTAATGGTAAAAACGGCGGTTTTCAACCGCCATTTTAAACAAAAATGAAGCCACAATATTCTGGTAAAAACGGCGGGTGTTCAAAAACTGCCATTTTATGCGGAAATAACGGCGGTTACAAACCGCCATTTTAACCCTCAAAAAATCGCCGTATTATCCACAGGTTATTACGGCGGTTTTTTGAAAACCGCCGTAATAACCAGAATGGCGCCCAGAATAACGGCGTTTCTTGGAGGCGCCAGTTTTGGTCATAATGGCGGTTCTAACCGCCGTAATTTTCCAAAATAACCGCCGTTTTAACCCCTTTTTTTGTAGTGTAATAGGATTCAAATTTTTTTTTTTGGTATTTACAATAGAATTAAATTTTGACCACATATTTATCAGATGGGTCAGGCTTGATTTAGCAAAAGCCCAGATAAGCCCAATCCTAACAGCAAAGAGTCCCAAAATAAAGTACATTAATAAATAACCAATTTGGGTTGGTCAATTGGTCAGTTTACTCGTCCGTTTAAGTAAGTGTTAGAGTTCGAATCCTGTCTTGTGTATAGGGTTGGAAGTGAGTCAAGCTAGCTCATGAGCCAGTTTGAGCTCGACTCATTAATAGCTCGATAAGCTGAACTCGTGAGCTGGTGAGCCGATCTTAAGCTTGGATTTGAGCTTATAAATTAAATGAGTCGAGCTTGAGTTTGGATAAGCTCAGCTCATTAGCTCGTGAGCTGGCTCGATTATATATATAATATTAAAAGTATAGATAAAACGCATATAGGATATGCGTATTAATATATATATATATATATATATATATATATATATATAATTTTACATATATATTAATGTTGTTAATTGTTCAAAATTTTATAGTCATTTTTTATATATAATTTTTATTTAGAGTATAAATAAAAAATTTATAATTGATAGATAGACAATATATTAAATTTATTTTTTTAATATTTTTTAATATATATAAGTTATAATTTGTTGATATAGAATTATAGATTATGTTCCTATTATTTGAGCTAGCTTGTGAGTTCGAGCCAACTCGTGAGCTTTCGTTGAGTCGAGTTTGAGCTTACGTAATAGGCTCGCTTGTTAATGAGTCGAGCCGTGAGCCAAATTTAATTTTCATGAGCCGAGCTTGAGTTTGGTCTAACTCGACTCAACTCGGCTCACTTCCAACCTTACTGATGTATGTAGTAATTTATTGGTTAGTAATAAATCTTTAAATAGAGTTTAGATCTATAAGAAATTAATTTTTAATCTATTGAATTAAAAAATACCGTGAATAAAAAAAACTACGTTAATAAATAAATAGAGGTTTTAGGCTTTACAGTGACTGCAATTTACTTTTTTTGTCATTTAAGTTTTTGTCAATTTACTTTGTACAATTTAAATTTCTTGCAATTTACTTTCTGTTGATCAATTCTCACTCAATTCACCACTGTTAGCTTAACTAAACTAATCACCTCACTAAAGTTGCTTGATCCATTAGTTCTCGTGAGATCGATCTCACTCTAAGTAAGTTTTGTTACTTAATGACAACCTGATATACTTGTCGGTAAATTTGTGTGGAATCGATTTTCCCTCGTCAACTTCCTAACATAAACTTGATCAGCATATATATATATATATATATATATATATATATATATATATATATATATATATAAAATTAGCCTTTCTTAATAGTTAATGTATGTTAAGTGTCTCTCTTTAGTCTGTTAACAAATAACTATTTACTTTTTTTGCAAGATTATATTACCATTGAGACTAACGTATTACCAATTCACTTTTTAGTTATTTTATTAATTCATGTATTCTCTCTTCCCAATTATTCCATAGAGTAATAATTTAATAAGTATATCACTGAAAAAGAAATAATAATATATGCAAAGGAAGTAATTTGGTTACATTTATTTGTTTTTCTATAAAGTTCAATAAAATTATATCCATATTTCTATACTTCTATATATACTATATATAAAGTCTCCAAAAATGTACTATATATAAGGCTCATATAAGTGAGACATAATGTATAATGTTTTTAAAATATCATTCATTATATATAGGATCGAATCCAAAAATTTGGTAAAGAGACTAAAAATTAAAATTTTATATAATTAAATATAATCTTTTTTTTTCATTTTTATAATAATATAAATGAAAAATTCATATACAGATCTAGCAGCAACAATTATTATTTTGTTTGAGCCTATTTCAGATATATGATTGTGATGTTCACTAAGACATGAAAAACAATTGATTGTTGATCCTTGGAGAAATGACTAAAAAGAAGTTATACTTGTTTTGGATTTTTTTTTAAATCAAATTATAGTTGTGATTTGTAACGACGATAGAAAGAGGGACAAGGAACGAGGAAAATTAGGGTTAGAAGAAGGGTAATTTTGGATTTTTAAGGTTTGGATAATTTTGTCGTACGGATCCATTTTTCATAGGTACAACTTCAATTTTATTGTTTCATGTAGGGGTCTACATGGCTCGACTTGGTCCGAAGACCTGGTTTGGATCTGAATACTTTGGAGATTAATTTGGTGTGATTTCACTAGGTCTAGGGTCGGGTAAGGGTCTCAAAAATAGACCCGGTCATTATTTAGGGTCAGGTCCGGATCAACGCGAATCTGGTTTCACCTGGCCTATGTACATTCTAAGAAGACTTAAAACTAAATGGTATATATGTTTTAAATTAGTTCCAATATTATGTTATATTAATTATAAATTTATTGTTTTGTTTAATCATATTTGATGAATTAAAAAATAAATCAAAGAAGTATGAAATTAGAATTAATGGACAAATTCAAGTTCAAATATATCAACTTCACGGTAACAAATATGTTTTTTTTCCCTTTATAAATAAGTGATCATAATTTTTTGATATAAAATTTATCAAGAATCAAACTTCACTAGTTTAGACCCAATTTTAGTGTGATTCGAAAGTAGTGTGATTTTATCAGGTCTAAAATCGGATAAGACTCTAAAAAATAGATCTGATCATTATTCAGGATTATGTCTGGGTCAAGGCAAACCCAACTTCATCCGGCTCATGTTCACTCTTAATTTCATGAATAGATTTGTCAATATTTAAAATTTTTGTAGATAGAAATAATAATTTACTCAATTTTTTTAATCTTTTGGATCATAAAAAAATTTCATGTATTTTCTTGGTAAGTGATAAATTAGTAATATAAAATTATGTAAGTTATTAATTTGGTATTGGTGTATTCTTTTTCTAGGAACAATTTAAATATTCAAACTTAATACTAGGTTGGTTTTACTATACGTGGATTATATATTACTTTAATATAATTTTGAATTTAATTTATGTTTATAGACTATAGTTATAAGTAGAGTTGTAAATATGGTTTATATATCAATAAATTATAAATTATAAATTCTTAAATGTATCTAATATTAGTTTGGATTTTTTTTAAGCATATGATTTTGAATTATAATGCAAGAAACAGATTATTAAATAGGTTTGTGGGATTATATTTTTTAAATTAACAAGTTAAACTTGAACCTGAAATTAAAAAAGCTTATAAAAAATAATAGGATTTAACTTTTTTTTTTTGGGTATTTATAAAAGGATTTTTTTTTTTGGTCTTGTAATAGGATTACATTTCGACCACATATTTATCAGATGGGTCAGGCTTGATTTAGCAAAAGTCCAGATAAGCCCGGTCCTAATGGCAAGGAGTCCCAAAATAAAGTACATTAATAAATAATTAATTTGGGTTGGTTGATTAGTTAATTTACTCATTTATTTAAATAAGTGTTGAAATTTAAATTCTGTCATATATATCTAATAATTTATTGACTATTAACAAATTTTTAAATAAAATTTAAATTTATAACAGATTAATTTTTAATCTATTAAATTAAAAAATATCGTAGACAACAAAAAAAATTACATTAATAAATAAATAGAGGTTTTAGGCTTGAAGCGTGTCTTTCTACAATCTCAAAAGACGGCCCAGTCTTGTCCCCTTCCCCAAGCACCCCAAAGCACATACATGTCCAATTGTCCAATACTCATTTGCAAAAACGTACAACAACATTATGGAATCTCTCGTACATGGCTTCTCCTAAAATATCTTGTAACAACTGTAACTCAGTTTCATTTTATTCAAAAAATTAAGTAATATATATTCGAGTAAAAGTTTTTTTTAGTCTCTAATAATTTATTTAATGGACATTATATTTTTTTAATAATTATAAAAATATAAATTGATTTTTATTCATTTTTATAATTGTTAGTAATACATTACATGTTGAGGTGTTAAATAAGGTATTTACATACCTGTCTCTTTTGTAATAGGAATAAATCACCTATAAATCCTTCAACTGTTTAGCGTGATCCCTCTTTTGCTTTTTTCACTCTCTTTCTATCGCAGTCTCCTCCTCATCTTCTTTGACTCCAAAATCCTAACCCCAACAGTCCTATCGCTACCGCATACGTACTTCTCCTCATCCTCATCACAATCATCGTCGTCATCAATAATATCATCATTAGAACTCGAAAATCTGAGATACTGGTGGCACATGTTCTGATCTTTCATAGAAACGTCGTGCTACGATCAAGTGAAAGAGAAGGCGTTGGGATCTCAATGATGGTGGAGGGAGATGACATGGGGCAACGAATTTAAACTTCTTCTAGCAGGTCTTGAGCTTAGCGAGGAATTTAGGTGGAAGAAAGGAGAGTTTCGAACAGAGAGGGAGGAAGCGGCGATAAAAAGAGTAGTAGAAGCAATGGAGAAATCACGCCGGCCAATTAAGAAATTGAGGAGTTTAGGGGACAATTTATCCCTATTAAAAAGGAGACAGCCACGTAGATACGTTATTCGATATATTAGTGTGACCTGCTGTCAACTAATAGAAATGAAATCTCTCCAGTTTTTTTAACACAAGTGTGATCTCTTACCATTAACTTTATAAGTGAGACCAAAAATAAATATGAGAGAGAGAATAATAAAGGGTGAGAAATCACAATTGACACCATCCTTTTTCATTGAAGAGGATCACTCCGGTCAACTACTTGCATGGATCAATTTATATTTTTATAATTGGCAGCGAGGGCAATGGCAATCGAGTAAATGGGTAGAGACAAAAAAAAAAAATTTTACTCTATATATTGATATCAAAATATGGTATAGTTAACTGCTAATCAATTATGTCTCGTTTTTCATAATTACCGATACAATCTCAATCACAGCGTAGTGCAGGTTAACATAATATTTACAACATTGATTACTCGATGGTTAAACTCAAATCCAGAACTACTAATTATAATCTCTATTGATAAATGCACGAGAGTGCGATTTGAATAAATTCAACGAAAATATTATGTGTAACTTGATGATTGTAGCCTTGTAGGGGACGAAATTAGCACCACATTATATAAAATTAATTCCACTATACATATAATATAATATTTTCCTTAATCTAAATGGTTGATCTATCCTTTAAAAATGAAAATATATGAGCAAAAGATAATATATAAACCTTATGAGTCTAGATAGATTAAGAGGGGAAAATCTCAATAGGTGTCAGTTTCGTCAAAGTCTTGAGAGAAAGAAAAACCAGTTGAATGATAGATAATAATATATAATAATATATAGAAGCTAAGTGAATGAATCAATCAGGATTCTTACTGTTAGCACATATCAACAAAGAGAATCCATTGTCACTTGTCTGGAAATCCTTCTCTTCTAACAACCACAACCTACTGTCCAATCCACTCCTCGTACGGAACATGAAAACAGCAGAGCCTCTGTTGTTTTGATCGAAGAAAAGCCAATCATGAATGTCCCACATCATATCCACAACTAAACCGTCCACGAAAACAGTTTGGTTCCCGCGAAAGTTCCACTTCAGCCTCTTCACCTGCAAAATTCTCTTCTCGTCCATATGCACACACAATACTACTTCATCATGTCCATGTCCCTTGTAACATTCTTCGTCTTCCGTACGAAAATTTATCACTATGTCGTGCGAGGTTCCCGCATCAGAGAACCTCGTCTTCGTCGAAAACATAGTATTGCCAAAGAACCTCTCGATTCTAGAAACCAACGAGAAGCTTCCATAGCCACCATTTGCCTCGGCGTTCTTGTTGTCACCGAGGTGCAGGCAGGGTTCTGCGTCCACCGAAACATCAACGTAGAACCCGCCAATAGGCTCTGGCCCTTGATCGCTGCTGTATTTTGCGGCAGTGACATCCCACGAGACTTGAACGTGAAGGTTCTGAGACTCCAAGGTTTCGTTTCCTTTGCTTTTTCTTAATTGGTGCTCCTTTGGTATGGAGTGGAAAGAAGGATCAGAATTATTGGTAACGGTTATGACGAAGCCTTGGCCTATGAGTTTCTTGGTCCAAGTTATTGATATCAAGAGTAGTTGTGGTTTTTGCGTTGAATTAAAGTTGACTTTGTAAACTGAAGTAACAGAGTATTTGGTGGAAGAAAGGGTTATCTTTGGACAGAGATAGGCTTGGCTTGAAGGCTTTGAAGAACAATACGAATCGGACACTCTAATCGCATGTTCATTGTAACATAATGCTAACCCTCTCATTGTTAATATTAAAAGAATAATAATTAACCCCAATTTTTTAAAAAAATAAAAAGATATGGATCAACGGTTACTTACTCTTGTGTTTGCATAAGATGGAAGAAAGAATTAGCTAGCAACTACAAAGAGATGGAGAGATTGAAGGTGACAAAAGACAGGGCAACTTCCGCTTCTGGAGTTTTCCATGTGTTAAACGTCCTTTCCGTTATCTTTACTTCTTTAGCATAGCCTGTTGAGAGAAACATAAGTGGAAAGAGTAAAGACAAATATTAACACAGGAAGAAAATGAAAACCATCTTCCTTGGCTCCTACATTGAATGGCACCACAATTAAATCCAAGCATTAAAATTAATTAATATTTTACTTTATCATGATATTGAAAAGTCATGTGATGATTCAATCCTAAACCGATTACGTTTCTTTTTTGGCTATTAATCCCAGCTTTGACCTTATCTACTTACAATATTCCTACAGTAATAATACTCGATGCTTTCAAATAATTTCCTATTTAAAATTCAATTTGGTCTAAAATAACTTTTATTTATAAAATTACATAACGTTAAATTCTTTTTCATTAATAGCTCTATTAGATGACAGAGAAGAAAGAGCAAATAATACATATGCTTTACAAAAAGAAAATGAAATTACAATAATAGAATAATTAATAAGGATAAATTGAGATCATTTATCTAAAATTAAGATTATGACGCTATTAATTATCTTTACTTTTATGTAAAACTATTGAGTAATAATAAACAGAGGTAAATACCAAATCGGTATCCGAAAGATTTTGGCGCTGACAAAATGATATCTAACTTTTGTAATTGACAAAATAGTTTTTAAAAGATTTTAAAATTTGACAAGCTTACCCACGAGTTCACCGGAGCACATCTCCGGCAAGTACAATGCTGACATGACCATTATGTTTTGATAACATGGCAAAAACCCTCCCCAACCCTAATCCTTTCCCTCCAACGCATTCTCCCCTTCCCCCTCCACAACGCACTCCCTCCCTTCCCCTTCCTACATGCATTTTCCCCCTCCCTAACCCTAATCCCCCCTTCCTAACCCTAATCCCCCATCCCCAATCTAAAATTTTACCTTCTGAACTCTAATCCCCCTTCCTTTGCCCCTTTGAACTCTAATTCCCCATTCCCAACGCATTATCTCACACTCTCAACTCACTCTCCTCCAAAATGGAAGTGGAGCTCAACCTTCTTAATCTTACAGAGCTAGTGTCACCGACACCGCACTGTCACCATCTCATCCTCGGGTCTTCTGCATCCGCCAGCGTCGTCTGTCTCCTTCGTCGGCCTCGTCTCCATCACATATGCTCACTGCTCACCGCCAGTTGCTGCTTGTATCTGCCTACTGCTCGCCCCCATTTGCTGTCCTGCCTCCTCTGTTTGTGTTTCATCTTGGCTCCGTCGTGCCGTGCCTCCTCTGACCTTGTCTAAATCTGCTTCTTGCCTCGGTGGTGTCTATATTAAACTTTATTTTATTTTATTTTGATTACTGTATCTGAATTTGTTTATTTTCTCTGAGTTTAATTGTTATTAATCTTTTTGAATTATAAATTAATCTAAAAATTTGGGACAATTCATGATTTGAGACAATTCTGTTGATGTTGAGGTTATTGTTGCTGCGAGTGGTGGTGTTGAGGTAGGGAGAGGAGAGTGTGCGTTGGTAAAGGGGGAGTAGTGGAGATTGCTGTTGCTGTTGATGTTGAGATTGTTGTTACTGCGAGTGGTGGGGTTGAGGGAGGGAAGGGCAGTGTGCGTTGGGGAAGGAGATAGTGGAGGTTGTTGTTGCTGTTGATGTTAAGGTTGTTGTTGCGAATGGTGGTGTTGAGGGAGGAAGGGAGGAATGTACGTTGGGGAGGGGGTTTGTGATGGGGTGGGGGCTGCGATGGGGGAGAAGAGTGCATTGGGGATGGGGGTTGCGACGGGGAGGGAGAGGGAAGGGGAGGGAGTGTGAGTTGAGAGGGGGCTTTGGGGGTGGTTTACCAAGCCACCAAAACACGGTGGTCTCGTCAACATTGTGCTTGCCGGAGATTTGCTCCGGTGAGCTCGAGGACACGCTTGTCAAATTTTAAAATCTTTTAGGGACTATTTTGTCAATAACAAAATTCAAGTACCATTTTGTATCTTTCGGGTACCGATTTGGTATTTACCTCTAATAAATATTACTTGGTAAAATTTGAGATGGACCAATTAATATGTACTTATGTAATTCTCTTTTTCTAGTGTATTGATAAACATCGGGGCAAAGACGTCCAAAAAAAAAGAAACTAAGCAGAGATTACTCTAGAGAGAGCAATACCTATAGAATCAGCATAAAACTTTAAAGAAATACAAGAAGGCATATTGAAAAAAATATGACAGCTGGACTGAAGACTGTAGTCAAAGTGAGCCAACTTATCGACACAAGTATTTGCTTCCCGAAACTGATGATGAATACTCCAGTTAGTAAATCTGCTGCATGTGTTTCTGATAGCCAATACTAAAGATCAAGTAGCATGTAAATCGATTCTCTCCTGGAGGCAAAGCTTCATCGTAGCAACAGAATCAGCCTTAATAATCAGATGAGAACAACCAATATTCAAAGCTAGATCCAAGCCTAGCAAAATTCTCCAAAGATCCATTATCGTCACTGTTTTGCAATCTAAATTAGCACTAAAGCAAGACAGAAATCTTCCATCAGAGTCCCTTAGGATCCCACCACAAGCTACTTTTCCTCCATCTAACACGGAGCCATCTAAGTTAAGCTTAATAAAAGGGTGATCTGGTGGCTTCCATTTGATCTATCTTTCCATGAAGTTGCCAACCTTCTTCCTACTCCGAGCTAGCTCGGACTGCGCCAAAGAATAGTCCTTCGCTAAGCGAAAGGACAAAGACTGAATGCTATTCTCTGCTACAGCCTCATCGCTATCAAAGACCACCTTATTCCGACGACACTAGAGAGCATTCATTGTGTACACAAAAAGGAGGGGCTAGTGAACCCTTTTGAAGAGGGATTGGGATGATAAGTTCTCCAACAACTAAGAGAGGAAGGGGTGTTGAAAAAATTATCAATTCACAATCAGGCATCAATGCTCATCCATGTTTGTCAGACAACTCTGCAGTCTCGGGTCACATGGACCATCGATTCGGTTGCCTCACCACAAATTACACAAGACCCATCATTGGCAATATGTCTTTTGACTCTAATCTCATTAGTTAATAGGACCGCATTTGCAACAAGCCAGCAAGAAGTACGCAACCTTTAGGAAGCTTCAAGCTTCCAGATCTTCAAAAAGAGCTTAGCCTTAGAGTTATCCGAGGTACTTAAGTAGAGCTAGCAAGCTGACTTGATAGTAAACGTACCATCTGATGTCAACAGCTAGGCTAATATATCCTCTCCCATCGCAGGTTTAGGTGTTTTCATTGAACTAAAAACTAGAATCCAGTCTTCGCCTAGAACCACTGCAATTCGACTGAGTTTCCACCTCTCGTCTGACACATAGTCACACACCCGTTCCTCCAACATATCAGAAAACACATTGAGCTAAGGAAAATCCATTAGGTGGTGTACCCCTGGCATCTAATGATCTCTCCAGAAATTATCACTTTCTCCGGAACCAAGTCTCCAAACTAGACTATTAGTAAACTTCTTCCAAACTTGAAAGATATATTTCCAAGTGTTGAGTTTGGAAAACTTGAAATATGATAATGATCAAACATTATTAAAAATATTCATTACAAAGTTATTAATTTGATTTTTGATTCCAATTGGTTGATTAATAATTTTGTTAATGTGCAAATTTTGTTATTGGGCCAAAAATTACACAAGCCCAATGTGATAAGGGTATATTGGCCTTTGTACAAAAAAGAATTCTAAGCATTGTGGCTGAATAATTTTGCAAGTGTTATTTGGGCCAAGTATCATGTGAATAGCCCAAATTAATTTTTATTGTGAGACTAACAAGCTTTGGTCCAAAATTGAAAGAAGAAAGAAAGTAGTGGAGCATGCTTTCCACGGTTACCTTTCTCTATGGGTTATGGAATTCAAAGTCTAATTAAATTAAATGAATGCATTGGTAACAGAAAAGAGAAAATTCAAATTAATTTGATGGCACTTAATGTTCCACACGTTACTATGCATAGGAAAATGGAAGTGAGATTTAATTTATTTTAATTCCATTCATTGCATCCAAAGCTTTTTCTCTCTTCTCTCTCCTCTCTCTCTTTGCATTCGGTCATGTCATACAGGAAGGAAGAAAGAAGAAGTTATTAGAAAAGCAGTGAAGCTATGAAGAAGGAAAAAGGCTAGGATGATGATGGCCTTTGCAAAAGGAAGATCTACAGCATGGCGTGGCTGAGATTTTTGCCACTAAAGGCAAGATGTGATGAAGAAGCTTCAAGATCTCCATGCCGAAAGTAGAACCAATCGGTCTCGGTCAGAGAGGAAGATCTCTGTGGTGAAGCTTGTTTCCACTTTTGTTCATCCAAGACAGAAGGTAGCTACTGTAGCTACGTAGAGGAAGAAGCAAAAATGGAACAGATGGAGCTGTCAAGGATCAAGGATTCATCAAGTGTCGGAATTCTTTCTTGGGGACAAAGTCAAGATGGAAGGCTCAGATCGATGAAGCTTGATAAGAAGAGATGAGAGAGAGGTACATGCATGTTGATTTGCTTTCGGTTTTCCCTCTCTCTTCTCTCTGTCCGAACCGGCCTTTGTATTGAAGAAGAGGAAGGTGGCTTGGTTGAACCGGTTTCAACCTTGGAAGCTTCCCCTTCTATAATAAGGGTGAACGGCCAAGGGTTAAGACAAGGAAAGTAAGCAAAGAGTTCTCATAGCTACCCTAAGCTAACAGAAGTTCTTCTCCTTTAATGTGTTTCATTTTGTTTTCTTTTCTTTAGTTTTGTTTGTCTGAGTCTCATGGTGAAAAAGACAAACAGAGTGAGGTTTGTAAGAAAAATCCAGTGAGAGGAAAAAGGCAGAGAGTGCAAATTAAAGAAAAATCCATAGATGTCTGAGAGTTCTTTTGTACATCTGTGTTGTGTTTCATGATCCTAAGGGAATTTCCTTGCAAGTTGGGTTAACACTTTGCGGTTGAAAGCTTGGTAGGTGACCAAGTCAAGTTCAGTTTTGGGGATAGATTCTGGACTTGTCCCGGATAGGAATGGGTAGTTCCTAGGGAAGAATTGGTGTATGTAATCAGTTTGATTATAGTGAAATTCCGTCACTGTTATGATGGAGACTGGATGTAGGCTGCATTGCACTTAGCAGCTGAACCAGGATACTTCTGGGTGTGATTCTCTCTTTCTCTTCTACTCCTTTTCTGTTTCTGTTTGTGAGAGACAAAATTGAAAAATATCTCCTAACCAGTTACGAGACAAAAAAAATGTCTCTTGACCTGTTATGAGACAAAAAGCAGACATATCTCCTGGAGCTATTCTAAAAGGTAGAAGGTAATACTCAACAAAAAGAGGGCTAAGATTCAACCCCCTTTCTCTTAGCCACTGATTTCCATCACCAAGCATTAGATGAAGATAGATATTTTATGATAAGTGGCAGGGAGTCATCTCCACATCCATACTTGCTGCAGACTATCTTTACCCATAGTGCATCCTTATTATGGATTAGTTCATGGTTTGTATGACATAGGAAGGAATAGATGCCAGTGTTGATTGGGTGAGAGTAACTCTACCCACAAGAGAAAAATTTTTAGCCTTCCATGAGCTTAGTCTGTTAGTCATTCTATCTAAAATGAACTAAAAGTCCTCCTTCTTGGTACATCCATGAAGGAGAGGGACTCTGATAAGCGGATAATTTATACGCTTTTTGGCATTATTTTTACATAGTTTTTAGTATAATTTAGTTAGTTTTTAGTATATTTTTATTAGTTTTTAAATAAAAATCACATTTCTGGAGTTTACTATGAGTTTGTGTCTTTTTCTGTGATTTCAGGTATTTTCTGGATGAAATTGAGGGACTTGAGCAAAAATCATATTCAGAGGTTGAAGAAGGACTGCAGATGCTGTTGGATTCTGATCTCCCTGCACTCAAAGTGGATTTTCTGGAGCTACAGAACTCCAAATGGTGCGCTCTTAATTGCGTTGGAAAGTAGACATCCAGGGCTTTCCAGAAATATATAATAGTCCATACTTTACCCGAGTTTAGACAACGCAAACTGGCGTTCAACGCCAGTTCCATGCTGCATTCTGGAGTTAAACGCCAGAAACAGGTTGCAAAGTGGAGTTAAACGCCAGAAGCAGGTTACAAACTGGCGTTCAACTCCAAAAGAAGCCTCTACATGTGTAAAGCTCAATGCTCAGCCCATGTACACACCAAGTGGGCCCCATAAGTGGATTTCTGCATCAATTACTCATTTCTATAAACCCTAGTAACTAGTTTAGTATAAGTAGGACTTTTACTATTATATTTATATTTTTTGGATATCTTTGGATTGTCTTTTGATCCTTTGATCACGTTTGGGGGCTGGCCATTCGGCCATGCCTGAACCTTCATCACTTATGTATTTTCAACGGTAGAGTTTCTACACACCATAGATTAAGGTGTGGAGCTCTGCTGTTCCTCACGAATTAATACAAAGTACTATTGTTTTTCTATTCAATTCAAGCTTATTCCGATTCTAAGATATTCATTTGCACCTCAATATGAATGTGATGATCGTGACAGTCATCATCATTCCCAACCTATGAACGCGTGCCTGACAACCACTTCCGTTCTACCTTAGATTGAATGAGTATCTCTGGGATTCCTTAATCAGAATCTTCGTGGTATAAGTTAGAATCCATGGACGGCCATTCTTGAGATCCGGAAAGTCTAAACCTTGTCTGTGGTATTCCGAGTAGGATCTGGGAAGGGATGGCTGCGACGAGCTTCAAACTCGCGAGTGCTGGACGTAGTGACAGACGCAAAATGATCAATGGATCTTATTCCAGTATGATCGAGAATCGACAGATGATTAGCCATGCAGTGACAGCGCATTGGACCATTTTCACCGAGAGGATAGGATGTAGCCATTGACAATGGTGATGCCTAACATACAGCTTGCCATAGAAAGGAGTATGAATGATTAGATGAAGACAATATGAAAGCAGATGTTCAGGAGGAACGAACGCATCTCTATATGCTTATCTGAAATTCTCACCAATGAATTACATAAGTATCACTATCTTTATTTTATATTTTATTTATCTTTTAATTACTAGATCTCCATAATCAATTGAATCCGCCTGACTGAGATTTACAAGGTGACCATAGCTTGCTTCAAGCCGACAATCTCCGTGGGATCGACCCTTACTCACGTAAGGTTTATTACTTGGACGACCCAGTGCACTTGCTGGTTAGTTGTGCGAAGTTGTGACAAAGAACTAAGATCATGAACGTGCGTATTGAGTTTTTAGCGCCGTTACCAAGGAACGGAACCGTCACGATTTCTGCGCACCAAGTTTTTGGCGCCGTTGCCGGGGATTGTTCGAGTTTGGACAACTGACGGTTCATCTTGTTGCTCAGATTAGGTAATTTTATTTTAATTTTAAGCTTTTTATTTATTATTTTTGAAAAATACAAAAAAAAAATTTCTTCTTTTTCGTTTTTCCAAAATAATTTTCGAAAAATTCAAAAAAATTATAAAATCATAAAATCAAAAATAATTTTTGTGTTTCTTGCTTGAATCTTGTGTCAGTTTTTAAGTCTGGTGTCAATTGCATCTTTTTAATTTTCTGAAAACTATTTTCGAAAAATTTCATGCATTGCATTCTTCATGATCTTCAAGTTGTTCTTGGTCAGTCTTGTTGTTTGATCTTCATATTTTCTTATTTTGTGTCTTTTCTAGTTTTTCATATGCATTTTTAATTTGTTAGTGTCTAAATATTAAAAATTTCTATGTTAGGTGTCTTGCATGTTTTCTTTTATTAAAAATTTTTCAAAAATACATACTTGATGTTCATCATGATCTTCAAAGTGTTCTTGGTGTTCATCTTTGCATTCAAGGTGTTCTTGCATGTTTCCTTTGTTTTGATCCAAAATTTTCATGCATTGAGTCTTTTTGATGTTTTTCTCTTTCCTTGTTAAAATTCAAAAATAAAAAAATATCTTTCCCTTATTCTCTCATAAATTTTCGAAAATTTGAGTTGACTTTTTCAAAACTTTTTAAAATTTAGTTGTTTCTTATGAGTCAAATCAAATTTTCAATTTAAAAATTCTATCTTTTTCAATTCTTTTTCAAAAATCAAATCTTTTTTCATTTTTTCTTTCATATTTTCGAAAATTTCAAATTGATTTTCAAAATCTTTTTCTTATCTTTTTTGAATTCAATGTTAACATTTAATATTTTGGTTAAAAAATCTTTCAAGTTGTTACTTGCCTATTAAGAAAGGATCAATCTTTAAACTCTAGACTCATATCTTTTTAGTTTCTTGTTAGTCAAGTAATCAACTTTAATTTCAAAATCAAATATTTTTAAATTTCTTTTTCAAATCTTTTTCAAAATAAGTTTCAATCACATATTTTCAAAATCAATTTCAAAATCTTTTCTAACTTCTTTTATAACCTCTTATCTTTTCAAAAATTGATTTTCAAATCTTTTTCAATTAACTACTTGACTTTTTGTTTGATTTTAAAAGTTTACTATTTCAATCATATCTTTTTCAAAACTACCTAACTAATTCTATCTCTAATTTTTGAAAATTACCTTCATCTTTTTCAAAATTCCTTTTTAAATTAACTAATTGTTTTAAATTTAATTTAATTTGATTTAATTTTTCCTTTCTTAATTTTTGAATTTTTAATTTTAATTCTAATTTAAAAACAAAAATACTTTTATTTTATTTTATCTAATTTTTGAAAATTCTTCTCCCTCACCTCCTTCTATTTATTTATTTATTTATTTACTAACACCTCTCTTCATCTAAGAATTCGAACCTACTCCTCACCCTTGTGTTTAGATTCTCCTTCTTCTATTCATATCTTCTTCTACTCACACAAAAGGAATCTCTATACTGTGACATAGAGGATTCCATATTTTCTTTTCTGTTTTTTTCTTTTTCATATGAGCAGGAACAAGGATAAGAACATTCTTGTTGAGGCTGATCCTGAACCTGAAAGGACTTTGAAGAGGAAGCTAAGGGAAGCTAAAGCATAACTCTCTGGAGAAAATCTGACAGAAATTTTTGAAAAAGAAGGAGGCATGGCCGAAAATAATAACAATGCAAGGAAGATGCTTGGTGACTTTACTGCACCTAATTCCAATTTACATGGAAGAAGCATCTCAATCCCTGCCATTGGAGCAAACAATTTTGAGCTGAAACCTCAACTAGTTTCTCTGATGCAACAGAATTGCAAGTTTTATGGACTTCCATCCGAAGATCCCTTTCAGTTCTTAACTGAATTCTTGCAGATCTGTGATACTGTTAAGACCAATGGGGTTGATCCCGAGGTCTACAGGCTTATGCTTTTCTCATTTGCTGTAAGAGATAGAGCTAGAATATGGTTGGACTCTCAACCTAAAGACAGCCTGAACTCTTAGGATAAGCTGGTCACGGCTTTCTTAGCCAAGTTCTTTCCTCCTCAAAAGCTTAGCAAGCTTAGAGTGGATGTTCAAACCTTCAGACAAAAGGAAGGTGAATCCTTCTATGAAGCTTGGGAAAGATACAAGGAACTGACCAAAAAGTGTCCTTCTGACATGCTTTCAGAATGGACCATCCAGGATATATTCTATGATGGTCTGTCTGAATTATCAAAGATGTCATTGGACCATTTTGTAGGTGGATCCATTCACCTAAAGAAAACGCCTGCAGAAGCTCAAGAACTCATTGACATGGTTGTAAATAACCACTTCATGTACACTTCTGAAAGGAATCATGTGAGTAATAGGATGCCTCAGAGGAAGGGAGTTCTTGAAATTGATACTCTGAATGCCATATTGGCTCAGAATAAAATATTGACTCAACAAGTCAATATGATCTCTCAGAGTCTGAATGGATTGAAGGAATCATCCAACAGTACTAAAGAGGCATCTTCTGAAGAAGAAGCTTATGATCCTGAAAACCCTGCAATAGTAGAGGTGAATTACATGGGTGAACCCTATGGAAACACCTATAATCCCTCATGGAGAAATCATCCAAATTTCTCATGGAAGGATCAACAAAAGCCTTAACAAGGCTTTAATAATGGTGGAAGAAACAGGTTTAGCAATAGCAAGCCTTTTCTATAATCCACTCAGCAACATACAGAGAATTCTGAGCAGAATCCATCTAGGTTAGCAAATATAGTCTCTGATCTATCTAAGGCCACTGTGAGTTTCATGAATGAAACAAGGTCCTCCATTAGGAATTTGGAGGCACAAGTGGGCTACCTGAGTAAAAGAGTCACTGAAACTCCTCCTAGTACTTTTCCAAGCAATATAGAAGAAAATCCAAAGAGAGAGTGCAAGGCCATTGATTTGACCATCATGGCCGAACCTACAAGGGAGGAGGAGGACGTGAATCCTAGTGAGGAAGACCTCCTGGGACGTCCAGTGACCAATAAGGAGTATCCCTTTGAGGAACCAAAGGAATCTGAGGCTCATCTAGAGACCATAGAGAATCCATTGAACCTCCTTCTGCCCTTCATGAGCTCTGATGAGTATTCTTCCTCTGAAGAGGATGAAGACATTACTGAAGAGCAAGTTGCTAAATACCTTGGTGCAATCATGAAGCTGAATGCCAAATTATTTGGTAATGAGACTTGGGAAGATGAACCTCCTTTGCTCACCAATGAACTAAATGCATTGGATAGGCAGAAATTACCTCAAAAGAAATAGGATCTAGACAAATTCTTAATACC
The DNA here is from genome assembly GCF_003086295.3 of Arachis hypogaea. Taxonomy (NCBI): domain Eukaryota; kingdom Viridiplantae; phylum Streptophyta; class Magnoliopsida; order Fabales; family Fabaceae; genus Arachis; species Arachis hypogaea. The sequence continues at coordinate 85,832,362 of NC_092051.1, read as the reverse complement.
CTGTACCATAGGCACCATGACCTTTGAGAAGGCTCTGTGTGACCTGGGGTCAGGAATAAACTTAATGCCACTCTCTATAATGGAGAAACTTGGGATCTTTGAGGTGTAAGCTGCTAGAATCTCACTAGAGATGGCAGACAACTCAAGAAAGCAGGCTTATGGACAAGTAGAAGACGTGTTAGTAAAGGTTGAAGGCCTTTACATCCCTGCTGATTTCATAATCCTAGACACTGGGAAGGAAGATGATGAATCCATCATCCTTGGAAGACCCTTCCTAGCTACAGCAAGAGCTGTGATTGATGTGGACAGAGGAGAGTTGGTCCTTCAACTGAATGAGGACAACCTTGTGTTTAAAACTCAAGGATCTCCTTCTGTAACCATGGAGAGGAAGCATGAAAAGCTTCTCTCACTGCAGAGTCAACCAAAGCCCCCACAGTCAAACTCTAAGTTTGGTATTGGGAGGCCATAACCAAACACTAAGTTTGGTGTTGAACCCCCACATTCAAACTCTAAGTTTGGTATTGGGAGGTTCCAACCTTGCTCTGATTATCTGTGAGGCTCCATGAGAGCTCATTGTCAAGCTATTGACATTAAAGAAGCGCTTGTTGGGAGGTAACCCAATGTTATTTAATCATATCTATTTTATTTCCTTTTTGTTATTTCGTGTTTTATTAGGTTGATGATCATGTGAAGTCACAAAAACTACTGAAAAATTAAAAACAGAATGAAAAACAGCATTGAAAACAGCACACCCTAGAGGAGAGCAGTCTGGCGTTTAAACGCCAGAAACAAGCATCTGTCTGGCGTTTAACGCCAGAAACAGGCACCAAGCTGGCGTTTAACGCCAGAAACAAGCATCTGCCTGGCGTTAAACACCAGAAACAAGCTACATTTGGGTGTTTAACGCCAGAAACAGGCAGCAGTCTGGTGTTAAATGCCAGGATTGCACAGCAAGGGCGTTTTACACGTCTAATTGGAGCAGGGATGTTAAGTCCTTGATCCTCAGGATCTGTGGACCCCACAGGATCCCCACATCTTCTTCTCTCCTCTTCACACCTTTTTATAACTCTCTTCCCCAAATACCCTCCACCAATCACCTCAATCACTCTTTCCCATCACCTCTTCACCACTCACACCCATCCTATCTTCCCCATAAACCCCACCTACCTTCAAAATTCAAACTATTTTTCCTCCCAAACCCAACCCTAATGGCCGAACCCTAACCCTCCCCTCACTCCTATATAAACCTCTCATTCCTTATTCATTTTCACACAACACAACCCTCTCTTCTTCCCCTTGGCCGAATACACCCCTCTCTCCCTCTCCTCCATTCTTTTTCTTCTTCTCCTTCTTTCTTTCTTCTTTTGCTCGGGGACGAGCAAACATTTTAAGTTTGGTGTGGTAAAAGCATAGCTTTTTGTTTTTCCATAACCATTTATGGCACCTAAGGCCAGAGAAACCTCTAGAAAGAGGAAAGGGAAGGTAATTGCTTCCACCTCTGAGTCATGAGAGATGGAGAGATTCATCTCAAAGGTCTATCAAGACCACTTCTATGAAGTTGTGGCCAAGAAGAAAGTGATCCCTGAGGTTTCTTTCAAGCTCAAAAAGAATGAGTATCCAGAGATCCGACTTGAGATCCAAAGAAGAGGTTGGGAAGCTCTCACCAACCCCATTCAACAAGTCGGGATCCTAATGGTTCAAGAGTTCTATGCAAACGCATGGATCACTAGGAACCATGATCAAAGTGTGAACCCGAATCCAAAGCATTGGCTTACCATGGTTCGGGGGAAATACTTAGATTTCAGTCCGGAAAATGTAAGGCTGGCGTTCAACTTGCCAATGACGGAAGAGAACGCATGCCCCTACACAAGGTCAACTTTGATCAAAGGTTGGACCAAGTCCTCATAGACATATGTGAGGAAGGAGATCAATGGAAAATTGACTCAAGAGGCAAGCCGGTTCAAATAAGAAGGCATGACCTCAAACCAGTGGCTAGGGGATGGTTAGAGTTTATTCAACGCTCAATCGTTCCTACTAGTAACCGGTCTGAAGTTACTATAGACCGAGCCATCATGATCTATAGTATCATGATTGGAGAGGAGGTGGAAGTTCATGAGATTATACCTCAAGAACTTTACAAGGTGGCTAACAAGTCCTCCACTTGGGCAAGGTTAGCCTTTCCTCACCTCATATGCCACCTCTGTAATTCGGCTGAAATTGACATAGAGGGAGACATCCTCATTGAAGAGGACAAGCCCATCACTAAGAAAAGGATGGAGCAAATAAGAGATCATGGACCTCAACATGAGCATAAGGAAATTCCTCACCATGAAATCCCTGAGATGCCTCAAGGGATGCACTTTCCTCCACAAAATTATTGGGAGCAAATCAACACCTCCCTAGGAGAATTAAGTTCCAATATGGGACAACTAAGGGTGGAGCATCAAGAGCACTCCATCATCCTTCATGAGATTAGAGAAGATCAAATAGCTATGAGGGAGGAGCAACAAAGGCAAGGAAGAGACATAGAGGAGCTCAAAAGCACCATTGGTTCTTCAAGAAAAGAAGACGCCATCCTCACTAAGGTGGACTCATTCCTTAATCTCCTTGTCTATTTATTTTACTATTTTTCGATTTTTGAGCCTTATGTTTTATTGATGTTTGTGTCTTTATTATATGATCATTAGTGTTTAAGTGTCTATGTCTTAAAGCTATGAATGTCCTATGAATCCATCACCTCTCTTAAATGAAAAATGTTTTAATTACAAAAGAATAAGGAGTACATGGTTTCGAATTTATCCTTGAAACTAGTTTAATTATTTTGATGTGGTGACAATACTTTTTGTTTTCTGAATGAATGCTTGAACAGTGCATATGTCTTTTGAATTTGTTGTTTATGAATGTTAAATATGTTGGCTCTTGAAAGAATAAGGAAAAAGGAGAAATGTTATTTGATGATTTGAAAAATCATAAAATTGATTCTTGAAGCAAGAAAAAGCAGTGAATACAAAAGCTTGTGAAAAAAAGAGAAGAGAAAAGAAAAATGGCGAAAAAAAAAAGAAAAAGCAAGCAGAAAAAGCCAAAAGCTCTTTAAACCAAAAGACAAGAGCAAAAAGCCAATAGCCCTTAAAACCAAAAGGCAAGGGTAATAAAAAGGATCTAAGGCTTTGAGCATCAGTGGATAGGAGGGCCTAAAGGAATAAAATCCTGGCCTAAGTGGCTAAACCAAGCTGTCCCTAACCATGTGCTTGTGGGGTGAAGGTGTTAAGTGAAAACTTGAGACTGAGCGGTTAAAGTCAAGGTCCAAAGCAAAAAAAAAAAAAGAGTGTGCTTAAGAACCCTGGACACCTCTAATTGGGGACTTTAACAAAACTGAGTCACAATCTGAAAAGGTTCACCCAGTTATGTGTCTGTGGCATTTATGTATCCGGTGGTAATACTGGAAAACAAAGTGCTTAGGGCCACGGCCAAGACTCATAAAGTAGCTGTGTTCAAGAATCAACATACTGAACTAAGAGAATCAATAACACTATCTGAACTCTGAGTTTCTATAGATGCCAATCATTCTGAACTTCAATGGATAAAGTGAGATGCCAAAACTATTCAAGAGGCAAAAAGCTACAAGTCCCGCTCATCTGATTGGAGCTAAGTTTCATTGATATTTTGGAATTTATAGTATATTCTCTTCTTTTTATCCTATTTGATTTTCAGTTTCTTGGGGACAAGCAACAATTTAAGTTTGGTGTTGTGATGAGCAGATAATTTATACGCTTTTCGTCATTATTTTTACATAGTTTTTAGTATAATTTTATTAGTTTTTAGTATATTTTTATTAGTTTTTAAATAAAAATCACATTTCTGGACTTTACTATGAGTTTGTGTGTTTTTCTGTGATTTCAGGTATTTTCTGGATGAAATTGAGGGACTTGAGCAAAAATCAGATTCAGAGGTTGAAGAAGGACTGCAGATGCTGTTGGATTCTGATCTCCCTGCACTCAAAGTGGATTTTCTCGAGCTACAGAACTCCAAATGGCGCGCTCTCAATTGTGTTGGAAAGTAGACATCCAGGGCTTTCCATAAATATATAATAGTCCATACTTTACCCGAGTTTAGATGATGCAAACTGGCGTTCAACGCCAGTTTCATGCTGCATTCTGGAGTTAAACGCCAGAAACAGGTTGCAAAGTGGAGTTAAACGCTAGAAACAGGTTACAAACTGGCGTTCAACTCCAAAAGAAGCCTCTACACGTGTAAAGCTCAATGCTCAGCCCATACACACACCAAGTGGGCCCCAAAAGTGGATTTCTGCATCAATTACTCATTTTTGTAAACCCTAGTAACTAGTTTAGTATAAGTAGGACTTTTTACTATTGTATTTATATTTTTTGGATATCTTTGGATTGTCTTTTGATCCTTTGATCGCGTTTGGGGGCTGGCCATTCGGCCATGCCTGAACCTTCATCACTTATGTATTTTCAACGGTAGAGTTTCTACACACCATAGATTAAGGTGTGGAGCTCTGCTGTTCCTCACGAATTAATACAAAGTACTATTATTTTTCTATTCAATTCAAGCTTATTCTGATTCTAAGATATTCATTCGAACCTCAATATGAATGTGATGATTGTGATAGTCATCATCATTCCCAACCTATGAACGCGTGCCTGACAACCACTTCCGTTCTACCTTAGATTGAATGAGTATCTCTGGGATTCTTTAATCAGAATCTTCGTGGTATAAGTTAGAATCCATGGACGGCCATTCTTGAGATCCAGAAAGTCTAAACCTTGTCTGTGGTATTCCGAGTGGGATCTGGAAAGGGATGGCTGCGACGAGCTTCAAACTCGCGAGTGCTGGACTACAAACGCAAAAGGATCAATGGATCCTATTCCAGTATGATCGAGAACCAACAGATGATTAGCCATGCAGTGACAGCGCATTGGACCATTTTCACTGAGAGGACAGGATGTAGCCATTGACAACGGTGATGCCTAACATACAGCTTGCTATAGAAAGGAGTATGAATGATTGGATGAAGACAATAGGAAAGCAGAGGTTCAGGAGGAACGAACGCATCTCTATATGCTTATTTGAAATTCTCACCAATGAATTACATAAGTATCACTATCTTTATTTTATATTTTATTTATCTTTTAATTACTAGATCTCCATAATCAATTGAATCCGCCTAACTGAGATTTACAAGGTGACCATAGCTTGCTTTAAGCCGACAATCTCTGTGGGATCGACCCTTACTCACGTAAGGTTTATTACTTGGACGACCCAGTGCACTTGCTGGTTAATTGTGCAAAGTTGTGACAAAGAACTAAGATCATGAACGTGCGTATTGAGTTTTTAGCGCCGTTACCAAGGAACGGAACCGTCACGATTTCTGTGCACCAGACTCCAAGGTACTTTTCCATATTGTTTGTTAGCCTCAACTCCAAAGCATCACTCAGTTTTCTTTTCCTAGTGAATCACATTTTCTCAGAAAAGAAAACACAAGATTTATCATAGTTTACCTTCTGACCAAAACATTTACAAAACAAATCCAGAATTTTCTGTACCACCTCAACCTGTTCCACGGAAGCCTTCCCAAAGAAAACAATATCGTCAGCAAAACATAGATGAGAAAGTTTTGATCCACCTCTATTATTCAACACCATCGGCTCTCAAAAATTATGATTAACAACAACATAGATAATCTGAGACAGTCATTCCATACATAAAATGAAGAGATACGGTGACATAGGATCACCCTGTCGAATACCTCTAGAAGGAATGAATGAATTAGAGGGAATAGCATTCTACAAAACTTTCATCTCAACAGACAAATAGCAATGCGAGATTAGGTTAACCAAAGTCGCTGGCAATCTAGGTTCAATTAATGTATCCCGGATAAACCCCCAGTTCAAACGATCATACATTTTTTCCAAATCCATCTTAATAGCCATATAACTAGTAGCACCTTTCTTAATTCTCATGGAATGGATGGTCTCTTGAGCTATAATAATAGTATGCACTCTGCCTACTAGGGACAAAACTTGACTTGGAGGGGCTAATTAATTTGGGTATTACCTCTTTCAACCGATGAGAAATAATCTTCGCAATAAGCTTATAAGAAACATTACAAATCCCAATAGGACGAAAATGGCTAAAGGTTTTCAGAGCATCAGTTTTTGGGATAAGTGAGATATAAGTGCTATTCGCCACTTTAATTTCTTCATGATTATTGAAAACCTTGAAAACCCAATTTACCACTGAATTTTTTACAGATTTCCAGTTGCTCTGATAAAACATTGGGGGCAGGTCGTCTGGTCCTGGCACCTTCCAGGCTCCCATAGAGAACATAAATGATTGGATTTCTTCAACAGTCACCATTCTTCCTAGCTGGTTTTGCTCTACAGTCATAAGAGTAGAAAAAAGGCCTGGAGCATTTAGTTTCTCACAATTCCTATCATCAGAGTACAAAGTTAGAAAATGCTATGCTCCAATATTTTGAATTTGTCGCACATCATCGACCCATTGACCTTCTGCATTTTTAATCATAGTTAATCTGTTCCTTCTCCTCCTAGCAGATGCTGTGTTATGGAAGTAAGTAGTATTTTTATCTTCATAATTAATCCACTTGCACCTAGAACATTGCTTCCAGAAGACTTCTTCTTGAATAAGCAAAGTTTCCAGTTCCTTCCAGAGTTGGGTTTGAAGATTTCAAGAAAAGGATTTGGCATGAAACTGAGGTAAGAAGATATACCATTTAATCTCGCCAGCAGCCGAACTTTTCTTTTAACAAGATCACCAAATACTTCCTGATTGCAAATTCTAGTAGCCTCCATGAAAGTAAAGATATTTACCTCCAGTGGTTGATCACCATCCCAACTACCCCCGTAACAAGTTATTAAAATCGTCGTGAGTCAGTCGTGCCGTAATAAAACAAAATGGGCGAGTAGATAGGCCAGAATTATTTGCTGATCTCAAATCAAGTAATAACGGTGTATGATCAGATTTTAGTTTCAGAAGATGCTTCACTACCGCATGATTGAATCTTTGAACCCAGGAGGTGTTCGCAACATACCTGTCCAATCTCCTTCGAATATTACCTCTCTGCCAAGTAAATGGTTGTCCTCAGAAGCCAATGTCTTGGAGGCCACATTGAAAGAGACAATTTGAGAAGCAAGCATAATCCCTGGAAAGATTTGAGAGAACACAATTGAATCACCCCACACATACCAATCACCATGCCCTAGATCCCCTAGTCTTCGCAGATTTTCCCATAAATCGGATCTTGATCCAATATGAGGTGAACCATACACTACCGTCAGATACCAGTATTGTTCCTTACAAAAGAAATTCTATGGTAAATAAATTGCCTATGGGACTCAATAACATTAACATCCCAAAGATTGCCATTCCATAGAAGCCAGATCCCACCTGAGAAACCAACACCTTCCACTAGATGCCAATTCGGGAAACCAAATTTTTGAGCCACCTTCTCCGCTTTAGCCCCCGAGATATGTGTTTCAAGTAAACAAAGAAAGCTTGAATAAAATCTATTGCACAAATCCTTCACCGATATGGAGAAGCCTTTACCACCCACACCTCTACAATTCCAATTTATTATATTCATGATAAACACAATGGAAATGAAGCAAGTGACCAAAGGGCCAAAAAGCAACTGAGCATTTGGCATAGCACCTGTGGCAGTATCTACCACCATGTTATCTGAACTCACCCCAATCAGGGGCATATCAGAAATTAACTCACCGGCATTCACATTCTGACTTACTCTTAGATCAGGGGGATTTGTCACTGAATTTTTCATTACAGGTTTGCAGCGAAGCTGCTCCACCATCATATATACTTCCATAGAGGGCAAGTGAGTTTGAACACCAAGAAAACCCCTCTTCTCCAAACCTTCACCACCTCCCATGCTTTGAGCTTGTTTAATTAAATTTATAAAAATCCAATAATCCTCATTTCTCCGATTGTGGACCTCTGTTGAATTAGAACCTTCTATCTCCTTTCCATTCAAAGTAAACACACTCATATTACTAATTGCCCCCTTACTTTGATTAATATTAGTTTTTTGAGTGGATTTTTTATTTTCTTTTTCTACTAGGTTAGGCTATGCAACCAAAGCATCCTTATTGGGCTGAGGTTTTTTGTCCCTGGACTCCATATGAGACTCATTCTGCCTACCCACCAAGTTTAGTTCAAACAGGCGGGATTGCTCCGACTCCTAATTCTCTATTTGTTCTAGAACCTGGTATCTTGAGCCCATGTCAACATTTACACCCTTATTTGGTTCAGGCCCAAAGACTTTTTCTTCATATTTCTTAGCTGGGGCCTTTTAACTAACATTTAAGGCCCAAAAGAGTTCATTTTTTTTCATTTTTCTTAACTTCATTCAGATCTGACACCCTAGTATTCATCTCCGTAATGTTTTTGTAACTGGACTAACTGAATCCGAAGGTTCTGGTGCCAAAGTAGTAGATCCCACAACTAAATTCTTTGGAGCACTTATCGATAGCTCACCACCATCGATGGTTGCCCAATCTCCTTCCTTGTATTGTATCCAAGGGCTGGCGGAACAAGATGATCCCAACTGAAGACTTCTCAGCTGGCATGCGATTTGTCTTCACTAGAAGTCCAGTCATTCCACATACAGTGAATCTAATCCTGTCTCTAGAACATGTTGAATTGATTTATGAGAGCACAGGACGGAAGTTCACCAAGTAGGGTGAAGATCTGAGCCACTATCAACCTTCATAAAGGAGTTGTCCTTCCACTTTGCAGAATTCTATCCATGTTAAGAAATAATAAGAACTCCATCATTGTTGCTAGAATCCGCCAGTTCACAGCATGCCCACATCGCACAAAGTCTATTACTTCGTTGAACACAGGCAACTGTTGATGCAGCGGCACGTTAAGCAACAAAATCCCCTTCAATGTCACTGACCTCACTATACGCTCATCGTTGTCGTTACAACCATCATGTTGTGGAACTTTATCGTGGCGGCAAAGAATTTGCAAAAATACTGGTTCTAACTTACAGAGAAAAATAAGGAAATGAAAAAGAAAAAGTGTCTTGAGGAAGAGGAAATGAGAATTTGTGCAACATGATTCGAAAAAAGCAACAACAGCAAGGAAGGATGGAGCCACAGAGAATTATTAAAGATTCGAAGAGGTTGAAGGGGTAAAGGGTGAAGGGATTGTAGGATATATAAAGAAGGTCATGGTGGTTGCGACAAAATGCAGTTATTTGAAAGAAGTGAGAGTAGTAAAATAGATATGGTGGAATAACGTGGACTACTTTACAATGAAAGTGGTGCTTGTTGTGTTGATGAGTGATAAAAGTAAAAAAAATTTATGAAAAAAAATGAAGAAAAAATAAAAAAATAGAGTATTTATGAAATTATTTTAATAGAATTAAGGCTTTATTAATTTTGTCTAACAATAATAATTTTTTATAGTTATTAAATTTATTTAGATTTTTTTAATTAATTTTATTAACACTAATTTTTTTATAATTAGAAATAGTTATTTATTCGTATAACAAAAATAAAAATATATACCGTACGTATGAAAACATTGAATTGCGTAACATTCTATACCAAGTGTGGATTCGTGTGAAAAAGCAAGTTGTTATTGGCCGAAATAGGAGGATTTCGTTTGCTTGATACCCCATTGAGATAACATGTGGGTTGGGATGATGGTGATGGATACTGTAATTCGATGGTGAATTGGAGATGAAGATTGAAAGGATGAAAGCGATTCTTGGGCCCCACGAAATTAAAGGCAGGCTTTGAGATTTCACCTACTCGTAAGTTGCAAGAAAGACAAAGATCATGCATGTTTCAATAACTTTTTAAGAGTTTAACCTTTTTCTTTGCTATTATTTATGTTGGTTATTTATTTAAGAAATTCACAACTAGAAAATGGATTAATACAGACAGATTTACAGACAGATTTAGTCTTTATTACAGACGGATTTTTGGTTATCGACGAAATTACTGACGGATTTTGTCTCTCTGTAAAAGTCCCGTCAGAAATTATTTACCGACGGATTTTTTTCCGTCGAAAAATTACAGACGGATTTTTACAAGTTACCGACGGATTTTCCCTCTGTAAATTTTCTATCCATTTCCCAAAGACGACGAACTTTCCGACGGATTTTCTGTCTGTAATTACAGACGAATTTTCAGACGGATTTTCCGTCTGCAATTACAGACAGATTTTTCGACGGATTTTCCGTCTGTAATTACAGACGGATTTTCCGTCTGTAATTTGCACTTTGGAAAATCATCCCACGTTCTGATTACAGACAGAAAATCCGTCTGTAAATCCGTCTGTAAGGTAAAATAGAATTTTTTTTATTTTTCTAATTGCAAAATAAACTTGTTTTCATACAAAATAAATATAAATTTAATACAAACTTTTATCTAATTTGTATTCGAATATTTATAATATTACAAAAAATAAATAAATTCATCGTATTATAAAACTAAAAGAAAATTATTATAAATAAGCAAGTCAATATAATTCAAAACATAAACAAAGTGTATTATCAACTATTTTTTTTTTGAAAGCAAAGCTCAACACAACGAAGGTGGAGCAAACAGGAACACAGCATAACTAAAAATAAATCTAAAAACTAATAGCTAAAAAAGTCGCACGAACCGATCCTCAGTCATCTCCGGACAAAGCCATCAACAACAAAAAGGATCTACACAACTCCACTCATTAGCACTAAGGAAGGTCATGTTGATGATTTCTTCAACGCCTTTGCTGGTATTCTGGAATATCCTCCTATTTCTTTCCAGCCAAATGTTCCAAAGGATCGCACAGAAGCTCCTCAATCGCTGTCTTTGGTTCACCTTACTCCGCGGTTCCTCTGTCCAGCTCAGAAAATGCTCTTTCATCGATCCTGGAAAGGACCAATGTCTGCCAAAAGCTGCTATCCAAGCATTCCACACCTGCGACGCAAAAGTACAGCCTAGAAACAAGTGATATACGTGCTCCACATCATTATTACACAGCACACAAACATTATCTTCCTGAGTAATGATACCAAACCGGCTTAGCCTTTCCTTTGTATTCACTCGGCCTATCAGCACGAACCAGGCAAAAAGCTCCACTCTTGGTGGAACCAAACCTTTCCAGATACTCCTAGTAAAACTGAAACTGGTTATCTCCTCTGGTAGCATTTCCTCCTGCCATACCTGCACAAACGATTTGGTTGAAAAAACACCTTGTCCATCATATTTCCACACCACTCTATCTTCTCTGTTTTGTACTAGCCTCACTGGTCTCAAAGCCTCATGCAACTGGTTTAGTAGTTCCAATTCCCATTGGAACAGCTCACGTCTCCATTGGAAGTTCCACACCCACTCTAACCCATCCCAAAACCCACAAGCCCCAATAACAGAACCCTCCTGGTTTGAAACAGAGAAGAGCCTCGGAAATCGATCTTTTAGAGCTCCACCTAGAAGCCAGACATCCTCCCAGAACCTAGTTCGTTGCCCATCACCTACCTCCAATGACAAGCCTGTGATCAACTTATCCCAAGTTGTTGGTTCGTGATATTTACTTGGCAAATATCCTTCCATGGGCCTCCTCTAGTAGACAGAATTTGAGTTGAGAGTAGTTCATTTGAGTTCAGATTGTGACACGAACACACTACCTTCTTCCACAACGGGCACTCTTCCTTAGCAAACCGCCACCACCACTTAAATAATAGAGCAGTGTTCCGAATCAAAGCGTCCCCAACGCCCAACCCACCTAGCTTCTTAGGAGCTTGCACCACTTCCCATCTTACCAGAGCCATGCCATCCCGACCATCTTCCTTACACCACAGGAACCGCCTTTGTAATGATATCAGCTTCTCAGCAACTACTTTTGGCATCTTGAACAGACTCAAGTAATACACCGGCAAGCTATTTAAGACTGATTTGATAAGCACCAATTTTCCAGCTTTATTCAGCACTTTAGCTTTCCACAGACTGAGCTTCTCCTCCACTTTGTCTATTATAGGCTGCCAAGTCTTCACCAACCTTGGATTTGCACCTAACGGGATTCCAAGATATTTAACTGGAAGAATGTCTCGCTTACACCCCAGCAAATTGCACATACGCTGGGCCCACTGCTCATCACAATTGATTGGAATCAGGCTGGATTTATCGAAATTGATAGTAAGACCTGACATCAACTCAAAGCACCTCAGCAGCCTCCTGTAGTTCCTTATAGTCTCCTCTTCTGGTGGGCAGAAAAGTATAGTATCATCTGCAAATTGAAGGTGTGACAATACTATACTGTCTCTGCCAACCAATAGAGGTGATATCCGTCTGTTTCTAACTGCCTCTCCAATCATACGATGCAACACATCCACAACTAGAACAAACAAGAAAGGTGAAAGGGGGTCACCTTGTCTCAGTCCTCGTTCCATCTTGAACGGCTTGGAAGGCGAGCCGTTTATCAGAATCGACATAGAAGCAGTGGTTACACACTCCATAATCCATGCTCTCCACTTCTGGCCAAAGCCCATCTTCTGCAGCACAATGTCCACGAAGCTCCATTTAACCCTATCATAGGCCTTTTGGAAATCCAGTTTGATTAAAGCTGCCTCCTTTTTCCTCACTTTGAGCCAGTTCACCGTTTCACATGCAATTAGTGCCCCATCATGTATTTTCCTTCCCTGAACAAATGCACTCTGAGTCTCCCCTATTAATGCCGGCATCACTGATCTCATTCTCCTAACAAGGACTTTGGATATAACCTTGTACACGCATCCCACCATACTGATAGGTCGCAAGTCTTTAATTTCCTCTGCACCAATGAACTTAGGAGCTAGTGCCACCCAAGTGATATTGCACTCCACCGGAAGCTTGGATGTCTGAAAGAACCCCATCACTGCTGCCGTGAACTCTGCCCCAATCTCATCCCAGCATCTCTTGATGAAATTCATGTTGTATCCATCACACCCTGGTGCCTTAGATGACTCACAGTCCTATACTGCCTCTCTGATTTCCTCAGCCGATGGTAACACTTCTAAAGTCACCGCATCATGGTCGTCTATTCTCTCCACCAACCCATCCCTGAAGCTCACCTTGGGAGACCTTTCTTGATGATATAAGTCTCTGTAGAAATCTCTGATAGCAATCTTTATTCTAGCTTGGTTCCGGACCCTTCTACCATCAATTACCAATGCATCAATCCAATTATTCCGTCTTCTTGCTGATGCGATGTTGTGAAAGTACCTTGTATTTTTGTCCATATCCTTTGCATGTCGAGACCGAGACATCTGTTTCCAATGTACCTCCTTTCTCACGTACCATCTCTCGCAGCAAGTGACCAGAGCCTTTCTTCTGGCCTCCATTGTTCCATCATACACCCCATTACTAACCATATCATCAAGTCTCTTGATTTTATCCTCAAACTTTGCAATCTTCTTGTCCATCTCACCAAAGTTGTCCTTATGCCATCTCCCTAGTGGAACAGCCAAAGCATTCAGTTTATCTGTGAAAGGCTTGTCCCCCAGCCCTCTCCACTCTTCCTTCACCATTCTGAGGAAGCCCTCATGTGTGAACCACGAGTCCAGGCTTCTGAACGGCCTTGGACCACACGACAACTTCCTGTCCTCCAATATTATAGGACAATGATCTGACAAGCCCCTTGGCCCACCTCGTAGCCGAGACTCTGGGAACTCTTCTAACCACTCAAGATTTAGCAGGACCCTATCTATCCGGCTACAAGAACGTCCCCTGAACCATGTAAACTTGTGGTCAGAAAGCGGCATATCCACTAAGTTCATATCTTGTATCCAGCTCTTGAAATCTTCCGCAGACCGAGTCAAGCTAGTACCACCTTTCCTTTCCCCTTCATGCACTATTTCATTAAAGTCTCCCAGAAAGCAACAAGGGGTTTGACATAACCCAGCTATATAACTCAGCTCTTCCCAGACATGAATCTTCTCTGCTCTAGTTTGTGCTCCGTAGACCAAGATAAAAGAACAATTGAACCGTCTCTTTAACATTACTCCTTCAACACACACCCACCTCTCCCCTTTGTAGCAGTTATTCATACTAAAAACCAGATCATTCCAAATTAACAACAGTCCACCGGAAGCACCATCAGATCCTACATATTCCCATCCTAAGCCGTCATTCCCCCAGATTCTTGTAACGTCAAATCTCGTCACAATCTGCTTCTTGGTCTCAATTAATCCAATCATGTCTAACTTATGTGTATTCCTAAGATCCTTCACCATTCGCAACTTCCCATCACCTCGTAGCCCCCTAACATTCCATGAACTAACAATCATTTATAAAATTTTTACACACCTTTTTTTTGTTTTTTGGTCTGCACCGTCTCAGCTTCTCCTTTTGCTTTGCCACTCTTCTTTTACGATCTATTTCTTCATTCTGCTCTCGGAGAATTTCCATAATATCCACATCCTCCTCTTGCAGTTCCGCCCCAGATTCTTTACCCAGCTCCCAGGTCCTTTGGTTTTCCAGAGCCTGCTCCGCTATCCTTGAAGGCTCACCATCACCATCCTGTTCTTCATTTTCCAGGTCCTTTTTTCCGCTAGTCCACCGTTCAATACGATAGTCCAACCCTTGGGAAATCCCTTTTCGGTTTTTTTGTGTAAGACCCTGGCCACCATCAGGTCCCAGGATACGTGCCCCATCCTTGTCTTCCAGGTTCCAGCGACTCTGCGATGCACCTCCTTCAAGCACCATGGCCCCTCCTTCCTCGATCCACTCATCACCTTCAGCCCTCTCTCTGCCACCAGCGTTCTGGTTATCCGGCACCCCAGCCGTCTCACCCTCCGCTCTGTCTATACCGAGTTCATCTTCGCCAGCAACCACACTGCCATTGTCTTCTACCGCCAGCACGTCGTCGGCTCGGGTTCGGTCATCCCCTTCGGGCCCCCGGTTCCGTTGGTCGACGTCTAGGTTAAGCCCCTGCCTTAGTCCCTTGCCCGCGCCATCTGCAGCTTCGTAATCGTCCGGCTTGGGTGCGTTACCTTCCCACTCCTCAGCGTTAGCTTCAAACCTTCCTGCCCTAGCCTCTCGAATCCCTTTTCGACCCGACCCATCAACATCAGGCCCTACCCATGTCTCTAGTCCAGCTGAGTTCATCAGGCCCGTTATGTGCAACCTTTCCCCGTGTATCTCTCTATTAGCACTGGCCCATTCCTTTGTTAAACAAACAAGACTCCCCCCCTTGTGAGACTTTGAGTAACCGGTCACAGGCCTGGGTTTGAATCCCTTTTTTTGTTTTTGTATTTCTTCATTAACGGGCCCCTGTTCCAGTCCATTAAGAGCGCAAGACACGGTCCTCTCTGAGTCAGCCCTGCTGCTTTGAGCATTACTCCCCCCGAGATGAAGATCAGCGTGATTCTCTCCCCTAATGGCTTGGTGCGTTACGATCTCCCCATAATTGCGATATCCACGGTCATTAATCCATTCATTCAAAAATTCGTCTGTAATTACTGTTCTACCCCTTCCATCATCTTCTTCCCTAGGCACCTGTAACACCAGCTCTTCGTCATGGATTCTCGTACGCCCTGATTCCGTTTCCTGCCTCAGCCCTGTTGTCAGTCCTAATTTCTTGCGTGTGCCATTCTGATCCAATAATGCACTACCTTCTTCGTCTCCACCTTTCTCCATGCACGCTAAATTAAACGCGTCATGCCCAATCTCTTTAACCAGAATCTCAAAAACCTCCGTTCCATCAGTGATATGAATTGATTCCTGAATGATCTCCTTCACACAGGTATCAATCTGCACCCGTCCAACCGTGAAAGAGCTACACAATTCAGTTCCTCTATCACAGGTGATCGCATCACCCCATAGGCCTCCTATCGTTCTAAACGTGTCCACTGACCAGACGTGCAAAGGAACGCCAAAACATTCTAGCCACACTCTCCGGTTATCACTATGCTTCGACTCCTCCCACCTCCGTACACTATGAAACAATTGGAGTAGCCTATTCATATTAACCGTGTATGTTTCTTCCGCAGTCCGTACACTATCAAAAGTGATAAGAGCTTTGTATGAACCCATCTCCCGGATTTGAATTACATTAGGTAAGTTCTTAGCGACCATCTTCTTCATAGACTCAACGTTAATAGGCATTGCCATGCCCACTACGAGACTCCTTTGTAGCCATTCTAGATTTCCTGATACCACTGCTACCTCCACGTTTTTTACTTGTCTATTCTCATGTGGCCCCTCCTCCAACCCCTTCTTACGTGCTTCCTGTCCAGCCAGCAAATCATTCTGCACTACAGCTCGACTTATCTGCAATGTTCTGGGGTTTTTCGTAACATCTCCTCTACTTCTCATGGTCATGTTCTGGGGTTCCAGCGTTCTTCTATACTTGGCCTCCCCCACAAACAACACCTTACCTCGTAATCGCATCCGATTCATTTCCGCTATAGCTTTCAACGCCCCTCCTTTTGTTGTGTATCGAATGAACGCAAACATGTATATATTCGTACCTTTATTTTTTCGCGTTAAATATATATCAATGATGCGTCCCGTCCAGTTGAACAAGTGGAATAACTCTCTTTTTGATATGTCGCCTGGAAGGTTACTCACGAAGATTGAGAAAGATTCATGCTCTAGCCTCCGATACTCTTCTCGATTCCAAACCCGAGGATCCTTTCCTGAGTTCCTAGATCTATCCCTCCCGGTGTTTCCCACCCACACTCTCTCTCGCTCTCTCGCTCTCATTTTTTTAACCGTTTTTTGCGTTTTTTGCGTTTTTTGTGTATTATCAACTATAATCCTCAGTATATTGGTCAACCATACTAAATTTTACACAATTTTACATATATTACAGAAAGATTAACTGAATTCTTTCTTAAAAAATGGACATGAATCAGCATCCATCAGCCATATGTGCATGAATCCTTCTTGAACCTGATATGGACTTGAATCAGCATCCATCATTAATTCATTTCTTTCCATCCTCTATATATCATTTTTAATCAAAACAAATAAACCAAAGTTCTTACAAGTTCAAGAAGGAGATTTCCGTTCATCTGCTCCAAGCTTCTCACCTGTATATTGTAAAATTTAATTAACACCAACAATAATCATTCATCAAAGAAATAACTAAAGCAATATTATTATTATGTGATTGACCACAATTACTGCTCACCTTTTTTCTACAGGTTTCAGTTCGAGTTCTGATCACATGGAACTGTGAAAAACAACCGAAGAATTTAAAATTATATGCCATATTAATCTAAATCCTACAGGATAAGAAATCTTTAGATATGAAACACAGATTATGCAGCTGAATCTCCAATATATAACTTATATATTGTTTTTTAAAAAATGAGATAAATCAAAATAGTGTATTGTTGTTTAATTTGCTTTTAAACTTGAATTTTGACTCTTTCTAAACGTAAGTTCTGTGTGAAGAGCATTTTTCTTGGTCAAAGTGATTCTGGCAACCAAAAACAAATAAGCAAGTTTAGATCTTGCAAATAATTATAGATTTCTTCTTAGCAGATATTAATGAGACATACTTAAACTAAAGCAATTTGCAATGCAAAAGACATACTTAAACTATATAATTGCAAGTTTCTTTTCTTTTCTTCCCCCAATTTGATTACTCTGTTTCCACTTTCCAATTTCTTTTTCTCTTTATGATAAATTTTAACCTCATTTAACTTCATTTGCTGACGTCAAATAAGTGCTGATTAAAAAACTAAATAGCTCTTAGTCTACTATGAATGCTGCTATTTTTATATCCGAATAAATAATGTCACTACTGCTTGATCACATAAATTGTTCATCTGGTAACTACTTGATTAGATTATTTCTTTGGTGATAAAGTAAGAAAGAACATCCATAAGGTATTAGGCAAAAAAGGGTATGCAAAGGAAGCACTTAAAAACCTGATCTACCATGACTGGATGCCATTCAACTTAATTTTCGGTAGATGCTTTTTGTTATAAATCTAAAGAACCAATAGGAAGTGGTGGCCAACCTATCTATCTTCCAAAAAATGATAATAAAATAATGAAACCAAAGAACCATGACCAAAGGAAAGCTTTTTGACTTAAAAAATAAGAAAGCAACATGGAAAAGATAATGCCCGGTGACTTTAATTTAAGCACATATTCTCCAATTCACAAAAACAATCATGCCTAATATACTCACTGCAATCACGTTAGATTTAATTAATCAGAACATGAAAAACAAGATGAATATTACATACTCTGGCATGAATGAACTCCTCAACTCGACCAGTGGCGAACCGGCCAAGAAGGCATGGACCCTGACCGTGCTTTGACATGCTCTCAAAAGTTTGGATTTCATCCTCAACATCCCTGTTGAAGAAAACCTCAACACCTTCGCCGTATAATCGGACTAGAACCCTTCTGAGATGGCCATCACTTTTGGCTGGCCAGTTTATCTCGAAAACCTCATTAGTCATTGCTCCCTTCAAAGGTTTGACCTGCAAGAAACTCACATCGATGACATCCCCCAAATCTGCAGCCACTGTGGCAAGAATCTCCATAATCTCTTCATGAGATGCAAAGTCTTTCAGCAATTCAACTATTTTTATTACCATCTCTGCTGAACAACCAATCAATACCAAAGATTTGTCTGGATCAAAAACAGAGGAAATTAGAACAGATAACTAACTTCTTTCTATGCATGCACCACAAAGACCCTTGAGAAACAGAATTGACGATCTAGTGTGAAATTCGCACTGCTTAATGTAGAAAAATATAGAATTGAGATTTTAACAATTCACCTAATACAAAGAAATTCAGAGCTAAATTCGCTGGTATAAGAACCCCCATGCACCATGAGAAACAGAGATTAGATGTCAGTTTATTTTCACACCAAATATCTCAAAAAGAAGTTACTTTTAACTACATAAAACACTTAATTAGATGTCAGTTTAAAAAATAATTTTACACAAAATTTACAGAATCAAGCTCTTTAACAAGAACGCTGCTAACCCGGCCCGACCTAGCTTAAGTCCCATGAAGAGGGTTGATCCCTTAGCAAATGTTTTTTCTATTCCCTGGATTCATTGATTAAGGAACCAAGATATTTATCACCTTACCAATCCCACATTAGTATTCTCTTATTCTATCAAATCCAATCTTTTACCCAAACCATTCAAGTAGCAAGCATGAACACAACTACTTTTACAAATGTAGCAAAACATGACTGAATATCTGATTATAGTTTCTACATATTAGCAAAGTCATTACCTTCATAGTTGTGACATTATATGTAGAAACACCAGTTATTGGAGTGGAACTTTTGTTTTCAGCCGTATAAAATGCGAGGGCACTTTCTCCAGGCTTGACTCTTACCTATTAGAATAATCAAATAATGCTACATTACCAATCTAGCAAGTGTTAACCGTAAATGCAACTAGAACCAGATCAGAAAATACTATATCAGTCTCTATAGAAATTAAATTGAGACAACCAAGCTTTTTTATTTAATATGATAATCAACAGTTCTCTCCAAGCTAGCAGAATGGAACTTTAATAGAATAATATAATATAAGTAAACTTAATGGTTCCAAGAAATTATAAGTAAAAGTTCCTCAATGAATACTTGCACAAGTTATAATTCTATTTCCTGATGGAAATACAGCATACATCCAGTAAGGTGTTAAGTAAAGAAAAACCTCTCTTTGAGTAGGAGTAAACTTCCATGGCATGCCATCAGCAATATCAGCATTGAATTGCACTATAATTTCCCTGATAAAAATATAGTAACTCATCAAACTAGCAGTCTATTACAACCGTATCAAAGTCAACTTCTAAAACGAAGAGCCTAATTGAGGTTTATTGACTAATGCCTTGTAAGCATATCACTTATTGAATCATTATTCACTTGTCCCTTGACAAAACCAAATGTGAAGTCCCAAGGCTGATATAGCAAGTTTAGTGCAATGTACCAAATATATCATAGGGCTTAAGAAATATAGTAGAGTTTATTTCCTTTGGTCTTGGAATTGTTCAATTTCTCTCAGTAGCTTATAGCAATGATTCTCATAGTAACCCCATTTGATCTGTTTAAATTTTTCAACACTCCAAACTTCAATGCTTACCTTGGTATAAATTTTTAATCAAATCAAAGATCATAACTTATAAGTCCTTAAATTACAATATTTCTAAGCACTTCCAGTGACTGAAATTTATCAGCATCTCTCTGATGAGTGTTTATGTTCCTCAAAATTCGCTTTTCATCCGCGAGACTCATGGTTCCGTGTCGCATCAATGAATTCAGATTCTATACAATGTACATTATTATCAAGTGCAAGATGTAAATAGAGATTAATCACAGCACAATATATATCCTACTAAAGTTCTAAGCTCTTACATAGTTATCAATCTCTTCTTCCGTGAAGCATTTCTCCTTCTTAGATCTTCTCCTAGGTGCATTGTTCATGAAACACAATTCATCAAGAACCACATACAAGTTACTTAGTATCTTCCCTTTTCGCGCGATGCGGCGTCTCCATTCCATTTTCCAGTAGTATGAGCTTCTCATCCCAGACGCAACATAGTCCTTTTCTGACTGTTAACAAAAAAACATAACATCATTATATTATTCTCTGTCTTCTATATCAAAATTGAAGGCTGAAATCAATACTTACAATTTTCTCTTTGATTTTATCACGAATGTCTCGGTTCATTTTCTCCACCGTGAGCTCTTGTTTCTTGATTTGAGATATTGAATCAGGCTTTGATGATGGCCAAAGCTTCAGAAAATAGAACTGATGAACTAGTTTTGGGACTTCATCATCCTCTTCATCATCCTCTTATAAACTCTGTACCTTCATAGCCATCTTTGTTTTCTGGTCCAACCAAAGAGAAACCATTGATGGCATAAGCACCATAGAGAAGACACTATGTGCTCCAATTTGTGTTTCACGGTCTGGATGAGCCATGGCCACAAGCAATTGATGGAACAAGGCATCAGAGAAAGCCAGGAATAAGTCCAGGAAACACCCTATGTCTTTAGATAAATGAATAAAGCTGAATAGGTAGAAATGTTATTTCCAGTCTATGTAGGAATGCTTGCCTTCTTCTGATATGACACATTAGGGACAGAACTGATTAATTTTGTAATTCGATAGACAGCAGAGATTGTTGTTCTGGCTAGGAGGGTAGAAGTAGAAATATTCTCTAAGAAACACTACCCTATAGTAAAAGAAATTGAGTAAACTAATATCACAGCATACGAAACTCAAGTTCCTATAGTAAAAGGAATGATGAATGAAAACACAAAAATCAGCACTGAATATCAGTAGCAACAAAGCATAGAATTCAGGGTTAGTTGAAGAACCTGGCATGTTTGAGACAAAGCCACCTCTGTTCTCAATGCTGCCCCACTCAGTATTAGGTTCATGGTCAGTAGTCATCTCTACAGCCTCCCCTCCCCTTGACAGAACTTGCAGCATAAAAATAATTAATTAAGAGTGAAATAGCAAGAATAAAGATACATATTACTACTTATGTACACATAAAAGAAAAGCAACAAACATTTGATGTGCATGTTAGGTCAAACCAACAAATAAGCAAACCATCGAACACTTGGTGTGCACAGCGAAATTCATAGAGGGGAGGGAAGAAGAAAAAGAAAAACTCACAAGTGTTTCTCTAAATTCTGTTTGTTCAGCAATCCAAATTAACAATCTAAACATTTTTCAGCTATTCAGAATCAAAACCTAATCTAATCCTATTTTAACAACCGAAAAATCCACTAATCAGAAAACAAATCTAACTAAACTAATTACTAAAATCAAACTAACTAAACGAAATTAATTGAACTCAACAGAAATTAAAAGAATTTTGAAAACAAAACCTGGAAGCAGAAACAATCAAACTAACTAAACAAAATTAATTGAACTCTCTACGGTTCGAACAGGGGGAAAGAGAAAGGTGGAACCGCGGCTGACGGTGGAACCGATTTTGGTCACCACGGAGCTAGGGCTTGCGCAAAGGTAGCCGCAGCATTGACTGGAGGAGATGATGGAGAAGAAGGAGAAGAAGAAGAGGAGAAGAAGAGGAGAAGAAGGAGAAGGTAGCTGCGGCGGTTAGGGTAGCCGGCGGTGGTGCTGTGGGTGAGGAAAGGAGAAGAAGAAGCTGGTTGACGGAGAAGAAGAAGCTGGGTTGAGCTCGTTTGATTTGGTGCTGTAAATGAATAGAGTTTGGGGCTTTGGGCACAATCGATCATAAAACGCAGAATATAACATTTCCGATGGAAAATTTTAAATTACAGACGGATTTTCCGTCTGTAATAATTTAATAAAATGCACCGTTTTGTTTACTTAATTACAGATGAATTTTCCGTCTATAACCATTTTTTACTGAAAAAAAAATAATTTTTCCGACGGAATTATCGACGGATTCTCTTTTCTGTTTGTAATTTACGCTAATCCTTTTTTTTGGTTTTCCGACAAAAAATCCCTCTGAAATTCCGTCTGTATTTTCGTGGGATAAAATTCGTCGAAAATATCCGTCTGTAATAACTAGTTTTCTAATAGTGACTAAATACTAAATTGGTACCGGAAAGATTTTGATACTAATAAAATAGTATCTGATTTTTGTTATTGACAAAATAGATTTTAAAATTTGATAAAATCATACAACCGTAAAAAAATGACGTCACAGTGAACAGAAAACGCCGATAAAGCCGTCGAAAGAGAACTCCGATGACGTTTCCGGCGACCTTCTTCTTCGTGTTTGCTGCTGCTTCTTTTTCAACACGTTGCTGCATCCCCTTCCGTCATGGCAGCTGAAGAAGAAGACAGCCATGGCACGCCACTGCACCTCGCCGTGTTCTTTGTATTCGTCACTTCTTCTTCTTCTTCAACACGTTGCTGCGTCCCCTTCCACCATGATAGTATCTCGCCGCATTCTCGTGTTCGCCAATTCTTCTTCTTCAATACATCGTTGTGTCCCTTTCGCCTCTTTTCCGCCATGACAGCACCTTGTTGTTGCGTCCCTTCTGCGTCCCCTCCACCATGGTAGTCCCTTCCACGTCCTCTCTACCATGGTAGCACGTCGCCATTGCATTCGCTTCTGACATGGCAAAAGAAGCTTCTTCTTCTTCAGCACGCCGTTGCATTCCTTCCGCAGTCTCTCCGCCATGGCAGCACTTCGCCGCTGAAGAAACATCGCCGGAGCTCTCTGCCATCGTCGCAGCTCTCTTCCGACGACTATGTTAGCGTTTTTCGTTCACTATGACGTCATCCTTTCACGGTTGGGTGATTTTGTCAAATTTTAAAATCTTTCAAGAGTTATTTTGTCAATAACAAAAATCAGGTATCATTTTATCGTCAGAATCTTTCGAGTACCGATTTAATATTTATCTCTTTATTTAAGTTACAAAAGTTTTCCGTTTTGTAAAATATAGAGATAAAGGAAACTAGGGAATAGGGATTGGTATAGCTAACTTGAGCCTTTCGAGTCCATATTTATATATCCTTATTAGATTCATAATTTAAACGGAGATTCAAAGCAAAGATATTTAAAATATTTTTAAATAAAGATATTTGATCTCGTCTATTGAATAAATTATCATATATTAGATTTTTGATACATGACATAAATTAAAAATAATTTTTTTTATTAAAAAGTGTTATTATATTCTTGAAATCGTTACTTTGACTCTAATACTAATTTTTTAATTTGTATGAAATTTAAGTTTTTAACAAAAAATTTATTAGAAGATTATTTTATTTTTTATTATTTTTTATAAATTTTATAATGTTATTTTTTTGTGTTTATTTTATTGTTATTTTGATATTTTTTATTTTGTAAATTTAATAAATTTTTACAAAAGTTGAGTTTTTATTTACTATTTTTATAATTTTTTAATATTTTTTATTTTTTCTGATTTTTGAAGATTTATATTTTAATTTATTAAATCTTATTGTTAATTGTTCTATTTTTAGTTTATTAATTCTTATTTATTTTTAAATTTTTTGAATAAAATTTATTGTGAAATTGAGGTTTTAAAAAAATTATTTTATAAAAATTTAAAAAGTTCAGTGTCGTTTGAATTAATATTAGTTAAAATCATTAATATAATTATTTTTTCTCTTAGATCTTTAATTTTATTCATAATTTATATTTTTATTATTAATTTATATTTTTTAGAATATATTTTTTAACTGTGACCAAATAAATAACTTTAAAAAATATATTTATACGCAGGGGCGGAACTACTCATACATAAAGGGGAGCAGGACTTTTTTATATAAATAAGTAAATAAAAAATATTAATTTTCATAATACGCATGCAGAGAAAGCTTTACGAAAATGCGCAGGCGCAGGGCCATTTCATAGAAAGCACCCGCGAAATGGATTTAGTCGTCATCTTAGTAAGGGCGCACGCGAATTGAAACTGACAGGAGTAGAACCATGTCTGGCCCAACGCCAGCGAAATGGATACTTTTGGTGGGGCTACCATGACATGGAGTCTATATCATGTATACTTAACACGAAATGGTACACTTAAGGTGTACTGCATGCGAAATTGGTTCCGAATTTTCCTATATAAATGTTTGTGCCAATGAGAAATTTTTTCAAAAATAAAATAAAAAAATTATTATTTTTCTATACCTGATTTTTTAACTTTAATTTCTCAAATACATTTTTTTGGCATTTAGGGCAAGTTTGCCACACCCTGGCAAACTTCTATATTTTTATAGAATTCGTCCTATACCCCGACGAACTTCAATATCCTTCTTAAAAAATATGAGATTGGGTGAGAAAAAAAGGTTGGAAGGTTAACAATAGCAACCATTATGATCGTGTCCAGAGTATATAGGAGTACACAAGAGTACGGAAATAAGTTGTATTTTTTTGGAAAATATTAATTTTTTTAATTTATAATTAAAAAAATCCTTGTTGAATATGGCTTATTTTGATGTATCTGTGTATTTCTGGAGACGATGATAATGGCTTAAAAATTAGAATTTTAAAAAATTTGGGCGGAGTTCGCCGAGGGTGTGGCGAACTCTATAAAATTATAAAAGTTTGCCAGGAGTTGGGCGAACTTGTAACACCTCGATTCTCCACAGAGTTATTCTTAGAAATTCTGTGATGAGAAATTCGATAAATATCTGAGAATCACCTCATCATAAAATAATAAGACAGATTTAGACTTGATAAGAAAAAAGAATAGATATATCATGTGAGATGAAAGCATGTCCTAAACCAAAAACCGTATCGATCACGATGAATTTGACCATCGAGTTAAATTCATCTATGAAATCTTTACTACTAGTTTTTCTTGACTGAATTAGCTTAGTAGAAAATTCTACTCTTGATCTAAAAATGAGATACTCTCTGCGGCTAATATCTCAATTGACGGTTGTTCAAATCGATACGGTTTGAAAATGGCAATCTTACGGTTTAGTTATTAAACCGTTTTCTTTTCCCTATTTCGCAATTTGGTCAAAGCTTTAAAGAAGCTATCTTCAATCTAAATTCGTGAAGCCTCTAGAAAGATTATCTAGAAGAAAAATAAAGAACCAAAACACTTAGCCTAATTAAAATCTAATCGAACTTAAACCGAATCAATTTTTTCTTAACCAAACTACTCTCTCTAGATTAGCCACATAACCACAATTAAACCACTCCCTGCATTCTCTTTTTCCGGCCAAACCTCAGTCACAACTTAGTTAAAAGTGATGAATCATTAGGAAGCAATTAATAAAGATACACATGCCATTAAACAAGTGTCATCCTTCCTTGATTTGGTGGCAACATACCACACCCTTCACCACACTATAAATAGACATGCTCACCCTTATTTCTGAAGCTTTAACAAGAGAACAAGAGAGGGAGGATAATTTGAGATATTAAAAGCTAAAAAGGAAGAGTGATTGGAGGAGAGAACAACCGAGGAGATTGAGAACTTAGAGCCCAACTTTCTAGCCTCCATCAAACCTTCATCAAGCTACGAATGTGATCTTCACCTCACCATCATGTTCCTAGGAGTTCTTTGAGTGTGATCTTCTTTGTCAACCTCCTTTAAGGCTTTCCAAAATCCCAGCTCAAGGAGGAGCCTTGATCGAAGAGATAACGAAAAAGCTAGAACCAATTTCTTGAGCAAGGGTGAACTCCATCGAGATAGGGGTTAGGCTAATATAATTATGTGTTTGTGTTTATGTGAATGATGATTGTTGATGATGTAATCAATAATTGTTTTTAGCTATGATGTTGGATTATGTATGATAATGATGAAGATGTTTGATGTGCCAGCATGCAAAATTTTATTGTAATGGTATGCTCTTGAATGAATATATGATGTATGAATGATCAAGTTGACAAGAACTGGCTTGAATTGGACGACACTTGATATATGAGTAAGTCTAGACAAGTGATGAGTCCATATTTGACGACACTTTTTGGCTTGAATTGGACGAATTTCATCACATAAACTCACACTTAATCACCAAAATAGCATACTTTTGTGATTTCTCTCTAAATTGGACCTAAATGTGAAAACATGCATTTTGGTACTTAATTTGATCATTTTAATTCCATTTTTATGTCATTCAATACCGTGATATATTTTGTGAGTGATTTCATATCCAATAGGCAAGAACGGCTAGGCAAAAGTGGAAGGAAGCATGCAAAAAGGGAGAACACATGAAGAAAAACAAGGAGAAGCACACAATCAAGTGTGCGCATGCACAACATTCTGTGCGTACGCACAAGCGCACCAATCAGCAAGTGTGCCTATGCACAACACCCTGTGCGTACGCACAAGTCCCTGCGCGTGACTTCATTAAAATGTCACGTGGCTCACGATTTTGGGGCTTTCTTGGCCAAATTTTGGACTTCCTGAAGCTGAATCAAAGTGCTATATGAAGGGGACATCACCACATATCAAAGCATTAGTTTAGGAGGCCTCATCTTCATACATTACATAGATAATTAGGAACAGGAGTAGTGTAGTATAGGAAATGCTCAATTAGGGTTTTACTAAATTTTCATTGTAGCATTTTATAGTTTTGATTTTGGTCTTGGATTTTGCTTATCATCATTCTAAGTACTCTATAATCTTTTCTTTAATTACATTACCCTTGCTATATTTTCTTTTGTTTCAAGTTACTTTATTAATATATACAATTTTGATTTCTTGAATCTTTTGTTTATGAATTTAGTGTTTTATGGTTTATATTTGCTTGATTGCATGTTTATTGTTGATATTGTAAATAGTTTGATTATAGTTTTTATTTTCCTTTGCAATTTCCTATGTTTTGGTTTTATGCCCACCAAGTGTTTGTGAAAATATTACTTAGTAATTTTGAGTAGATTTTCACACCTTGCCTTGGAAAATGAGTTCCTAGAATACTAGAGTCATAATGTCCGACATTTAGTGGTAATTCTTGGATAGTTAGTTGGCTCTTATTTCCATTGACGCTAGCTTTTTACCAAGTTAATTGGTAAGTTAGTTAGGACTTATGGATTAAGGTCAATTATGCTTGCTTTACTTACTCATCAATGTTAGGGGTTGACGAAGCGAGATTGACTCATCATAATTGCCATAGTTGTGGTTATGCCGATGATAGGATTCCTTAACTCTCATTCCTAACTCAAGGCTCTTTATGCATTTATAGCATTTTCACTAGTTTTGATCTTGTTTTCTTTTTAATTGCATTAATTTCCTTCTTGGTCATTTGTTAGTTCTTTTATTTCTTAGTTCTTTTAATCTTTCGTTCCTTGATTAAAAACCCCCTTTTCCTCACAACCAAGAAAGTGACATCTTAATTGCATTTTTCGAGGGAGACGTCTCGAGGTTTCTTACTGGTGCACAAATTGTGAATCACACTTTTCACAACTCGTACCACTGACCAGCAAGTGCACTGGGTCGTCCAAGTAATACCTCACGTGAGTAAGGGTCGAATCCCACGGAGATTGTTGGTTTGAAGCAATCTATGGTTATCTTGTAAATCTTAGTCAGGAAGTCAATTATGTTTATCAGTTGAGTTGCGAATAAAAAAGAGAGCATGGATTAAAGGTTACTTGTTATGCAGTAATGGAGAATATGTTGGAGTTTTGGAGATGCTTTGTCTTCTGAATCTCTGCTTTCCTCTGTCTTCTTGTTCACGCACGCGCGTCCTCCTATGGCAAGCTGTATGTAGGGGTTCACCGTCGTCAATGGCTATATCCCATCCTCTCAGTGAAGAATATGCTCACATGCTTTGTCACAGCACGACTAATCATCTGTCGGTTCTCGATCATACTGGAATAGGATTCTTCGTCCTATTGCGTCTATCACTAACGCCCAGCACTTGCGAGTTTGAAGCTCGTCACAGTCATTCAATCATTGAATCCTACTCGGAATACCACAGACAAGGTTTAGACCTTCCGGATTCTCATGAATGCCGCCATCAGTTCTAGCTTATACCACGGAGATTCTGATTAAGGAATCTAAGAGATACTCATTCAATCGTATATAGAACGGAGGTGGTTGTCAGGCACACGTTCATGGTTTGAGGAAGGTGATGAGTGTCACAGATCATCACCTCCAACACAGTTAAGCGCGAATGAACATCTTAGATAGGAACAAGCGTGTTTGAATGGAAAACAGAAATACTTGCATTAATTTATTGAGACACAGCAGAGCTCCTCACCCCCAACAATGGAGTTTAGAGACTCATGCCGTCAAAGAGTACAAAGTTTAGATCTAAAATGTCATGAGATTCAAAATAAGTCTCTAAAAGTTGTTTAAATACTAAACTAGTAGCCTAGGTTTACGGAAAATGAGTAAACTATAGCAGATGGTATAGAGATCCACTTCTGGGGCCCACTTGGTGTGTGCTGGGGCTGAGATTTAAGCAATTCACGTGCATAAGGCCATTTTGGGCGTTCAACGCCAGGTTTGGATCCATTTCTGGCATTGAACCCCAACTTTCAATCCTTTTCTGGCGCTGGATGCCAGAATTGGGCAAAGAACTGGCGTTGAACGCCAGTTTACGTCATCTATCCTTGAGCAAAGTATAGACTATTAAATATTGATGGAAAGCCCTGGATGTCTACTTTCCAACGCAATTAAAAGCACGCCATTTCGAGTTCTGTAGCTCCAGAAAATCCACTTTGAGTGCAGGGAGGTCAGAATCCAACAGCATCAGCAGTCCTTTTTCAGCCTGAATCAGATTTTTGCTCAGCTACCTCAATTTCAGCCAGAAAAATGCCTGAAATTACAGAAAAATACACAACTCATAGTAAAGTCCAAAAATATGAATTTTTCCTAAAAACTAATGAAAATAAACTAAAAACTAACTAAAACATACTAAAAGCTATATGAAATTAACCCCAAAAAGCGTATAAAATATCCGCTCATCACAACACCAAACTTAAACTGTTGCTTGTCCTCAAGCAACTAGACAAATAAAATAGAAGACTAATGGGTTGAGAAGCAATAATATCTCAGAGTTTTTGAGTGAAGCTCAGATTCTAATTAGATGAGCGGGACTAGTAGCTTTTTGCTTTTGAACAGTTTTGGCATCTCACTTTATCTATTGAAGCTCAGAGTGATTGGCATCTATAGGAACTTAGAATTCAGATAGTGTTATTGATTCTCCTATTTCAGTGTGATGATTCTTGAACACAGCTATTTTATGAGTCTTGGCCGTGGCCCTAAGCACTTTGTTTTCCAATATTACCACCGGATACATAAATGCCACAGACACATAATTGGGTGAACCTTTTCAGATTGTGGCTCAGCTTTGCTAAAGCCCCCAATTAGAGGTGTCCAGGGTTCTTAAGCACACTCTTCTTTTTGCTTTGGACCTTGACTTTAACTGCTCAGTCTCAAGTTCTCACTTGACACCTACACGCCACAAGCACATGGTTAGGGACAGCTTGGTTTAGCCGCTTAGACCAGAATTTTATTCCTTTAGGCCCTCCTATCCACTGATGCTCAAAGCCTTGGGATCCTTTTTATTTGCCCTTGCCTTTTGGTTTTAAGGGTTATTTGCTTTTTGCTCTTGCCTCTTGGTTTTAAGAGCTTTTGGCTTTTTCTGCTTGCTTTTTCTTTTTCTTTCTATTTTTTTTCGCCTATTTTATTATATATATATATATTTTTTTCTGCAAGCTTTGTTCTTTGCTGCTTTTTCTTGCTTCAAGAATCATTTTTATGATTTTTCAGATTATCAATAACATGTCTCATGTTCATCATTCTTTCAAGAGCCAACATATTTAACAGTCTTAAACAACAAATTCAAAAGACATATGCACTGTTCAAGCATTCATTCAGAAGACAGAAAGCATTGCCACCACATGTTACTAATTAGAATTTTTCTTATTAAAAACTCGAAATTTTATTGCCTCTTATTCAAAAGATCTACTATTTTATTCATGTTTGCTGATGATGAGAAAAATAGACTATAACTTAATTGGGGATAAAATCAAAATAGACACTAATTACTACTAATGATCATGTAATGAAGACACAAACATAGATAAGCACTTAACATAGAGAAAACGAAAAACAGAGCAAGTAAGAATAAGGAACGAGTCCACCTTAGTGATGATGGCATTTCCTTCTTGAGGAACCAATGATGTTCTTGAGCTCTTTTATGTCTCTTCCTTGCCTTTGTGGCTTGATTCCTAGTGATTTTTGGTATTTCTATCCTCAGTTGCTTCCAATAATTATGTGGAGGGAAGTACATCCCCTGAGGTATCTCAGAGATCTCTTGATTTGCAGCCACATGTTCTACCACTGAGCTATTGGAAGGAAGTGCATCCCCTGAGGTATCTTAGGGATCTCTTGATTTGCAGCCACATGTTCTACCACTGAGCTATAGATCCTTCACATAATTGTTTTACCACACCAAACTTAGAATGTTGCTCGCCCTCGAGCAAAAGAAGAAGGAATAGATGAAGAAGAAGATGTGGAAAAAAAAACTAGGATTATGAGGAAGGAAGGTGGAGATCCTGTGGGGTCCACAGATCTTGAAATGATCCTGTGAGGTCTACAGATCTTGAGGTGTCAAGGCATTTACATCCCTGCACCAATTTAGGCATGCAAAATGCCCTTGCACACAACTCTGGGCGTTCAGCGCCAGGTTGGTGCCCATTTTGGGCGTTCAACGCCCATTTACTAGCCATTTCTGGCGTTGAACGCCAGAACCATGCTTGTTCTGGGCGTTCAGCGCCAGGATGTTGCCCATTTTGGGCGTTCAGCGCCAGAACCATGCTCTGTTCTAGCGTTGAACGCCAGACAAGTGCTTCCTCCAGGGTGTGATTTTTCTTCTGCTGTTTTTGATTCCGTTTTCAATTTTTAATATTTATTTCGTGACTCCACATGATCATGAACCTAATAAAACATGAAAAACCATGAAAATAAATAAGAATTGGGTTGCCTCCCAACAAGCACTTCTTTAATGTCCTTAGCTGGACCTTGCTGAGCTTTTAATCTAGCTTCAACCTTGAGCACTCTTGCTCAACATTGCGTTCAAGATAGTGCTTGATTCTCTGTCCATTAACAATGAACTTCTTGTCAGAGTCAATATATTCGCTTGTAATCACGTATGGTCCCCTCCACCGGGATTTCAATTTCCCGGGGAATAGCCTGAGTCTAGAGTTGAACAGCAGAACCTTCTGTCCTGGTTCAAAGATTCTAGATGACAGCTTTCTGTCATGCCACTTTTTTTATTTCTCTTTATAAAGCTTGGCATTTTCGAAAGCTGTGAATCTGAACTCCTCTAGCTCATTTTGCTGGAGCAATCTTTTTTCTCCTGCTAATTTGGCATCAAAGTTTAGGAATCTGGTTGCCCAGTAGGCCTTATGTTCCAGTTCCACGGGCAGGTGACATGCCTTACCATACACCAGTTGGTATGGAGAGGTCCCTATAGGGGTCTTGAATGCTGTTCTGTAAGCCCACAGAGCATCATCCAAGCTCCGTGCCCAATCCTTTCTACGGGTATTTACTGTCCGTTCTAGGATTCTCTTTAATTCTCTGTTAGAGACTTCAGCTTGCCCATTAGTTTGTGGATGATATGGAGTAGCCACCTTGTGGCGAATTCCATACCGAACCATGGCAGAGTAAAGCTGTTTATTGCAGAAGTGAGTGCCCCCATCACTGATTAGTACTCTAGGGACACCAAATCTGCTAAAGATATGTTTCTGGAGGAACTTCAGCACTGTCTTAGTATCATTGGTGGGTGTGGCAATGGCTTCAACCCATTTTGATACACAGTCAACTGCCACCAGAATATAAGTGTTTGAGTATGATGGTGGGAAAGGTCCCATGAAGTCAATTCCCCATACGTCAAACAACTCAATTTCCAAGATTCCTTGTTGAGGCATGGCATAACCATGAGGCAGATTACCAGCTCTTTGGCAACTGTCACAGTTACGTACAAACTCTCGGGAATCTTTATAGAGTGTGGGCCAATAGAAGTCACATTGGAGGACCTTGGTTGCTGTTCGCTCACCTCCAAAATGGCCTCCATATTGAGATCCATGGCAATGCCATAGGATCCTCTGTGCCTCTTCTCTAGGCACACACCTACGGATTATTCCGTCTGCACATCTCTTAAAGAGATAGGGTTCATCCCACAAGTAGTACTTTGCATTAGTAATTAATTTCTTCTTTTGTATCGTGTTGTACTCCTTGGGTATGAACCTTGCAGCTTTATAGTTTGCAATATCGGCAAACCATGGTGCTTCCTGAATGGCAAATAAATGCTCATCCGAAAACGTCTCAGAGATCTCAAGAGAGGGGAGGGACGTCCCTTCTACTGGCTCTATCCGGGACAGATGATCAGCCACTTGGTTCTCTGTCCCTTTTCTGTCTCTTATTTCTATATCAAACTCTTGCAGAAGCAACACCCATCTGATGAGCCTGGGTTTTGAATCATGCTTTGTGAGTAGATATTTAAGAGCAGCATGATCAGTATACACAATCACTTTTGATCCTACTAAGTATGATCTGAACTTGTCAATGGCATAAACCACTGCAAGTAATTCTTTTTCTGTGGTTGTGTAATTTTTCTGGGCATCATTTAGAACGCGACTGGCATAATAAATGACATGCAGAAGCTTATCATGCCTCTGTCCCAACACTGCACCAATGGCGTGATCACTGGCATCACACATTAGCTCAAATGGTAATGTCCAGTCTGGTGCAGAAATGACTGGTGCTGTGACCAGCTTAGCTTTCAGCGTTTCAAATGCTTGCAGGCACTCTGTGTCAAACACAAATGGCGTGTCAGCAGCTAGCAGATTGCTTAGAGGTTTTGCGATTTTTGAGAAATCCTTTATAAATCTCCTATAGAATCCTGCGTGCCCCAGAAAGCTTCTGATTGCCTTAACATTGGCAGCTGGTGGTAATTTTTCAATTACCTCTATTTTTGCTTGATCCACCTCTACTCCCTTGTTTGAGATTTTATGCCCAAGAACAATCCCTTCAGTCACCATGAAGTGACATTTTTCCCAGTTTAAAACTAGGTTGGTCTTTTGGCATCTTTTCAGAACAAGTTTCAGGTGATCAAGACAGGAGCTGAATGAGTCTCCATATACTGAGAAGTCATCCATGAAGACTTCCAGAAATTTTTCCACCATATCAGAGAAAATAGAGAGCATGCATCTCTGGAAGGTTGCAGGCGCATTACATAGCCCAAATGGCATCCTTCTATAAGGAAACACTCCAGATGGACATGTGAATGCTGTTTTCTCTTGATCCTGGGGATCTACTGCAATCTGGTTATAGCCTGAGTAGCCGTCCAAAAAGCAGTAATAATCATGACCTGCTAGTCTTTCTAGCATCTGATCTATGAATGGTAAAGGAAAATGATCCTTTCTGGTGGCTGTATTGAGCCTTCTGTAGTCAATACACATGCGCCATCCTGTAACTGTTCTTGTAGGAACCAGTTCATTTTTTTCATTATGAATCACTGTCATGCCTCCCTTTTTTGGGACGACTTGGACAGGGCTCACCCAGAGGCTATCAGAAATAGGATAAATAATCCCAGCCTCTAGTAATTTGGTGACCTCTTTCTGCACCACTTCTTTCATGGCTGGATTTAGCCGCCTCTGTGGTTGAACCACTAGTTTAGCATTATCCTCCAATAAGATTTTGTGCATGCATCTAGCTGAGCTTATGCCCTTAAGGTCACCTATGGACCACCCAAGAGCTGTCTTGTGTGTCCTTAGCACTTGAATAAGTGCCTCCTCTTCCTGTGAATTTAAAGTAGAGCTTATGATCACTGGAAAAGTGTCACCTTGTCCCAGAAACGCATATTTCAAGGATGGTGGTAATGGCTTGAGCTCGGGTTTAGGAGGTTTTTCCTCTTCCAGAAGAAATTTCAGAGGCTCTTTCATGTCCTCTGAATCCTCTAAATCAGGCTGAACATCTTTAAAGATGTTTTCCAACTCTGATTCAAGACTCTCAGCCATGTTGATCTCTTCTACCAAAGAGTCAATAAGATCAACTTTCATGCAGTCTTTTGATGTGTCTGGATGCTGCATGGCTTTGATAGCGTTCAACTTGAATTCATCATCATTGACTCTCAGGGTTATTTTCCCCTGTTGGACGTCAATGAGGGATCGTCCAGTTGCTAGGAAGGGTCTTCCTAGAATGAAGGTAGCACTCTTGTGCTCCTCCATTTCCAGCACAACAAAGTCAGTGGGAAAGGCAAATGGCCCAACTCTGACAATCATGTCTTCAATCACGCCTGATGGGTATTTAGTGGAACCATCAGCAAGTTGGAGACATATCCGGGTTGGTTTAACTTCTTCAGTTAAGCCAAGCTTTCTGATAGTGGATGCAGGTATTAGGTTGATGCTTGCCCCAAGATCGTATAAAGCTGTCTTGGTGCAATTACCTTCTAATATGCATGGTATCAGAAAACTCCCAGGGTCTTTGAGCTTCTCAGAAAAGCTTTTCAGAATGACTGCACTGCATTCTTCAGTGAGGAGAACTCTTTCTGTTTCTCTCCAATCCTTTTTATGACTCAAGATCTCTTTCATGAACTTGGCATAAGAAGGTATTTGCTCAAGTGCTTCTGCAAAAGGAATCTTTATTTCAAGAGTCCTGAGGTAATCCGCAAAGCGAGCAAATTGCTTATCCTGCTCCTCTTTCCGGAGTTTTTGAGGATAAGGTATCTTGGCTTTATATTCTTCAACCTTAGTTGCTGTAGGTTTATTGCCTACAAAAGTGGTTGAGGAAGCCTTTTTAGAGGGGTTGTCATCAGCACGTGTGTGTGTCTGATCCCTCACTGGCAATTGAGTGCCAGAGTTAGAAGTTGGAGTGACGTGAGATGCCAACTCATTGTCTGTTCCTGGTGTCTGAATGCCAGAATTGTGCCCATTTTGGGCGTTCATCGCTAGATCTTGCCCAGTTTGGGCGTTCAACGCCAGATCCTTGCCCATTTCTGGCGTTGAACGCCAGTTTTGCCTTGTTTCTGGCGTTGAACGCCAGTTTTGGGCATGGTCTGGGCGTTCAGCGCCAGCCTTCCACCAATTTTCTGGCGTTTTAGTGCCAGAATTATTTTTCCCTGGGCTCTTACTGTCCTCAAGTGAATTTTAGGTGGTTTTCTCATTCCTTAGCTTTTTGCTGCCTTGAGGTGGGGTATTTAATGTTTTCCCACTTCTTAATTGAACTGCTTGGCATTCTTCTGTTATTTGTCTTGACAGCTGCTGCTTTGTTTGCTTAAACTGTTCTTCCATATGTATATTAGCCATCCTTGTCTCTTGTAGTCTATCTTTGAATTCGGCTAATTGCTTTGTTAGGAAGTCCAATTGCTGATTGAATTCAGCAGCTTGTTTCACAGGACTGAGTTCAGCAGTTGCTGTTTTAACCTCTTCTTTCATGGAAGGGTCACTGCTTAGGTACAGATGCTGATTCTTGGCAACTGTATCAATGAGCTCTTGAGCCTCTTCAATTGTCTTTCTCATGTGGATAGATCCACCAGCTGAGTAATCTAGAGACATCTGAGCTCCTTCTGCAAGCCCATAGTAGAAGATGTCTAACTGAACCCACTCTGAAAACATTTCAGAGGGGCATTTTCTTAGCATCTCTCTGTATCTCTCCCAGGCATCATAAAGAGATTCATTATCTCCTTTTTTAAAGCCTTGGATGTCCAGCCTTAGCTGTGTCATCCGTTTTGGGGGAAAGTATTGATTCAGGAATTTTTCTGTCAGCTGTTTCCATGTCCTTATGCTGGCCTTAGGTTGGTTATTTAACAACCTCTTAGCTTGATCTTTTACAGCAAATGGAAACAGTAATAGTCTGTAGACATCCTGATCTATTTCTTTATCATGTACTATGTCAGCAATTTGTAAAAATTGTGCCAGAAACCCTGTAGGTTCTTCCTGTGGAAGACCGGAATATTGGCAACTTTGCTACACCATGATAATGAGCTGAGGATTCAACTCAAAGCTACTGACTCCAATGGAGGGTATGCAGATACTACTCCCATATGAAGCAGTAGAGGGGTTAGAATATGACCCCAGAGTCCTCCTGGACTGTTCATTTCCACTTAGGTCCATGATGGAGAAAGGGAGATGATGTAAAATAGAGAAAATATTTTTATTTATTTATTTATTAATTTATTTCGAAAATAAAATAAAAATAAATAAAAGTGGGTGAAGATTTTCGAAAAATTGAGGAGAGAGAAAGTGGTTAGGAAGTTTAAAAAAAATCTGAATTTTAAAAATTGATTTTCGAAAAAGATGCTTTAAACTAGAGAGAAAAGATATTTTTAAATTTTAAGAAGAGAGAGAAAAACAATAAGATAGCACAAGATTTAAAATTTTTAGATCTAATGCTCCTTGTTTTCGAAAATTTTTGGGGGGAAAACACCAAGGAACACCAAACTTAAAAATTTTAAGATCAAGACACAAGGAAAACTCAAGAACACTTTGAAGACTCACAAGAACACAAGAACACAAAGGAAGAACACCAAACTTAAAATTTTTTTAGAAAACCAAAATAAATTTTCGAAATTTTTTTTTTTGAAAAATCAACAAGAAAACACCAAACTTAAAGTTTGGCACAGGATTTAATAGAAAAAAATATTTTTGAAAAAGATTTTAAAAATATGATAGCCAATTACCATGAACATAAACACCACATTCTAACTAATTGAGCTATAAATTTAAAGTGTTTTAACAAGGGATAAATAATAAAAGACTCTAAACCAAAAAAGAAAAATTTTTCCTAATCTAAGCAACAAAATAAACCGTTAGTTGTCCAAACACGAACAATCCCCGGCAACGGTGCCAAAAACTTGGTGCACAAATTGTGAATCACACTTTTCACAACTCGTACCACTGACCAGCAAGTGCACTGGGTCGTCCAAGTAATACCTCACGTGAGTAAGGGTCGAATCCCACGGAGATTGTTGGTTTGAAGCAATCTATGGTTATCTTGTAAATCTTAGTCAGGAAGTCAATTATGTTTATCAGTTGAGTTGCGAATAAACAAGAGAGCATGGATTAAAGGTTACTTGTTATGCAGTAATGGAGAATATGTTGGAGTTTTGGAGATGCTTTGTCTTCTGAATCTCTGCTTTCCTCTGTCTTCTTGTTCACGCACGCGCGTCCTCCTATGGCAAGCTGTATGTAGGGGTTCACCGTCGTCAATGGCTACATCCCATCCTCTCAGTGAAGAATATGCTCACATGCTCTGTCACAGCACGGCTAATCATCTGTCGGTTCTCGATCATACTGGAATAGGATTCTTCGTCCTTTTGCGTCTGTCACTAACGCCCAGCACTTGCGAGTTTGAAGCTCGTCACAGTCATTCAATCATTGAATCCTACTCGGAATACCACAGACAAGGTTTAGACCTTCCGGATTCTCATGAATGCCGCCATCAGTTCTAGCTTATACCACGGAGATTCTGATTAAGGAATCTAAGAGATACTCATTCAATCGTATATAGAACGGAGGTGGTTGTCAGGCACACGTTCATGGTTTGAGGAAGGTGATGAGTGTCACAGATCATCACCTCCAACACAGTTAAGCGCGAATGAACATCTTAGATAGGAACAAGCGTGTTTGAATGGAAAACAGAAATACTTGCATTAATTCATTGAGACACAGCAGAGCTCCTCACCCCCAACAATGGAGTTTAGAGACTCATGCCGTCAAAGAGTACAAAGTTTAGATCTAAAATGTCATGAGATTCAAAATAAGTCTCTAAAAGTTGTTTAAATACTAAACTAGTAGCCTAGGTTTACAGAAAATGAGTAAACTATAGTAGATGGTATAGAGATCCACTTCTGGGACCCACTTGGTGTGTGCTGGGGCTGAGATTTAAGCAATTCACGTGCATAAGGCCATTTTGGGCGTTCAACGCCAGATTTGGATCCATTTCTGGCGTTGAACTCTAACTTTTAATCCTTTTCTGGCGCTGGACGCCAGAATTGGGCAGAGAACTAGCGTTGAACACCAGTTTATGTCGTCTATCCTTGAGCAAAGTATGGACTATTATATATTGCTGGAAAGCCTTGGATGTCTACATTCCAACTCAATTAGAAGCACGCCATTTCGAGTTCTGTAGCTCCAGAAAATCCACTTTGAGTGCAGGGAGGTCAGAATCCAACAGCATCAGCAGTCCTTTTTCAGCCTGAATCAGATTTTTGCTCAGCTCCCTCAATTTCAGCCAGAAAAATACCTGAAATTACAGAAAAATACACAACTCATAGTAAAGTCCAGAAATATGAATTTTTCCTAAAAACTAATGAAAATAAACTAAAAACTAACTAAAACATACTAAAAGCTATATGAAATTAACCCCAAAAAGCGTATAAAATATCCGCTCATCACTTACTCTCGGTTATTTTTAATTTGAATTTAAACTTTGATTGAGAGTTAGTTGTTGGTTTAGACTATACTTGTAACAAAGAAATTCTATTAAGAAATTCTAAAATAACACTAATTCTCACATCAAATTTTTGGCACCATTGCCGGGGAATGCAATTGGTGTCATGTTTTTTGTTGTTGTGAATATGTCCATAGTGTAAATAGCTTACTTTTTGGTTATTTAGTTGTCTTTGCTAGTAATTAGGATTTTGTTTCTTTTGGTTATTGATGTCTTTTACTTTTATTCTCTACTTTCTCTATGAGTTATCACCCTTGTTGCTTGGAGTTTAGTTGTGATCATATTATAGGGTGTGATGGATTCAAATTCGGATTGCATCATGGAGTGGGAGAATCAATTGAGGGAGGAACCAATTGCGTATAAGCAACACTCATGGTAACCACCTCCCCCATGTTACAATGAGCCAAACCCTCCCCAATGTGCATACCAAACCCAAAGATATGA
Source organism: Arachis hypogaea (assembly GCF_003086295.3). NCBI lineage: Eukaryota > Viridiplantae > Streptophyta > Magnoliopsida > Fabales > Fabaceae > Arachis > Arachis hypogaea. The sequence continues at coordinate 85,793,060 of NC_092051.1, read as the reverse complement.
ACGGTACCCCTTACACAACCCTCAACCACCAAACCTTCAAGCACCACCCCATCCACCTTCATGGAATCCAAATGTTTATACACCTTGCCACCAACCATATGAACCATCACCTCCTTACACACCACCTTAATACCCTCACCTACATAACACACATTCCAACTATACAATCTTTCTCCCAACCATTGAACCTTCTTTTTCAACCCAATATGAAGTTCTCCAATCCTTGCCCCAAGAACAACAAGACCTTCAAACTTTTTTCCAAGAGCAAGAAGAATTTCAGAAGAAGCAAGGAGAGTTCATGGCTACCATATCCGAAGTGGTGAACCGCTTAGCCTTGCTACGCTCAAGCAATCAAGACATCTCCCTTGAGAAATGTGGAGGATCAACTAAGGGGTGTAGTGAGGAGGAGAACATGGAGGCTAAAAGAGAAGAAGTGAAGTTGAGGCTTGAGTCAAAAGAGGAGGAAGGTAAAACAATTGAACCTGAAGAGGTGAATAGAGAATTGAGGGATTTTGATCAAGAAGTGGAATTCCATCATCCATGATTTTTTGTCCACCTTGGTCAATCCCCTCAATGATCTTAATGAACCTCTCTCCTTTGAGTTTGAGAGAGATATGGAAGTAGAGTTCACACAACCTCCTAAGTTTGGATTGAATGATAGTAGAGAAAACTTAGAGGAGGTTGGTGAGGAAGGGCTAGAAAAAGGTGGTGAGGAAGAGGTAGACACCCAAGAAGTGGAAGTTTTCATGCAAGAGTTTAATAGGATGACTCCAACCCAATGGCAAATTGAGTGGGTAACAATATCCTCAATGAGCTTCATAGGTGATGCGTAGGTATCTCAGGTTAGTTTCACAAGCCTTTTTCGTTAGTTTTCATTTGGTTTCATGCACTTTCTTATGCAATAAGTAAGCTCTGGATGAAAAATGTATGCATATCTTGATTCAATCAAACATTGTTAATTATGTGCATTTTCATGAGATATATGCAAGATTTACTTGAATGCTATGAATGATGCAAAATCTTGTGATTATGGCAAGGCTTTGATGCATTTGTTTGGTTGATAATAGGTGAGGAGAAGTAGAGGAAAGGGCAAAGAAAAAGTAGAGAAGGCAAACATTGCCACAAACATTGGCTTAAGAAGCAAGGATGCAATGTTGGTGGCCAAGTTGGTCCACCAACATTGCCATAAACGTTGTGAAGAAGCAAGCAAGCAAGCAATGTTGGTGGCCAAGTTGGTCCACCAACATTGACACAAGTATTGGCTTAACGAGGAGATTGAGCAACGTTGGTAGCCATGTTGGCTCACCAACGTTGCTAAAAATGTTGCTACAAGAGAGGTGCAATGTTGGTGGCCAAAGTTGGCTCACTAACATTGATCACCAATGCTCCAAGGCCTAGCATGCAATGTTGGTGGCTCAAGGGTAGCTCACCAACGTTGCTGGCAACGCTGCAACAAAAGGGGTGGCCAACGTTGGTGGGATCGTTGGTGAACCAACGTTACCACCAATGTCTTCGATAAAATCTCAAGTTGGAGTTGGAAAATTTTGATGCGATGCGTACACGTGACTGACGCGTACGCGTGAAAGTGGAAAAATAGCAAGCCTCGCGTACGCATGAGCGACGCACACGCGCAAAATGGCGAAAAACCAGCTTTGACGCGTACGCGTGGGCTATGCGCACGCATGACCAAACGAACGTTGGTGCCACCAACGTTGAGCCCAACTTTAGTGGCAACATTCAAAGGGGCTTTTTCATGCAACGTTTGTTCTACCGTTTGTACACAAACGTCGCCCACCAACGCTAGCACCAACTTCAATTCAAAATGGCACCCAAGCAAGTATGAACGTTAGTTAATTAATGACCATGCCAACGTTACTAAAAGCCACTCCTAACTTGCTTCAACAAAGGCCAAAGTCCACATCCAAAGACTTAAAGATTGATTGGGAAAGTGTATAAATAGGATAGATTTTGAGTTAGAAAAGAGAAGGCTGGGAAACCTTGAAATCATTTACTTTGTACTTTTCTTTCGGTTTCATGTACTTTCTTTTCCTTTTTGTTTTGATTGAGAAATGATGAACAAAACCCCCATTTCATTAGGGGGAGGAGCTCTTTTGTAATAATAATGAATGAATGAACTTCTTCTTCTTCTCAATCTGATTGTGTAGCTATAGGATATCTTCTATGCTTATTGAGATTCACTCACTCCGGAAGGGGGTTTGAATCTATTGAATGCTTGTGTGAGCCTCGAAAGGGAAGTCATGGGCATTAGAATTAGAGCTATATCCTTCACAATTCTCTTGACCAACACTATTTGGGAGGAATTGAGGTCTTGAGAATTTGTGTGGCTTATGGATAAGAGAATGCACTTAACCTCTTCTCATGACAGTTAGATCAAGGAATTGGCAAGATTGATTGTGATTAGAGAGATTGGATTGCCTAGGAATTGGGATCCAATCAATTACAATTCGCCATAGATCTACTCATATGATTGAGAATAAAGTTGAGACCCATTTGATTCATGATGGAATATGATATCTCCAATCCCTAATGAATCTTTCTCTTTGATATTATTCACTTTGAGTTTATTGAATTTCCTTTAATTGCAATTGTTTACTGATTCCTTAGTTTTTCCAGCACCCAAGATCCCTGTACTTTTCATGCACTTTACGTTTCTATTGCCATTTACATTTGTGCTTTACTGTCTTGCAATTTAAGATTTAAGTCATTTACATTTCTTACTCTTTAAGTTTCAGCCCTTTACATTTCCCGTCATTTAAGTTTCTGTCATTTACTTTCCAGCATTTAATTCTCTAGTCCTTTACTTTTCAGCTTTTATATTTCTAGTCCTTTACATTTTGTTGCTTTACTTTCTATAATTTACTTTCTGCCCATTTAATTTCAGCAAACTCTTTCAATAATAGCTTGACTTGACTTATCACCCAACTAAAATTGCTTGATCCATCAATCTCTATGGGGATCGACCTCACTCTTGTGAGTTTTACTACTTGGTGCGACCTGGTATACTTGTCGGTGGTTAATGCTGATGTAATTTTTCTGTCATCAAGTTTTTGGCACCGTTGCCGGGGATTGATATAGATTGACAATGACTAAGTAGGTGATAGTTTCGATTAAGTATTTTCTTTTGTTTTCTTTCAAGCTTGCTAACTGTTTGAAACTTTGTGTCTACTAACTCTAACACTACTCTAGCAATAGAGTGTTCTGTTTTGCTCTTCGTTTGTTTGTGTTTGTGTATGCTAGGGGGAAGAAGAGGTGCATCCACCTCCTTTGATTCTGAACTAGAGAGAACCTTCTTGAGACTAAGAAGAGAGGCAAGAGGAATGGGAGTGATTGGAGAAGAAGATTCAGAAGAGGGAGACCAAGAGATGGAGGACAACCTCCATAATCCACATGAGCATGTGGCCAACAACAATGGCCAGTATCCAAGGAGAGTGTTAGCTTCCTATACCATCCCTAATCCAAGAAATTGTGGGAGCAGCATCCTTACTCCCAATGTCCATGACCATAATTTCGAGCTCAAACCACAACTCATCACTCTAGTTCAGAACAACTGCCAATATGGAGGAAGTGCTGCTGAAGATCCAAATCAACATCTCTCTGTTTTCTTGAGAATTTGTGATATAGTCAAAACCAATGGAATGCATCCTGATATTTACAAGCTGCTCCTATTCCCATTTTCTCTAAGGGACAAAGCCTCTCACTGGCTAGAAACCTTCCCAAAAGAAAGCATCACCAACTGGGAGGATTCGGTTAGTAAGTTCCTAGCCAAGTTCTACCCCCCTCAAAGAGTCATCAAGCTTAAAACGGATGTGCAAACTTTTAGACAACTTGAGGGAGAGTCATTATATGAAGCTTGGGAAAGGTACAAGGCATTGGTTAGAAGATGTCCTGAGGACATGTTTAGTGAGTGGGTCGAGCTCCAAAACTTATATGAAGGTCTATCCATGAAGGTAAGAAAGGCCTTGGACTACTCTTCAGGAGGATCATTGCAAATGATGAAGACTGCACAAGAAGCACATGACCTCATAGACATGGTTGCCAACAATCAATACTTCTATTCCTCGGAAAGACAAGCAGCTCCCAAAAGAGGCTTTTTGTGAGCTTGAAGGTGTAGATGCAATCCTAACTCAGAACAGGATTATGCACCAGCAACTTTAATAACAAATGGAGATGATGTCAAAGAGGATGGATGGATTGCAACTTGCTGGAGTGAGCACAACCAGCCAACCTCCAGTTGTGTGGGGGAAAAATGAGGAGAGCTATGAAGCATACAATGGTGAACAGCAGCATGAACAAGTTCAATACATGCGCAACCAAGGTTCTGGACAAAATGAATTCCATGGAGACACTTATAACCCCTCATGGAGAAACCATCGCAACCTGAAGTGAGGAGAAAACCAGAATTCATGGCAAAAAACTTCTAACCCAAACAACTTTTGCAACACAAACCACCAAAACCACCAACCCACTAAACATAATACATACAGAAAACCCCAAAAAATCCTCCCCTATCCACTTTCTATCCACCAAATAACCCCTCAACTAACCAAAATAACTTCCATCAACCATAAACATCCCACACTCAACCACAGCCACAACAAGAATCCCAAAGAATCTCCAACTTGGAGATGATGATGGAGAAACTGATAAAGATTCAAGAAATGGCCAACAAGAATTATGAATCCTCCATGAGGAATCTAGAAAGACAAATTGGACAATTGTCTAAGCAGCCAGCTGAAAGGCCAACCAATGCCTTGCTCAGTGATACAATTCCCAACTCCAAGGAGGAATGCAAGGCTATCCAACTTAGAAGTGGAAAGACATTGGAGAATGATAAAGTTGACAGCAAGGAAGGAACAAAGGATGAACAGAATGACCAAAAAGAGTCCAAGAAGAAGGAGAAACTACAAGCCTCAAAGAAGGGAGAGCAAGTCTTAGAGGAGCAACCATAAAAGATGAAAGAGGAGGTGAAGCCCTATGTCCCTCCACTACCATACCCTCAAAGGCTGCACAAAGAGATCAAGGACCAACAATTCTCCAAATTTCTGGAGATTTTTAAAATGGCACCCAAGCAAGTATGAACGTTAGTTAATTAATGACCATGCCAACGTTACTAAAAGCCACTCCTAACTTGCTTCAACAAAGGCCAAAGTCCACATCCAAAGACTTGAAGATTGATTGGGAAAGTGTATAAATAGGATAGATTTTGAGTTAGAAAAGAGAAGGCTGGGAAACCCTGAAATCATTTACTTTGTACTTTTCTTTCACTTTCATGTACTTTCTTTTCTTTTTTGTTTTGATTGAGCAATGATGAACTAAACTCCCATTTCATTAGGGGGAGGAGCTCTGTTGTAATCCTAATGAATGAATGAACTTCTTCTTCTTCTCAATCCGCTTGTGTAGCTATATGATATCTTCTATGCTTATTGAGATTCACTCACTCCGGAAGGGGGTTTGAATCTATTGAATGCTTGTGTGAGCCTCGGAAGGAGAATCATGGGCATTAGAATTGGAGCTATATCCTTCACAATTCTCTTGACCAACACTATTCGGGAGGAATTGACGTCTTGAGAATTTGTGTGGCTTATGGATAAGAGAATGCACTTAACCTCTTCTCATGACAATTAGATCAAGGAATTGGCAAGATTGGTTGTGATTAGAGAGATTGGGTTGCCAAGAAATTGGAATTCAATCAATTACAATCTACCATAGATCTACTCATATGATTGAGAATGACGTTGAGACCCTTTGATTCATGATGGATTATGATATCTCCAATCCCTAATGAATGTTTCTCTTTGATATTCTTCACTTTGAGTTTATTGAATTTCCTTTAATTGCAGTTGTTTACTGCTTCCTTAGTTTTTTCAGCACCTAAGATCCCTTTACTTTTCATGCACTTTACGTTTCTATTGCCATTTACATTTGTGCTTTACTGTCTTGCAATTTAAGATTCAAGTCATTTACATTTCTTATTCTTTAAGTTTCAGTCCTTTACATTTTCTGTCATTTAAGTTTCTGTCATTTACTTTTCAGCATTTAATTCTCTAGTCCTTTACTTTTCAGCATTTATATTTCTAGTCCTTTACATTTTGTTGCTTTACTTTCTACAATTCACTTTCTGTCCATTTAATTTCACCAAACTCTTTTAATATTAACTTGATTAGACTTATCACCCAACTAAAATTACTTGATCCATCAATTCCTATGCTATCGACTTCACTCTTGTGAGTTTTATTATAACACCTCGAATTTTTTAAAAAAAATAAATAATTAAATAAAAATTTATGATTATTAAAATTTAATTTAATTATAATTTATTCTATTAATTTAAATTATTTATTAAAAACTATTTTGATAGATAAAATTAAATTAATCTTTTATAGTTATTATTATTATTATTATTATTATTTAATTTCATTCTTTTAGCCGAAGCCATTTAGCAACAAAGGAAAGAAAATGAAACATGACCTTTTTATATATATATATATATATATATATATATATATATATATATATATATAGCTATTAAGGAAACCAAAGGAAAGGAATGAAACAAAACGTGGCTGCATGTACGTGTATATATATATATATATATATATATATATATATATAAAGCATGACACCTAATTATCTTTGATCTAATTAATCATCATCTATCTCACCCAATCATTTTCTAATATGACCGAATCCAAAGAAGAAGAAAAAAGAGAAACCGAGTGAGAGAGACACCGTCGTAATGAAAGAAAATCGTAAAAATTTTCCAAGCTTCCGACCTCGATTTCTTGTGATCTGTGACTCCAATTAAAAGTCTAATTTGGTAAAAATGTTCGTATCCTTCTCTTCTATACGTTGGCATTACTTTTGTCCGGTAGAAATTGACGGTGACGTAACTCTTCTTCTCCTTGAATTCGGCCAATTGAAATTCTTGGAGGCATAGACGACTTCTGACATTTTCTTCTTCAGCAGCTCAGTCAGAAAGCTTCTCCAAAATTTACGTTGATTCTGATTTCGTACGAAGGTAGAGGATTTTATTTTGAAATTAACTGTTTTAAACTATGAATACCATGGAAGTCTAATGGGTATTTGTAAATAGTTTATGATTGTTTGGAATGACTGAATGATAAGTTTGAGTTGTGTTTGTGACTGAATTAGATGCATGAATGTCTATTGATTAATGCTGTTAGTCGACCATTGTATTTCTCAAGGTATTAGGTATGGCCAACTTAATGCTGATGATTTGTATATACGAAAACCCTAATGGATTATCATAGACGAAATAGAAGTAATAAGTAATATGAATTACGGGGTTTAGCAATGTTAGGAGTTACGTTTTAAGGATTAGTTTCGAATTATACCCTTCATTCGTGCTACACGAACACGCTCTATCTCTTCTTTCATTATCCTCATTGAAATTTTTGTTCTGGACCTTTTCAGAATATGAATTGATTATTTTTCAATCATACCTTATTGTTCCTGTGAATCTTTGTTTGCTTGTATTTCTCTTCATGGATCCTATTTTTTTTTATTTGAATTTGGATTTGTTCCAATAAATTTTCGAGAGCGAAAATTTTTGTAAAGTGGATGGAATATAACACCTCGAATTTAAAAAAATAAATAATTGGTTATTTATAAGTTATTTTATTATATTAAGATTTTATTTTTTTAAAAAATTATTTTGTTAATAAAAATAATTAAATTAAATTTTATAATTATTAAAGTTTAATTTAATTATGATTTATTCTATTAATTTAAATTATTTATTAAACACAATTTTAATAGACAAAATTAAGTTAATCTATTATTATTATTATTATTATTATTATTATTATTATTATTATTATTATTATATAATCTTTATTTAATTTCATTCTTTTAGCCGAAGCCATTTAGCAACAAAGGAAAGAAAATGAAACATGACCTTTATGTATATAAACATATATATATGCTATTAAGGAAACCAAAGGAAAGGAATGAAAATATATATATATATATATATATATATATATCTATATATATATAAATGAAGCATGACACTTAATTATCTTTGATCTAATTAATAATCATCTATCTCACCCATTCATTCTCTAACATGACCGAATCTACAAAAGGAAAAAGAAAAAGAGGTCAGTATTATTTGAAAATCTTTGATATATAATTTTAATTACTAAAAATAATTTTCTGAAATTTTCTATAAAACTGAAACGCGAAATCGAATTAAAGGCTCAATATTAAATAGTAAATATGAAAAACAGGTCAGTAACACCTCACTTTTGGTACGATCATGACGTGCTGAAAGTTAGGGTGTTACATTATGGTATCAGAGCAGTTCATTCCTGTTAGAGCCTTGGAAATGAACTGACTATGCTTCACTGCATACTCTGAGTGTCTGTCATGCAATAGGACTTGTCCTAATGACAAAAGTTTGAGTTTTAGATGCATGAATGTCTATTGATTAATGCTGTTAGTCGACCATTGTATTTCTCAAGGTATTAGGTATGGCCAACTTAATGCTGATGATTTGTATATACGAAAACCCTAATGGATTATCATAGACGAAATAGAAGTAATAAGTAATATGAATTACGGGGTTTAGCAATGTTAGGAGTTACGTTTTAAGGATTAGTTTCGAATTATACCCTTCATTCGTGCTACACGAACACGCTCTATCTCTTCTTTCATTATCCTCATTGAAATTTTTGTTCTGGACTTTTTCAGAATATGAATTGATTATTTTTCAATCATACCTTATTGTTCCTGTGAATCTTTGTTTGCTTGTATTTCTCTTCATGGATCCTATTTTTTTTTATTTGAATTTGGATTTGTTCCAATAAATTTTCGAGAGCGAAAATTTTTGTAAAGTGGATGGAATATAACACCTCGAATTTAAAAAAAATAAATAATTGGTTATTTATAAGTTATTTTATTATATTAAGATTTTATTTTTTTAAAAAATTATTTTGTTAATAAAAATAATTAAATTAAATTTTATAATTATTAAAGTTTAATTTAATTATGATTTATTCTATTAATTTAAATTATTTATTAAACACAATTTTAATAGACAAAATTAAGTTAATCTATTATTATTATTATTATTATTATTATTATTATTATTATTATTATTATTATATAATCTTTATTTAATTTCATTCTTTTAGCCGAAGCCATTTAGCAACAAAGGAAAGAAAATGAAACATGACCTTTATGTATATAAACATATATATATATGCTATTAAGGAAACCAAAGGAAAGGAATGAAAATATATATATATATATATAAATGAAGCATGACACTTAATTATCTTTGATCTAATTAATCATCATCTATCTCACCCATTCATTCTCTAACATGACCGAATCTAAAAAAGGAAAAAGAAAAAGAGGTCAGTATTATTTGAAAATCTTTGATATATAATTTTAATTACTAAAAATAATTTTCTGAAATTTTCTATAAAACTGAAACGCGAAATCGAATTAAAGGCTCAATATTAAATAGTAAATATGAAAAACAGGTCAGTAACGCCTCACTTTTGGTACGATCATGACGTGCTGAAAATTAGGGTGTTACATTTACTACTTGGTGCGACCCAGTATACTTGTCGGTGGTTAATGCGGATGTAATTTTTCCGTCATCAGTAGGTCCACATCAATTTGCTATTTTGAAGACGGATCAGCAAATTAAGGTGCTTCTTGGAATGCTCAACAATGAAGATGTAGGTGTTGGTTGCCAAAGGAATTAAAGGCATAAGTGGTGCAAAGTTCGATTAGGAGGAATCCCACTTTCATTTGGGTTCTTCAAAGAAAAATTGGGAGGTTGTCCATCCAAGCACAAGAGCAAAGATCAACAAGGGGATGACCAGGAAACCAAAGTGTGGGATTCGGGTATACATTTCTACAACCGACAATCTTGGGTACCAATTGCTTTCTTAAGGTTGCTTGAGAGCTTGATGTACTTCATTTGGGATTCGGGAGGATTTTAGAAGAGAAAGAATGGTTGGTAACTCAAGGATGGATGGAAGCACAAGCCTCCTTGATGTGAGTTTCAACCAAAAGTCTAACTTAAGAACTTTAAACCAAAGTGCTAGGTGGGAAACACCCTACCATGGTAATATCTTTCTAACCCTTCCCTCTTTTAGCTTTTGTTTCTTGAATAATTACCTATCTTGCTAAGTAGTTTAGTTGCATTTTGGTATTTACTAGGTAATTTTAGCAGAATAATATGTTTTTGAGATTTCAAAATGCTTTGTGGTTTGAAAAAACTGTTTTGGAAGTCATGTTGGATCCTTAGAGGCATTAAAAATTTTATAGAAATAGGGCGGTGTGCATATGCACAACCTGTGCCCACCCACACTTTCTCCAGATTTTGACATCTATGTGTACGCACAGACTGTGCGCAGACTGTGCGTACGCTTACTCATCAGCACCCCTTCTGTTGGGAGCTTTTGAACATGCTTGTGCGCGCGGACCCCAAATTTTTTTCCCTTGTGCGTACGCATAGAACTTGTGTGTACGCACACATGATCCTTATGCCCTGTTGAAAAAGGAAAAGTCTTCTGTCTGCGCACACACTTCTTGATTCCCTTCCTGTCTGGAACTCTCGCACACCTTTGTGTATCCGCATCCCTGTTTTCTCACCTTTTGTGCGTACACACGGACCTGTATGCGTACGCACAAGCGTCTATCTAGGCAGCAATTTGAAACAGAAGCCAGTCGCGCCAGAGCTCCCCCATCCCCACCCATCTCTTCTTCCGGCGACCCCGCCACCGCCGGCGTTGCAACTGCCGTGCCACCATCCCTCTCTCATAGACGAAATAGAAGTAATAAGTAATATGAATTACGGGGTTTTAGAATGTTAGGAGTTACGTTGTAAGGATTCGTTTTAAAGTATACCCTTCATTCGTCCTACACGAACACGCTCCATCTCTTCTTTCATTATCCTCATTGGGATTCTTGCTCTGGACCTTCTCCGAATATGCTTTGATTATTTTCCAATGAAACCGTATTGTTTCTGTGAACCTTTGTTTCCAATCAACTAAGTGTGGGAGGTTGATAAACCACTATTTTATGGTTTATATTGTATTTAATTGTGCGGTTTTATCAAAACTTTACCCATTTATTCATTTGATTAGCATGCATTTATAATTCCTTCCTAAAAATACTTCATGGTTGAAAACTTGGTTCCTAGAGACTTTTAATTATGTATTTTAATTCTCATTCCATTTGATGCCGTGATCTGTGTGTTAAGTGTTTCAGGCTTTATAGGGCATGAATGACTTGGAGATTGGAAAGGAGGCTTGCAAAAATGGAAGGAACACAAGAAATTGAGGAGATGACCAGTGAGAAGTGACGCGGACGCATGGCTCACGCAACCGCGTGGATTGAAAACTACACAAGTGACGCGAAGGCGTGGACGACGCGCATGCGTGGCTAGGCAAAACGCTGGATGACGCGAATGCCTGGATGACGCGATCGCGTGACGTGCGCGATCTACAAAATCTACAGAATTCGCTGGGGGCGATTTTGGGCCCTGTTTTGACCCAGTTTTCGGCCCAGAAAAGCATATTAGAGCCAGAGAACATGCAGAGACTAGACAACAACATTCATTCCGCATAATTTTAGTTAGATCTGATTTTACTCCTCCTCTAGGTTTTCTATCTACACATTCATAGTTCTTAGGATTTTGATTTTATTGCTTTTTGGACTGGGATATTGAGAAGAGTTATTACTTCCGTCAGGATTTCGTCATTCTAGGTTGTTTCCTTACTTGTCACTTACTCTTCCATATCCTTCATTTACTCAGAATTATTATTGGATTATTTTTAGAATTTATTAATACAAGAACTATTTTTATTTTTAATTGATCCTTTTGATTATTATTTATCATGTCTTTCAATATTTTCTTTTCTTATTTCATGGATTTTACAAACATAATGAGCGAGTAGTTCCATAACTTGATTGGGAGTTGATTGAAAGGAGAATCTTGAGATGGATGTTCAAGAGTAAAATTATAGTTGGGTTTCGCGTTGGGTCGCCCTCTAATCACTGACACTAGTTCTTCCCAAGGGAGAGGATTAGAACTGGTGAATAGAAACTGACTTCCAACTTGCTTAACTTTCCTTTATCTGGTAAAGGATAACTGAGCAGGCAACCTTTAATTATCACTTTATCTTGAGAGAACTCCATCAAGGATAGGGCTTCCAACTAATCTACTCCCGGTCAAGGTTTTTATTTAAATTACATAAATTCTCTGATTTAATTTCCTGTTTATCAACTAAACCATTTTTAGAAAATATCTGATTAATAAAATAGCACATCGTTCTGCAACTCGTTGGGAGACGACCTGGGATTCATACTCCCAGTATTTTAATTTTAATTTTGTGACAACCCTTCTAAATTGATAAGTGAATTTTTGGTTGGTTAAGAAATGTACTTGCAACGTATCTCTTATAACAATTTCTTAACTCGCCAATTTCCGCCACGTCAATTTTTGGCGCCGTTGCCGGGGAATTGCAATAGAGTGTTGATTTATTGATTGGAATTTATTTATTTGCATCTCATTTTATTTTTGTTACTATGAACTGCATGTTTCTTTCATTAAATGACACGTTCACTTCCTGATCCAAGCTTGCCAGTATTTGATCCTGAGATTGAAAGAATTATTTCACGTATAAGGCAAGCTCTGCGTCGGTTAGTCCTCTCCGAGGGCGAATTTGAAACATCACTTGAGGAAGAAACAAGCCCCCGTTCTACTGATTCGGTTGATTTACGTGCAGGTGACATGGCAGCACCTAGGAGAGTTACTATCCAGGAGGCTGGAGTCCCTGATTTCACACTGCAACCGTTTCAAGCGCATCACCCAGCGGTGGCTACAGACTTTGAAATAAAGACTGCACTGCTCAATTTGATGCCTAAATTTCGTGGCTTACCCGCTCAAGAGCCTATCAAGCACCTTAGGGATTTCCAAGCAGCCTGTTCTACTGTCCGGCGCGATGGTGCGGATGAAACTTCTATTTTGTTAAAAGCTTTCCCATTCTCTCTTGAGGGAAAGGCGAGAGAGTGGTACTACACTCAACCAGCAGCAACTGTTTCTGACTGGGATACGCTTAGAAGAGAATTTTTTAAAAAATTCTTCCCAGCTGAAGTTACTGATAAACTGAGGAAGGACATTTCCATGATTGTTCAGGACGAATCTGAGACTCTCTATGAATACTGGGAGCACTTCAACAACCTTTTGGAAGCATGTCCCCACCATATGATTGACAAGATAGTGTTGCTCGGCTACATCACACAGGGCATGAGGCCCCAAGATAAGACCACATTGGAAAGTGCTAGCAATGGGTCTATGAAAAAGTACAAGACCACTGATGAGGCATGGCAATTGATCAGCGACTTGGCTGAGTCTACAAGAAATCACAGGCAGAAACAAGGCCGTTCAAAAGCTGTTGCAGAGGTATCTTCTAGCAAAGAGACTACTGCTCTGACTCAGAGTATATGTGAGATGACCAACTTACTGAAGCAGATGCAGTTGAGTCAACAACAAGCGCAGCAGAGCCAATAGTTAGTTCCATAGAGAGTGTGCGGGATCTGTGCTGATTATAGCCATTATACTGATGAATGTCCACAACTCCAGCAGGAAGACAACACTGTGGCAGCCACTCATAACTTTTATGACCGCCCCAACCAAGGATACAATCAAGGAGGCAGCTACAACCATGGGTGGCAGGACAATTCCAACCAAGGTTGGAGGGATAATTCCAACCAGAATTGGAGAGACAACAATAACAGAGGAGGCAGAGACAATCAAGGAAATCAGAGGTGGAATAATAACAACAATAGGCAGTAGAACCAGAACCATCCTTACAGAGCACCTCACTTAAAGCAATCCCAAGCACCATAGCACAACCAACAGCAGACCTCTCAGATCACTTATCCCTTTTCATCTTCTAATGATGAGTTACTACAATCTATTGATTGTAGACAGCAGGCCATGGAAAACAACCTTACTTCTACTCTAAATGGTCTGAACTCTACCTTGCAAGCTCTTATCTCTCAAATTGGATCACTAAATAACTCCAACAACCATCCTTTGAGCTCTAGTGGAATCCCCTCTCAACCATTGCCCAATCCAAAGGGTGGCATCAATGCCATCACCCTAAGGTCCGGAACCACACTGTAACAGAGGAATCAGGAGGAGCCAAATCCACTAGAACACGCCTCAACTGAAGAGGTGGTGGAAGTAGAGGATGCTGAAGAGGAAGAGGACATACAGGACATGGTTGAAGAAGAAGAAGTTCAACCACAGAAAGAAGCACCAAAGGATGCAGGCGCTGTAGAAAACATCCTTCCTATTCCATTTTCACAAATTTCAAGGAAGCCCAGGAAGCAGATGGAACTTGACCCCAAAATGGTAGAGATATTCAAAAAGGTTAAGGTAACTGTTCCCCATTTTGATGTTATTCAGTAGGTACCTAAATATGCAAAGTTTCTAAAAGATTTATGCATACATAAAGACAAAATTAATAAATTAGAAACTATTCCTTTAGGTAGTTCTATATCTGTTTTAATGGGAGGTATACCTGAAAAGTATAGTGATCCAGGTCCATGTATGGTTAATTGTACTATTAGTAGTGTGATATTTTCTGACTGCATGTGTGATCTAGGAGTATGTGTTAGTATAATACCTTTGTCTATATATGATACTTTGAGGCTCCCTCCCTTAAAAAGGTCGGCAGCTCATTTTGTATTAGCAGATAAAAGCATTATTACAGTGGTTGGAGTTGCTGAAGATGTATTAATGAGCATTAAGGGACTCACATTTTCCATTGATTTCTATATTCTGGGAATGCCCCCTAATGACTCAGGAAGGCCATCATCAATCCTGCTTGGAAGACCATTCCTGAAGACTTCAAAGTTTAAGCTGGACGCATTTTTCGGAACTTATTCCTTTGAAATAGATGGCAGAATAGTGAAATTCAGTTTAAATGGGGCTATGAAGCACCCTCCGGATGACCTTTCTATCTCCCAGTGTGACATCATAGATGAAACCGTGGCTGAAGTTCACCAAGAGGAGTTAGAAGAGAAGTACACAGGACAAGGTCCAAGTGTGGGGACACTCTTGGAGGACAATAAGGGCACTTTGCCATTTTCACCAGCCCCAGATAATTCAGAGCCTGACCATGAGCAGAAATTGGAATTAAAGCCCCTCCCTCCACACCTCAAGTATGCTTACCTTGAGGACAAGCAGAGATTTCCAGTAATTATTGCAAGGGAACTCACTCCCCAACAAGAAGAACAGCTACTCAATGTGCTGAGGAAACACAAGAAAGCAATTGGATGGAGCCTAGCAGATATAGTAGGCATCAACCCTCAAGTTTGTGAGCATAGAATATTCCTAGAAGAGGGAGAAAAGCCTGTCCGTCAACCTCAGAGAAGACTGAATCCTACCATCTTAGAAGTTGTCAAGAAAGAAGTGACCGGGCTACTTGAAGCAGATATCATTTACCCCATCTCAGATAGCGAATGGGTTAGTCCAGTACAAGTGGTGCCCAAGAAGTCTGGAATCACAACAGTAAGAAATGAGCATGGAGAGCTTCTGACAACTAGAGTGCAGAATTCATGGAGAGATTGCAATGACTATAGGCGTCTTAACCAAGCCACTCGCAAGGATCATTACCCCTTGCCATTCATTGATCAGATGCTTGATCGCCTGTCAAGTAAATCCCACTATTGCTTTTTAGATGGTTATACAGGCTATTTTCAAATCCATATAGCTCCTGAAGATCAGGAAAAGACTACTTTCACCTGTCCTCTTGGCACTTATGCTTATAAGAGAATGCCCTTTGGCTTGTGCAATGCACCAGCTACTTTCCAAAGGTGTATGATGAGTCTTTTCTCTGACCTTATTGAGGACTGTATGGAAGTTTTTATGGATGATTTTAGCATTTATGGTGATTCATTTAGCCTTTGCTTGGATAGTTTATCTAGAGTATTAGATAGATGTGTCCGTACAAACCTTGTATTGAATTTTGAAAAATGTCACTTTATGGTTAAACAAGAGATTGTACTAGGACATGTTGTGTCTAATACTGGCATTTCTGTAGATCCAGCAAAGGTGGATGTTATCTCTAGTTTGCCTTACCCCTCCTCTGTGAGTGAAGTCTGTTCGTTCCTTGGCCATGCAGAATTTTACCGGAGATTCATTAAGGACTTTAGTAAGGTAGCACTTCCCTTATCCATATTACTGCAGAAAGATATTGAGTTCGAGTTCAGTGAGGATTGCAAACAAGCGTTTGATAAGCTGAAGACTGCCCTGACTCAAGCTCCAATTGTGAGAGGACCTGACTGGAGCCAGCCATTTGAAATCATGTGCAATGCTTCCAACCATGCAGTAGGAGCAGCGCTGGCTCAGCGTGAAGGTAAGGATCCTTTTGTAATTGCTTATGCGTCTAAGACTTTAGACACAGCTCAATCTAACTACACTACTACTGAGAAAGAGCTTCTTGCTATTGTTTTTGCTCTGGATAAATTTCGAGCCTATTTACTTGGTACTAAAGTAGTAGTGTACTCAGACCATGCCGCTCTAAAGTATTTATTAGCTAAAAAGGAGTCCAAACCAAGGCTTATACGTTGGATACTGCTACTACAAGAATTTGATTTAGAAATTAAGGATAGGAGTGGTAACCAGAATCTAGTGGCAGACCACTTGAGTCGCCTTGAGCACATTAAGGATACTGCCACTCCTATAAATGATAATTTCCCATTTGATGACTTACAAGCAGTATCTGAAGTAATCCCTTGGTATGCACCTGTAGCTAATTATCTAGTTAGCCGCACCTTTCCTCCAAACTTTACTAAGCATCAAAGAGACAAGCTGAAAAGCGAGTCCAAATATTATATATGGGATGACCCATATTTATGGAGATGTGGCGCTGACCAGGTAATTAGGCGGTGTGTGCCTCAATCAGAATTCCAGTCCATTTTAGAGGCCTGTCACTCATCTGAGAGTGGAGGACATTTTGGCCCTCAAAGAACAGCTAGAAAAATTTTAGACTATGGATTCTAGTGGCCTACCCTTTTTAAAGACGCTGCTGAATTTTGTAAATCTTGTTTCCCGTGCCAAAGGTTTGGTAATATATCCAAGAGGGATGAGATGCCTCAACAGACTATGCTTTTCTGTGAAATTTTTGATGTTTGGAGCATTGACTTCATGGGTCCATTTCCAAATTCTAATGGTTATTTTTATATATTGTTAGTTGTAGATTACATTTCTAAATAGATGGAAGCAATTCTTACCTGCACTGATGATGCTAACACTGTTATTTCCTTTGTTAGAAACTATATTATTTGTCGCTTTGGATCACCACGAGCAATCGTGAGCGATCAAGGCACCCATTTCTGTAACAGGAGACTAACAGGATTACTGAAAAAGCATGGGATAGTTCATAAAGTGGCAACAGCCTACCATCCCCAGACTAATGGGCAAGCTGAGGTGTCTAATAGAGAGATAAAGAGTATATTGCAGAAGATAGTCAAACCTAATAGAAGAGACTGGAGCACCAGGCTACAAGATGCACTCTGGGCATACAGAACTGCATACAAGACACCCATTGGGATGAGTCCCTTCCGCTTAGTTTATAGAAAGGCCTGTCACCTCCTAGTAGAGGTAGAGCACAAAGCCTTTTGGGCAGTAAAGGAGTGCAATATGGAATTTGAGAAGGCCGGAACTGAGAGAAAGTTGCAATTGTGAGAATTAGAGAGCCTACGCCTGGAAGCTTATGAGAACTCAAGACTGTACAAGGAAAAGATGAAGGCTATGCATGATAAGCACATCAAGAGGAGAAAGTTCCAACCTGGGGACTTTGTCCTCCTTTACAATTCTAGATTGAGACTCATGCCAGGTAAGTTGAGATCAAGATGGGAAGGTCCATATAGAGTGGAGAAGGTTGATCCATACGGAGTTTTCCACCTGAGTCATCCTTCAAGCTCTGAATTCATCAAAGTTAATGGACATCACCTGAAGCTACATTATGGGGTGAAGGCGAAACCCAGGAAGCTAGAGATCTTCCTTTTGGAGGATCCACCCACAGCAGAAGACTGAGCTAGTGGAGCGTCCAACTTAAGGATCCACCCACACCATGGTTTGATCATTCCTTTCTTTATTCTTAGTTTTCTTTTTTTTCAATACCTCTTCTCTTTATTAGCACATTTAGTTTGCATCTGCATTTGCATATTTTTATATTAAAAAAAAGAGAGAGGGGGAGCACGCGACGCGACAGCGTCGCCAACGCATCCGCGTCGCAGGTGGCTCAGAAAGAATAAGCAATCGAACAGAAAGTCACACGAGAGTGTGGCTGGAGGCGTGCCGTTGGCACAAATCGTCCCACGCGACCGCATCGCTGACGCGTCCGCGTCATGTGGGAGAATTGCCTCCCACGCGTCCGCGTCACCCACGCAGACGCGTGACCTGAAAATCGACGTCAAAAAGGGTGTATGGCCGAAAGTTGTGCTAGAGTGGTGCTGGACTGGCGCTGGACGCACAGTCCCTACCACGCGAACACGTGTCCCACGCGTCCACGTCATCTCCCAATATTGGCCACCCACGCGATCGCGTCAACCACGCGACCGCGTCACCCTGGAATTTGGCAATAATGCATTTTGAACAGAGAGTTGTGCGAGCGCGAGGCTGCCCTCGTACCAGTAGCACAAAACGAGTCACGCGTCCGCGTGACCGACGCGACCTCGTCGACTCATCTAAGCGCCATCCGCGCGAACGCGTACCCCACGCGTCCGCATCGCTTGTGCCGCACAGCTTAACCTAATCTGCCAAAATATCTTATCTTTCTCTTCCCCAAATCCTACTTTTTCTTTTCCCTCCTTATTTCTTCCTTCTTCCTTCTTTCTCACTCTCTACTTTTTCTCTCTTTCACCACCATTAACAAGGTTTTTCTTTTCTTCTTCCCTCCTTACTTTTCTATTCTTCTTCTTTTTATGTTATCTTTTTCTTTTCTTTTTCCTTGCATTATCCATGTTTTCTTTTTTTTTTTTTTTTCTTTTAATTGGTGTTGGAAATTTATTTGGGTTACTATTCTTTCCTATGATTTGCTTGTGAATTATTCAGGAATTGTTTGACAATTATATATTACTTTTTAAAAGGGTTGCTTGCATGTTCAATTTAATACTTTCAATAGCTTATTTACCATGCATGCTATGTGTTTGTGAAAATGCCGGTATGGCATTGTGCACTATTTTTAGATTTCTTTTACTACTCTAAATGCTTGCTCTTCACAAAACCCCTTTTTATATTTTATTAATTTATTATAATTGCAAACAGGTTATTAGTTTGAAAGGCTTGGTAATCTCACTGGGACATTAAATGCTTGATCTATGCTACTCATTCCTTTGCCTACATGCCAATAAACACCTTGCATTTAATTGTCATCATATGCACTTGCTATATTTCCATTGTTGTTTCTCACATGTAGTCATGACCATGTGTTAACATCATTCATCTTTTAATGTGCATTGATTACCACCTTCCCTGCTCTCTTCCTTGTTCCAAATCTTGACATCTTAACAAACTTTCTCTTTTCTTTCTTTTAGGATAGCCACCAAGAAAGGCAAGGAGAAAGCTACTCCCAAACCACGTGCAAGAAGAGGAACAAAGAGAGCATTAGTGGCAGAGCCATCTTCAACTGTAGTAAAGCCCTCAACAAAGAGGATTAAGAGGATTATAAAGGTTGATGACAAAGAGAAAGCCTTCCCAGCAAAGGACACTGCGCGATTTACCAATCGCTACTGCGAGCAGATGTTCTCCATCCTGGCAGAAAGGAGTTATAACAATGAATACCTTTTTATCCTCCCGCCCAACATTGCTCCCTTTGTTGAGCCGAAAATTGAACGAAGACAATGAGATTCCTACAGAGATAGCCACGGCAGGTTAATCTTTCCTGGGTAGTCGAGTTCTACTCCAATTTCCACCTACCAACCCTGCAGTCTGTCTATGTCCGTCAGAAGCAAGTCCCCATTACAGAAGAGACCATTCAGCGTGCTTTAGATCTCCCCCTACTCCAGAAGGACTGGACGCATTTCAGGAGGCCGTACTCAAGCGCCAGATGTACCAATCTAATTGGGACGCTGTCCTCAGAGTTATCGCACTACCTGGCAGCAGTTGGATCTACGGATATCATCGATCCCGTCCTAAGGGGATATTGGCTTCCGCACTTACCTTGGAGGCTCGCGTATGGGCACATATTATGTCCCATTACGTATTTTTGAGCACTCATGAGTCCTCCTTCACTGCGGACATGGCCGTTCTACTATGGTGTATCCTTACAGATCAACCTCTGAACTTACCAAGACACATCCAGAATGCTATGGGACACGTACAAATTGCGGGCAACTTACTTTTTCCCGCCCTGGTCTCAGATCTTGTCTCAGCAGCCAGAGTCTCCTACAGAGCTGGTGACACCAAAGCCATGCTCCCACGGGATGATCAGTATGTCCCTAACGGGAAATATATCAGACCTCCAACAGCCACTACAAGCTAGCCTACTGAACCGGCTGAAGACATTCCTCCTTCAACACCACAAGCTCCTACAACCAATCAACTGCTCCATCAGATACTTGAAAGGTTGGATCGGCAGGAACACAAAGCAAAGCTCAGAGAGCGCCGTAACATGCGCCGATTCACATACCTCAAGTAGATACTTAAGGGAAAATACCGAGACTCAGACACCCCGGACTCCACTTCCTTTACCAGCACAGGGAGCCATGACGGTCCCGACTGTGGAGATACTGCTACCAGCCCACCTTTGTTCCTGACAGATGGCACCGAGGACGGTGCAAAGCCTTAAGTGTGGGAGGTCGGTCAGTACCTGACTTCCAGAGGTAAATTCTCTTCCCTAACACCAATTAATAGGATATTTAGTTAGTTTTTTCTTTTGTAGAATAGGATAAATTACATAGTAATAGATTAGTTGCATGCATGTTCTACTTGATTGAAAAGACAATAAGTTTCTTCTAAGACCCTATTTTTAGAATAAAATTTCACTAATTTTAATCTAAACTTTTATGTTAAATCTGCTTGAAGTTGTATTTGGAACATAATTTTTGAGCTAAAGAACACACAACCTGTGAGATTTGAGCCTTTATACATGGTTACATTATTTAACCATAATTATTTTATTTTTGTGTGTTTACTTCTCTATGATTGTAATCTATACTTTGTTTCATCCTATATGTCCAATGTTTAAGATATCTATATGCTTGCATATGATTGAGGCCATTATTTGTTTAGCTCACTTATCCAAATTAAGCCTACCCCTTAAGTTACCTTTGTTAGCCACTTTGAGCTTTTAAATCCCATTTGTTCCTTATTTTACCACATTACTAGCCTTAAGCGAAAAAACAATTATATATCCCAATTGAATATTTGGTTAGCTTAAGATAGAATTATGTGTTAATTAAGTATGGAAAAATTGTGGGAACAAAAGATAATAAGGGAATGTGTCATGATAATATAATGGAAATTTGGGTGCCTACTCATGTAAAACTATAAAAATTAAAAATCTATGCGCATTGATAAGCTACGTTTATATTTATGTTAAAAAAAAATCCAAAAAATATTCAATAATCAAATAAGGGGACAAAATTACCCCAATGTTAAGTTAAGAATTTAAAGATCAATGCATATATGATAAAATCAAAATAAAGTTGATGCATGAGTAAGGAATGTGAAAAGGAAATTTTGGGTAGCTAGGTGTGAAATTTAAGCTATAAAGAATATATATGTGTGTTAGGTGAAAGCTTGGGTTAATTAAAGATTCAATTTATAAGCTTACTTAGCCATATATGTACCCTTACTCATACCTTGGCCCCATTACAACCTTGAAAAGGCCTCATGATATTTGCATTGGTATATTAATTGTTGTTGATTGGTTAGGTGAAGAACAAAAATTAGAAAGCATGATTAGAGAAGGATAGAGTGATTACCCTATACACTAGAGAGATTAGGGTGTATATACATCATCAGTGAGGGTTCAATGCTTAAGTTCTATGTTCCCTGCTTTCATGAGCTACCTTCTTGCATTTTTATCTGTTCTTACTGTATAAGAATTGAATTAGTGGAATTTGATCTGCGATTGTCTTGAAGAGCTTATATACTTTTGACCAAGTGGACAAGAATCATATAGTTGCATTCACATATATAGGTTGCATTGCATTGCATGAGTTTTACATGTTCCTACTCATTTATTTTATCTCCTTCAACTAAGCATGAGGACATGCTAATGACTAAGTGTGGGGAGGTTGATAAACCACTATTTTATGGTTTATATTGTGTTTAAATGTGCGGTTTTATCAAATCTTTACCCACTTATTCATATAATTAGCATGCGTTTATAATTCCTTCCTAAAAATACTTCATGGTTGAAAACTTGCTTCCTAGAGACTTTTAATTATGTATTTTAATTCTCCTTTATTCCATTCGATGCCGTGATCTGTATGTTAAGTGTTTCAGGCTTTATAGGGCATGAATGACTTGGAGATTGGAAAGGAGGCTTGCAAAAATGGAAGGAACACAAGAAATTGAGGAGATGACCAGCGAGAAGTGACGCGGACGCATGGCTCACGCAACCGCAGGGATTGGAAACTGCACAAGTGACGCGAACGCGTGGACGATGCGCACGCGTGGCAAGGCAAAACATTGGATGACGCAAACGCCTGGATGACGCGATCGCGTGACGTGCGCGATCTGCAGAATCTGCAGAATTCGCTGGGGGGCGATTTAAGGCCCTGTTTCGACCCAGTTTTCGGCCCAGAAAAGCAAATTAGAGCCAGGGAACATGCAGAGACCCGTCAACAACATTCATTCCGTATAATTTTAATTTTAGATCTGATTTTACTCCTCCTCTAGGTTTTCTATCTACACATTCATAGTTCTTAGGATTTTGATTTTATTGCTTTTTGGACTGGGATATTGAGAAGAGTTATTACTTCCGTCAGGATTTCGTCATTCTAGTTTGTTTCCTTACTTGTCACTTACTCTTCCATATCCTTCATTTACTCAGAATTATTATTGGATTATTTTTAGAATTTATTAATACAAGAACTATTTTTATTTTTAATTGATCCTTTTGATTATTATTTATCATGTCTTTCAATATTTTCTTTTCTTATTTCATGGATTTTACAAACATAATGAGCGAGTAGTTCCATAACTTGATTGAGAGTTGATTGAAAGGAGGATCTTGAGATGGATGTTTAAGAGTAAAATTATAGTTGGGTTTCGCGTTGGGTCGCCTTCTAATCACTGACACTAGTTCTTTCCAAGGGAGAGGATTAGAACTGGTGAATAGAAACTGACTTCCAACTTGCTTAACTTTCCTTTATCTGGTAAAAGATAACTGAGCAGGCAACCTTTAATTATCACTTTTATCTTGAGAGAACTCCATCAAGGATAGGACTTCCAACTAATCTACTCCCGGTCAAGGTTTTTATTTAAATTACATAAATTCTCTGATTTAATTTCCTGTTTATCAACTCAACCATTTTTAGAAAATATCTGATTAATAAAATAGCACATCTTTCTGCAACTCGTTGGGAGACGACCTGGGATTCATACTCCCAGTATTTTAATTTTAATTTTGTGAAAACCCTTCTAAATTGATAAGTGGATTTTTGGTTGGTTAAGAACTGTACTTGCAACGTATCTCTTATAACAATTTCTTAACTCGCCAATTTTCGCCACGTCAATATGCTATTAAGGAAAGCAAAGGAAAGGAATGAAACAAAACGTGGCTGCATGTACGTATATTATATATATATATATATATATAAAGCATGACACCTAATTATCTTTGATCTAATTAATCATCATCTATCTCACCCATTTATTTTCTAACATGACCGAATCCAAAGAAAAAAGAAAAAGAGAAACCGAGTGAGAGAGACCTGTGATAAGGAAAGAAAACCGTAAAAACTTCCAAAGCTTCCGACCATTATTTCTTGTGATCCGTGACTCTAATTAAAAATCTAATCCGGTAAAAGTGTTCATGTTCTCCTCCTCTACATGTTGGTATTACTTTTGTCCTGTAGAAGTTGATGGTGACGTAACTCTACTTTCCTTTGAGTTTGGCTAACTAGAGTTCTAGGAGGCACAGACGACTTCTGACGTTTTCTTCTTCAGCAGTTCAGTCAAAAATTTTCTCCAAAATTTTCATTGACTCTGATTTTGTACGAAGGTAGGGGATTTTATTTTGAAATTAACTATTTTAAACTATGAATGCCATGGAAGTCTAGTGGGTGTTTGTAAATAATTTATGATTGTTTGAAAAGACTGAATGATAAGTTTGAGTTGTGTTTGTGACTGAATTTGATGAATATGCATTTTATTTCTTGATTGATTAGGAATGCTGAAAATTCTAATTATTGAGTTAGAAAGTCGGTTTGATTAAATACTATGTAAAATGAATTTTCTTGGTTTGAGGTTAATCTGATATTGAAAATAAATCCGCATTTGAATCGATTTGAGATATTGGAAATGAGTTTTATTGATTTATTGAAAATGATTTCTGATAATGGAATTAGTTTGAGTTATTGGAAATGATTGAAAAGAGGTTGAAAATGGTTCAGTTGGGACCCGAAAAGGGTGGCAAAGTCTGAGTTTTAGGGGAGATGCTGTCAAAATTTTATTATAAAACTAAAGACTTTGTTTGAAATATTTAGAGAAAGGTTGGAATTGAGAAATCGTATTATTTGACTTTTGATTTATTAAGAAAAGATTTACGTTTGGGTTTTTATTTATTAAGAAAAACTTTATGTTTTGAATGTGACTTATTAAGAAAAGATCATGTCTTCAGTTTTGACTTATTAAGAAAGACTTTATGTTTTGAGTTTGATTAAAGAACTACATTTTAAGGAATTATGATTCAAGGAGTTTATTAATTTTAAAGAACGAGTTTGATTGTCGTCCTCTCTAAAGCCTCGAGACCCTGTAGTGAGATTTACTTAATAAATGATTCTCTTAGTCTTTTGAAAGAGGTTTAAATCTGAAATGGTTTTAAAGTTGGTTTGAAAAAATCATGGTTAAGTAAGAACTGGTTTTTGTATGAAAGAAGAACTTGTTGTAAGTAAAGTGGTTCGAAGGTTTGGAAAAGGTTATAAAGAGAGATAATTAAAGGGATCTCTGCCACAGGAGAGCAGAGAACAAAGATTGAATGAATATATTAAGTAAAGGAATCTCTGCTACAGGAGAGCAGAGAACGAAGATTAAATGAATATCTTAAGTAAAGGAATGTCTACCACAGGAGAGCAGATGTGACAGTGTTTGGGCCTCAGTGCCAAATGTAAAGTGGGGCCCCAAACACTGAGAACTGTTTTCCAGATGTACGCTTATTGATTTGGAAAGTCACACTGTATGCAGCCTAGCCATACGACTTAAAGTCACACTGTATGCGGCCTAGCCGTATGACTTATAAGCACACTGTATGCATCTGGAAAGCCATATCTGGGACTCGTGCCCGGGTAATGTCAGGAGAGGGTAGGCAGCCAACACATGAGCTCATGGCCTGCGTTAGGAATGGACATGCATCATGTTGTTTGCACATTTGCATTTGATTGTGTCTACTTATTTAGCTTTTCTGTGATTGTGCTGCTTGTCTTATTGCAATTTGTTTGTGTGCTGATCTGTTTCTTGTGCTATTGGTTGGTGTATTGAGGTAACTGAGAACCGAGGTTGTGGTTGAGAATTGTTTCATGTTCAGAAATTTAAAAAAGGTAATTAGTTATATAAAGTAAAAGTAAAAAATATTTTCAAAAGTTTAACAAAATAGTTTTATTGAGTAAGTTAATTATTTGCATGATTCATTACTTTTACAGCATTCCCATTCCCTACTAAGAACGTGTAGTTTGTTCTCACTCCAAATCTTCCACCCTTTCCGTGACAGATTCAAAGATTTAGTTTGAAGTTGCAGGCGATTATTAGTCTTATTTGAGTTAAGTTTATGTGTTGAGTCGCTTTTCCTAGAATTCCCTCATCTTTGTTAGTTAAGATTTTATCTTATACAGAGGGATAGGAGTTGTATCTGAGTTTCATTTGAATTATTTTGTATGATATTTATTATTCTTACTAACTATGTGACTAGTATTATTTGAAGATCTTTGATATGTAATTTTAATTACTAAAAATAATTTTCTGAAATTTTTTATAAAACTAAAATGCGAAATCGAACTAAAGGCTCAGTATTAAATAGTAAATACGAAAAGCAGGTCAGTAACGCCTCACTTTTGGTACGATCATGACGTACTAAAAGCTAGGGAATGGACTGACTATGCTTCACTGCATACTCTGAGTGTCTGTCATGCAATAGGACTTGTCCTAATAATAAGAGTTTGAGTTTTAGATGCATGAATGTCTATTGATTAATGCTGTTGGTTGACCATTGCATTTCTCAAGGTATTAGGTATGGCCAACTTAATACTGATGATTTGTATATACGAAAACCCTAATGGATTATCATAGACAAAATAGAAGTAATAAGTAATGTGAATTACGGGGTTTAGGAATGTTAGGAGTTACATTTTAAGGATTCGTTTCGAAGTATACCCTTCATTCGTACTACACGAACACGCTCCATCTCTTCTTTCATTATCCTCATTGGAATTCTTATTCTGGACCTTCTCAGAATATGATTTGATTATTTTCCAATCATACCTTATTGTTCCTGTGAATCTTTGTTTGCTTGTATTTCTCTTCATAGATCCTATTTTTCTTTGATTAGAATTTGGATTTGTTCTAATAAATTTTCGAGAGCGATAATTTTTGTAAAGTGGATGGAGTATAACATCCCAAATTTAAAAAAAAAATTAAATAATTGATTATTTATAAGTTATTTTATTATATTGAGATTTTTTTTTTTTAAAAAATTATTTTGTTAATAAAAATAATTAAATAAAATTTTATGATTATTAAAGTTTAATTTAATTATGATTTATTCTATTAATTTAAATTATTTATTAAAAACAATTTTAATAGACAAAATTAAGTTAATCTATTATTATTATTATTATTATTATTATTATTATTATTATTATTATTATTTA
Organism: Arachis hypogaea; assembly: GCF_003086295.3. Classification (NCBI taxonomy): domain Eukaryota; kingdom Viridiplantae; phylum Streptophyta; class Magnoliopsida; order Fabales; family Fabaceae; genus Arachis; species Arachis hypogaea. The sequence continues at coordinate 85,765,940 of NC_092051.1, read as the reverse complement.
ATTTCATTCTTTTAGCCGAAGCCATTTAGCAACAAAGGAAGGAAAATGAAACATGACCTTTATATTATTATGTATATAAACATATATATATGCTATTAAGAAACCAAAGGAAAGGAATGAAATGTATATATAAAGCATGACACCTAATTATCTTTGATCTAATTAATCATCATCTATCTCACCCATTCATTTTCTAACATGACCGAATCTAAAGAAAAAAGAAAAAGAGGTCAGTATTATTTGAAAATCTTTGATATATAATTTTAATTACTAAAAATAATTTTCTGGAATTTTCTATAAAACTGAAACGCGAAATCAAATTAAAGCCTCAGTATTAAATAGTAAATATGGAAAACATGTCAGTAACGCCTCATTTTTGGTACGATCATAATGTGCTGAAAGTTAGGGTGTTACATTTACTACTTGGTGCGACCCAGTATACTTGTCGGTGGTTAATGCGGATGTAATTTTTCCGTCATCAGTAGGTCCACATCAATTTGCTATTTTGAAAACGGATCACCAAATTAAGGTGCTTCTTGGAGTGCTCAACAATGAAGATGCAGGTGTTGGTTGCCAAAGGAATTAAAGGCATAAGTGGTGCAAAGTTCGATTAGGAGGAATCCCACTTTCATTTGGGTTCTTCAAAGAAAAATTGGGAGGTTGTCCATCCAAGCACAAGAGCAAAGATCAACAAGGGGATGACCGGGAAACCAAAGTATGGGATTCGGGTATACATTTCTACAACCGACAATCTTGGGTACCAATTGCTTTCTTAAGGTTGCTTGAGAGCTTGATGTACTTCATTTGGGATTCGGGAGGATTCGAGAAGAGCAAGAATGGTTGGCAATTCAAGGATGGATGGAAGCACAAGCCTCCTTGATGTGAGTTTCAACCAAAAGTCTAACTTAAGGACTTTAAACCAAAGTGCGCTGTGGGAAATACCCTACCATCGTAATATCTTTCTAACCCTTTCCTCTTTTAGCTTTTGTTTCTTGAATAATTACCTATCTTGCTAAGTACTTTAGTTGCGTTTTGGTATTTACTAGGTAATTTTAGTAGAATAATATGTTTTTGAGATTTCAAAATGCTTTGGATTTTGAAAAACTGTTTTGGAAGTCATGTTGGATCTTTAGAGGCATTAAAAATTTTGTAGAAATAGGACAGTGTGTATATGCACACACCTGTGCCCACCCACACTTTCCCCAGATTTAGACATCTATGTGTACACACAGACTGTGCGCAGACTGTGCGTACGCACACTCATCAGCACCCCTTCTTTTGGGAGCTTTTGAACATGCTTGTGCGCGCAGACCCCAAACTTTTGGCCCTTGTGCATACGCATAGAACTTGTGCGTACGCACACATGATCCTTATGCCCTGTTGAAAAAAGAAAAGTCTTCTGTGTGCGCACACACTTCTTGATTCCCTTCCTGTCTGGAGCTCTCGCACACCTTTGTGCATCTGCATCCCCTGTTTTCTCACCTTTTGTGCGTACGCACGGACCTGTATGCATACGCACAAGCGTCTATCTAGGCAGCAATTTGAAACAGAAGCCAGTCGCGCCAGAGCACCACATCCCCACCCATCCCTTCTTCTGGCAACCCCGCTACCGCCGGCGCTGCAACTGCCGCGCCACCATCCCTCTCTCATAGACGAAATAGAAGTAATAAGTAATGTGAATTACGGAGTTTAGGAATGTTAGGAGTTACGTTGTACGGATTCGTTTCAAAGTATACCCTTCATTCGGGCTACACGAACACGCTCCATCTCTTCTTTCATTATCCTCATTGGAATTCTTGCTCTGGACCTTCTCAGAATATGATTTGATTATTTTCCAATCAAACCGCATTGGTTCTGTGAACCTTTATTTGCTTGTATTTTTCTTGGTGGTTCCTATTTTTCTTTGATTTGAATTTGGATTTGTTTCAATAAATTTTCGAGGGCGAAAATTTTTGTAAAGTGGATGGAATATAACACCCCGAATATTTTAAAAAAATTAAATAATTAATTATTTATAAGTTATTCTATTATACTGAGATTTTGGTTTTTAAAAAAAATATTTTGGTAACAAAAATAATTAAATAGAATTTTATGATTATTAAAGTTTAATTTAATTATGATTTATTTTATTAATTTAAATTATTAATTAAAAATTATTTTGATAGACAAAATTAAGTTAATCTTTTATTATTATTATTATTATTATTATTATTATTATTATTATTATTATTATTTAATTTCATTCTTTTAACCGAAGTCATTTAGCAACAAAGGAAAGAAAATGAAACATGACCTTTATATATATATATATATATATATATATATATATATATATATATATATATATATATGTGAGAAAAAAGTATGATTGGTTCTGTATCAATGGAATCTCATCATCCTCCTGTGAATGAGTTGAAAAGGCCTTAGAAAAGCCTATCGCTGCTAAGACTTCCTAAGGATAGGACCCGGGGATGTTACAGACTAAATGCAACCTTAGAATAGAATCTAGCGGTCTTCTGAACGAAATAGAGCTATTTTAGCCAATTTATCCTCCTTGGGAACTGAAGATATGACAGCCTCTGTCTCTCTAAAATATCGATTTTTAGGCGGTAAGGTTTTGAGCAAATCAAGTAAGCGAGTACCTGTATTCGTCTCTGCTGTCGCAGGTGATGAAGTAGTGGGATGGGAGTAAGAAAGGGTTAGTGTTTGGAGAACCCTTGGGCATTGGACCCTCTTTTTCTTTTGGAACAGCTCGAGCTAGATGACAAAGCAGAGCTGGAAGACACTTTTTGAAATTAACTATTTTAAATTATGAATGCCATGGAAGTCTAGTGGGTATTTGTAAATAATTTATGATTGTTTGGAAAGACTGAATGATAAGTTTGAGTTGTGTTTGTGACTGAATTTGATGAATATGCATTTTATTTCTTGATTGATTAGGAATGCTGAAAATTCTAATTATTGAGTTAGAAAGTCGGTTTGATTAAATATTATGTAAAATGAATTTTCTTGGTTTGAGGTTAATCTGATATTGAAAATAAATCCGCATTTGAATCGATTTGAGATATTGGAAATGAGTTTTATTGATTTATTGAAAATGATTTCTGATATTGGAATTTGTTTGAGTTATTGGAAATGATTGAAAAGAGGTTGAAAATGGTTCAGTTGGACCCCGAAAAGGGTGGCAAAGTCCGAGTTTTAGGAGAGATGTTGCCAAAACTTTATTATAAAACTTAAGACTTTGTTTGAAATATTTAGAGAAAGGTTGGAATTGAGAAATCGTATTATTTGACTTTTGATTTATTAAGAAAATAGTTAAGTTTGGATTTTCATTTATTAAGAAAAAATTTATGTTTTGAATGTGATTTATTAAGAAAATATCATGTATTGAGTTTTGACTTATTAAGAAAAACTTTATGTTTTGAGTTTGATTAAAGAACTACATTTTAAGGAATTATGATTCAATGAGTTTATTAATTTTAAAGAACGAGTTTGATTGTCGTCCTCTCTAAAGTTTCGAGACCCTGTCATGAGATTTACTTAATAAATAATTCTTTTAGTCTTTTGAAAGAGGTTTAAATCTGAAATGGTTTTAAAGTTGGTTTGAAAAAATCATGGTTAAGTAAGAACTGGTTTTTGTATGAAAGAAGAACTTGTTGTAAGTAAAGTGGTTTCGGTGGTTTGAAAAAGGTTATAAAGATAGATAATTAAAGGAATCTCTACCATAGGAGAGCAGAGAACAAAGATTGAATGAATATATTAAGTAAAGGAATCTCTACCACAGGAGAGCAGAGAACAAAGATTAAATGAATAACTTAAGTAAAGGAATATCTGTCACAGGAGAGCAGATGTGACTGTGTTTAGGCCTTAGTGCGAAATGTAAAATGGGGATGCCCACACACTGAGAACTGTTTTTCAGATGTACGCTTATTGATTTGGAAAGTCACACTGTATGCGGCCTAGCCGTATGACTTAAAGTCACACTGTATGCGGCCTAGTGATGAGCGGATAATTTATACCCTTTTTGGCATTGTTTTTACATAGTTTTTAGTATGTTTTTGTTATTTTTTATTATATTTTTATTAGTTTTTATTCAAAAATTACATTTCTGGACTTTACTATGAGTTTGTGTGTTTTTCTGTAATTTCAAGTATTTTCTGGCTGAAATTGAGGGACCTGAGCAAAAATCTGTTTCAGAGGCTGAAAAAGGACTGCAGATGCTGTTATATTCTGACCTCCCTGCACTCAAAGTGGATTTGCTGGAGCTACAGAAGCTCAATTGGCGCCTTCTCAATTGCGTTGGAAAGTAGACATCATGTACTTTCCAGCAATATATAATAGTTCATACTTTGTCCGAGATTTGATGGCCCAAACTGGTGTTCAATGTTAGTCTAAAATATCTTGGCGTAAAACGCCCAAACTGGCACCAGAATTGGAGTTAAATGCCCAAACTGGCACCAAAGCTGGCGTTTAACTCCAGGAACAGCCTATGCACGAAAAAGCTTCAATGCTCAGCCCAAGCACACACCAAGTGGGCTCCGGAAGTGGATTTCTGCACTATCTGCACTTAGTTACTCATTTTTTGTAACCCTAGGTTACTAGTTTAGTATAAAACTACTTTTAGAGATTTATTTTAGAGAACTTGAGAATCTTCTGGACGTTTAGTCTTGAGACCTATGTTCACATTTGGAGGCTGCTGGCCTCACGGCCATGATTAGACCTTTTTCACTTATGTATTTTCTACGGTAGAATTTCTACACCCCATAGATTAAGGTGTGGAGCTCTGCTGTTCTTCATGAATTAATACAATTATTATTATTTTTCTATTCAACTCATGCCTACTTCTTCTCTAAGATATACTCTCGTACTTAATTCAGTTAAGTCAGAATGAAGGGGTGACCCGTGACAATCACCCAATCTTCGTTACTCGCTTAGCCAAGGTCGCGTGCCTGACAACCACAAAGCGATATACATGATGTTCAACGTAGTTATTGGACGACAGCTGGAGTATACTCTCTTGGATATCTAATACACAGATTGAATTCGTGAGATTATTATCTTCGTGGTATAGGCTAGAATTATTGGCAGCCATTCCTGGGATCCGAAAAGTCTAAACCTTGTCTGTGGTATTCCGAGTAGGATCCGGGAAAGGATGACTGTGATGAGCTTCAAACCTATGAATGTGGGGCACAAGTGACAGTGTGCAAAAGGACAATGGTCCTATTCCGATGCTAGCAGGAACCGACAAATAATTTGCTGTGCGGTGACAGCGGAAATGGATTTGTTTTCATCCGAGAGGATCATACAGCTTGCCATGGAAGGAGGTAACACATGGTTGGAAGAAGACAATGGAAAAGCAGAGGTTCTGAAACAACAAAGCATCTCCAGACAATTATCTGAAATTCCCACCGGTGAATTATATAAGTAACTTTATCTTATTTTATATTTTATTTATATTTTAATTATCAAAACCTCATAACCATTTGAATCTGCCTGACTAAGATTTACGACCATAGCTTGCTTCAAGCCGACAATCTCCGTGGGATCGACCCTTACTCACGTAAGGTATTACTTGGACGACCCAGTACACTTGCTGGTTAGTTACGCGGAGTTGTGAAGAAGTGTTAAGATCACGTTACGCACACCAAGTTTTTAGTGCCGTTTAAATAGTAACAAACAATTCGCGTACCACCTAGCCGTACGACTTATAAGCACACTGTATGCATCTGAAAAGCCATATATGGGACTCGTGCCCGGGTAATGTCGGGAGCGGGTAGGCAACCAACACATGAACTCATGGCCTGTGTTAGGAATAGATATGCATCATGTTGTTTGTATATTTGCATTTGATTGTGTCTGCTTATCTAGCTTTTCTGTGATTGTGCTGTTTGTTTCCATCAAGGATAGGCTTCCAACTAATCTACTCCCGGTCAAGGTTTTTATTTAAATTACATAAATTCTCTGATTTAATTTCCTGTTTATCAACTCAACCATTTTTAGAAAACATCTGATTAATAAAATAGCACATCTTTCTGCAACTCGTTGGGAGACGACCTGGGATTCATACTTCCAGTATTTTAATTTTAATTTTGTGACAACCCTTCTAAATTGATAAGTGGATTTTTGGTTGTTTAGGAACTGTACCTGTAACGTATCTCTTATAACAATTTCTTAACTCGCCAATTTCCGCCACGTCAATATGCTATTAAGGAAAGCAAAGGAAAGGAATGAAACAAAACGTGGCTGCATGTACGTGTGTGTGTGTGTATATATATATATAGCATGACACCTAATTATCTTTGATCTAATTAATCATCATCTATCTCACCCATTCATTTTCTAACATGACCAAATCCAAAGAAAAAAGAAAACGAGAAACCGAGTGAGAGAGACACTGTGGTAAGGAAAGAAAACCGTAAAAACTTTCAAATCTTCCGACCATGATTTCTTGTGATCCGTGACTCTAATTAAAAACTAATCCGGTAAAAGTGTTCATATTCTCTTCCTCTACATGTTGGCGTTACTTTTGTCCTGTAGAAGTTGATGGTGATGTAACTCTACTTTCCTTTGAGTTCGGCTAACTAGAGTTCTAGGAGGCACAGACGACTTCTGACGTTTTCTTCTTCAGCAGTTCAGTCAAAAAGTTTCTCCAAAATTTTCATTGACTCTAATTTTGTACCAAGGTAGGGGATTTTATTTTGAAATTAACTATTTTATACTATGAATGCCATGGAAGTCTAGTGGGTATTTGTAAATAATTTATGAATGTTTGGAAAGACTGAATGATAAGTTTGAGTTGTGTTCGTGACTGAATTTGATGAATATGCATTTTATTTCTTGATTGATTAGGAATGCTGAAAATTCTAATTATTGAGTTAGAAAGTTGGTTTGATTAAATACTATGTAAAATGAATTTTCTTGGTTTGAGGTTAATCTGATATTGAAAATAAATCCGCATTTGAATCGATTTGAGATATTGGAAATGAGTTTTATTGATTTACTGAAAATGATTTCTGATAATGGAATTAGCTTGACTTATTGGAAATGATTGAAAAGAGGTTGAAAATGGTTCAGTTGGAACCCGAAAAGGGTGCTAAAGTCTGAGTTTTAGGGGAGATGCTGCCAAAATTTTATTATAAAACTAAAGACTTTGTTTGAAATATTTAGAGAAAGGTTGGAATTGAGAAATCGTATTATTTGACTTTTGATTTATTAAGAAAAGATTTACGTTTGGGTTTTTATTTATTAAGAAAAACTTTATGTTTTGAATGTGACTTATTAAGAAAAGATCATGTATTCAGTTTTGACTTATTAAGAAAGACTTTGTGTTTTGAGTTTGATTAAAAACTACATTTTAACGAATTATGATTCAAGGAGTTTATTAATTTTAAAGAATGAGTTTGATTGTCGTCCTCTCTAAAGTCTCGAGACCCTGTAGTGAGATTTACTTAATAAATGATTCTTTTAGTGTTTTGAAAGAGGTTTAAATCTGAAATGGTTTTAAAGTTGGTTTGAAAAAATCATGGTTAAGTAAGAACTGATTTTTGTAAGAAAGAAGAACTTGTTGTAAGTAAAATGGTTTCGAAGGTTTGGAAAAGGTTATAAAGAGAGATAATTAAAGGGATCTCTGCCACAGGAGAGTAGAGAACAAAGATTGAATGAATATATTAAGTAAAGAAATTTCTGCCACAGGAGAGCAGAGAACGAAGATTAAATGAATATCTTAAGTAAAGGAATGTCTGCCACAGGAGAGCAGATGTGACTGTGTTTGGGCCTCAATGCCAAATGTAAAGTGGGAACGCCCACACACTGAGAACTTTTTTCCAGATGTACGCTTATTGATTTGGAAAGTCACACTGTATGCGGCCTAGCCGTACGACTTGAAGTCACACTGTATGCGGCCTAGCCGTATGACTTATAAGCACACTGTATGCATCTGGAAAGCCATATCTGGGACTCGTGCCCGGATAATGTTAGGAGAGGGTAGGCAACCAACACATGAGCTCATGGCCTGCGTTAGGAATGGACATGCATCATGTTGTTTGCACATTTGCATTTGATTGTGTCTGCTTATCTAGCTTTTCTGTGAATGTGCTGTTTGTTTTATTGCAATTTGTTTGTGTGTTGATCTGTTTCTTGTGCTATTGGTTGGTGTATTGAGGTAACTGAGAACCGAGGTTGTGGTTGAGAATTGTTGCAAGTTCAGAAATTTAAAAAAGGTAATTAGTTATATAAAGTAAAAGTAAAAAATATTTTCAAAATTTTAACAAAATATTTTTATTGAGTAAGTTAATTATTTGCATGATTCATTACTTTTGCAGCATTCTCATTCCCTACTAAGAACGTGTGGTTTGTTCTCATCCAAAATCTTCCACCCTTTCCGTGACAGGTTCAAAGATTTAGTTTGAGTCTGCGGGCGATTATTAGTCTTATTTGAGTTAAGTTTATGTGTTGAGTCGCTTTTCCTAGAATTCCCTTGCCTTTGTTAGTTAAGATTTTATCTTATACAGAGGGATAGGAGTTGTATCTGAGTATCATTTGAATTATTTTGTATGATTTTAATTATTCTTACTAATTATGTGACTAGTATTATTTGAAGATCTTTGATATGTAATTTTAATTACTAAAAATAATTTTCTGGAATTTTCTATAAAACTGAAATGCGAAATCGAACTAAAGGCTCAGTATTAAATAGTAAATATGAAAAGCAGGTCAGTAATGCCTCACTTTCGGTACGATCATGACGTGCTAAAAGTTAGGGTGTTACATTATGGTATCAGAGCAGTTCGTTCCTGTTAGAGCCTTTGGAATGGACTGACTATGCTTCACTGCATACTCTGAGTGTCTGTCATGCAATAGGACTTGTCCTAATGATAAGAGTTTGAATTTTAGATGCATGAATGTCAATTGATTAATGCTGTTGGTCGACCATTGCATTTCTCAAGGTATTAGGTCTGGCCAACTTAATACTGATGATTTGTATATACGAAAACCCTAATGGATTATCATAGACGAAATAGAAGTAATAAGTAATGTGAATTACGGGGTTTAGGAATGTTAGGAGTTATGATTTAAGGATTCGTTTCGAAGTATACCCTTCATTCGTGCTACACGAACACGCTCCATCTCTTCTTTCATTATCCTCATTGGAATTCTTGTTCTGGACCTTCTCAGAATATGATTTAATTATTTTCCAATCATACCTTATTGTTCCTGTGAATCTTTGTTTGCTTGTATTTCTCTTCATAGATTCTATTTTTCTTTGATTTAAATTTGAATTTGTTAAAATTTTTGTAAGGTAGATGGGATATAACACCCCAAATTTTTTAAAAAAAATTAAATAATTAATTATTTATAAGTTATTCTATTATATTGAGATTTTATTTTTTAAAAAAATTATTTTGTTAATAAAAATAATTAAATAAAATTTTATAATTATTAAAGTTTAATTTAATTATGATTTATTCTATTAATTTAAATTATTTAATAAAAACAATTTTAATAGACAAAATTAAATTAATCTATTATTATTATTATTATTATTATTATTATTATTATTATTATTATTATTTAATTTTATTCTTTTAGCCGAACCCATTTAGCAACAAAGGAAAGAAAATGAAACATGACCTTTATGTATATAAACATATATATATATATATATATGCTATTAAGGAAACCAAAGGAAAGGAATGAAACAAAACGTGGCTGCATGTACGTATATATATATATATATATATATATATATATATAAAAAGCATGACACTTAATTATCTTTGATTTAATTAATCATCATCTATTTTACCCATTCATTTTCTAACATGACCGAATCTAAAGAAAAAAGAGAAAGAGGTCAATATTATTTAAAAATCTTTGATATGTAATTTTAATTACTAAAAATAATTTTCTGAAATTTTTTATAAAACTGAAACGCGAAATCAAACTAAAGATTCAGTATTAAATAGTAAATTGGAAAACAGGTCAGTAACGCCTCACTTTTGGTATGATCATGACATGCTGAAAGTTAGGGTATTACATTTACTACTTGGTGCGACCCAGTATACTTGCCGGTGGTTAATGCGGATGTAATTTTTCTGTCATCAGTAGGCCCACATCAATTTGCTATTTTAGAGACGGATCACCAAATTAAGGTGCTTCTTGGAGTGCTCAACAATGAAGATGCAGGTGTTGGTTGCCAAAGGAATTCAAGGTATAAGTGGTGCAAGGTTCGATTAGGAGGAGTCCCACTTTCATTTGGGTGCTTCAAAGGAAAATTGGGAGGTTGTCCATCCAAGCATGAGAGCAAAGATCAACAACGGGATGACTGGAAAACCAAAGTGTGGAATTCGGGTATACATTTCTACAACCGACAATCTTGGGTACCAATTGCTTTCTTAAGGTTGCTTGAGAGCTTCATGTACTTCATTTGGGATTTGGGAGGATTTTAGAAGAGCAAGAATGGTTGGCAACTCAAGGATGGATGGAAGCACAAGCCTCTTTGATGTGAGTTTCAACCAAAAGTCTAACTTAAGGACTTTAAACCAAAGTGCTAGGTGGGAGACACCCTACCATGGTAATATCTTTCTAACCCTTCCCTCTTTTAGCTTTTGTTTCTTGAATAATTACCGATCTCGCTAAGTAGTTTAGTTGCATTTTGGTATTTACTAGGTAATTTTAGTAGAATAATATGTTTTTGAGATTTCAAAATGCTTTGGGGTTTGAAAAAACTGTTTTGAAAGTCATGTTGGATCCTTATAGGCATTAAAAATTTTGCAAAAATAGGGCAGCGTGCATATGCACACACCTGTGCCCACCCACACTTTCCCCAGATTTTGACATCTATGTGTACGCACAGACTGTGCACAGACTGTGCGTACGCACACTCTTCAGCATCCCTTCTGTTGGGAGCTTTTGAACATGCTTGTGCGCGCGGACCCCAAATTTTTTGCCCTTGTGCGTATGCACAGAACTTGTGCGTACGCACACATGATCCTTATGCCCTGTTGAAAAAAGAAAAGTCTTCTATGTGCACACACACTTCTTGATTCCCTTCCTGTCTGGAGTTCTTGCACAGCTTTGAGCATCCGCATCCCCTGTTTTCTCACCTTTTGTGTGTACGCACGGACCTGTATGCGTACGCACAAGCGTCTATCTAGGCAGCAATTTGAAACAGAAGCCAGTCGCGCCAGAGCACCCACCATCCCCACCCATCCCTTCTTCCGGCGACCCCGTTGCCGCCAGCGCTGCAACTGCCGCGCCACCATCCCTCTCACATAGACGAAATAGAAGTAATAAGTAATGTGAATTACGGGATTTAGGAATGTTAGGAGTTAAGTTGTAAGGATTCGTTTCGAAGTATACCCTTCATTCGTGTTACAAGAACACGCTCCATCTCTTCTTTCATTATCCTCATTGGAATTCTTGCTCTGAACCTTCTCAGATTATGATTTGATTATTTTCCAATCAAACCGTATTATTTCTGTGAACCTTTGTTTGCTTGTATTTCTCTTGGTGGATCCTATTTTTCCTTGATTTGAATTTGGATTTGTTTCAATAAATTTTCGAAGGCAAAAATTTTTATAAAATGGATGGAATATAACACCCCGAATATTTTAAAAAAATTTAAATAATTAATTATTTATAAATTATTCTATTATATTGAGATTTTATTTTTTAAAAAAATTATTTTGCTAACAAAAATAATTAAATAGAATTTTATGATTATTAAAGTTTAATTTAATTATTATTTATTCTATTAATTTAAATTATTTATTAAAAATTATTTTTATAGACAAAATTAAGTTATTATTATTATTATTATTATTATTATTATTATTATTATTATTATTATTTAATTTCATTCTTTTAACCGAAGTCATTTAGCAAGAAAGGAAAGAAAATGAAACATGACCTTTATGTATATAAACATATATAATTAATCATCATCTATCTCACCCATTCATTTTCTAACATGACCGAATCCAAAAAAAAAAAGAAAAAAGAAAAAGAGAAATCGAGTGAAAGAGACACTGTGGTAAGGAAAGAAAATCGTAAAAACTTCCTAAGCTTTCGACCATGATTTTTTGTGATCCGTGACTCTAATTAAAAATCTAATTCGTTAAAAGTGTTTGTATCCTCCTCTTTTACATGTTGACGTTACTTTTGTTCTGTAAAAATTGATGGTGACGTAACTCTACTTCCCTTTAAGTTCGGCCAACTGGAGTTCTAGGAGGCACAAACGACTTCTGACGTTTTTTTCTTTAGCAGCTCAGTCAAAAAGCTTCTCCAAAATTTTCATTGACTCTGATTTCGTACGAAGATAGGGGATTTTATTTTGAAATTAGCTATTTTAAACTATGAATGCCATGGAAGTCTAGTGGGTATTTGTAAATAATTTATGATTATTTAGAAAGACTGAATGATAAGTTTGAGTTGTGTTTATGACTGAATTTGATGAATATGTATTTGATTTCTTGATTGATTAGGAATGCTGAAAATTCTAATTATTGAGTTAGAAAGTTGGTTTGATTAAATGCAATGTAAAATGAATTTTCTTGGTTTGAGGTTAATCTGATATTGAAAATAAATCCGCATTTGGAAATGAGTTTTATTGATTTATTGAAAATGATTTCTGATATTGGAATTAGTTTGAGTTGTTGGAAATGATTGAAAAGAGGTTGAAAATGGTTCAGTTGGAACCCGAAAAGGGTGGCAAAGTCCGAGTTTTAGGGGAGATGCTACCAAAATTTTATTATAAAACTTAAGACTTTGTTTGAAATATTTAGAGAAAGGTTGGAATTGAGAAATTGTATTATTTGGCTTTTGATTTATTAAGAAAAGATTTACGTTTGGGTTTTTATTTATTAAGAAAAACTTTATGTTTTGAATGCGATTTTTAAGAATGGATCATGTATTGAGTTTTGACTTATTAAGAAAGACTTTATGTTTTGAGTTAGATTAAAGAACTACATTTTAAGGAATTATGATTCGGAGTTTATTAATTTTAAAGAACGAGTTTGATTGCCGTCCTCCCTAAAGTCTTGAGACTCTGTCGCGAGATTTACTTAATAAATGATTCTTTTAGTCTTTTGAAAGAGGTTTAAATCTGAAATGGTTTTAAAGTTGGTTTGGAAAAATCATGGTTAAGTAAGAACTGGCTTTTCTATGAAAGAAGAACTTGTTGTAAGTAAAGTGGTTTCGGAGGTTTGGAAAAGGTTATAAAGAGGGATAATTAAAGGGATCTCTGTCACAGGAGAGCAGAGAACAAAGATTGAATGAATATATTAAGTAAAGGAATCTCTGCCATAGGAGAGCAGAGAACAAAAATTAAATGAGTATATTAAGTAAATGAATGTTTGCCACAGGAGAGCAGATGTGACTGTGTTTGGGTCTTAGTGCGAAATGTAAAGTGGGAACGCCCACAAACTGAGAACTATTTTCCAGATGTACGCTTATTGATTTGGAAAGTCACACTGTATGCGGCCTAGCCGTACGACTTAAAGTCACACTGTATGCGGCCAAGCCGTACGACTTATAAGCACACTGTATACATCTGGAAAGCCATATCTGGGACTCGTGCCCGACTAATGTTGGGAGCGGGTAGGCAACCAACACATGAGCTCATGGCCTGCGTTAGGAATAGACATACATCATGTTGTTTGCATATTTGCATTTGATTGTTTCTGCTTATCTAGCTTTTCTGTGATTGTGGTGTTTGTCTTATTGCAATTTGTTTGTGTGTTGATCTGTTTCTTGTGCTATTGGTTGGTGTATTGAGGTGACTGAGAATCGAGGTTGTGATTGAGAATTGTTTTAAGTTCAGAAATTTTAAGAAGGTAATTAGTTATATAAAGTAAAAGTAAAAAGTATTTTCAAAGGTTTAACAAAATAGTTTTACAAAGTAAGTTAATTATTTGCATGAAATTCATTACTTTTACGACATTCCCATTCCCTACTGAGAACGTGTGGTTTGTTCTCACCCCAAATCTTCCACCCTTTCAGTGAAAGGTTCAAAGATTCAGTTTGAAGTTGCGGGCGATTATTAGTCTTATTTGAGTTAAGTTTATGTGTTGAATCGCTTTTCCTAGAATTCTCTCGCCTTTGTTAGTTAAGATTTTATCTTATACAGAGGGATAGGAGTTGTATTTGAGTTTCATTTGAATTCTTTTGTATGATATTTATTATTCTTACTAACTATGTGACTAGTATTATTTGAAGATCTTTGATATGTAATTTTAATTACTAAGAATAATTTTCTGGAATTTTCTATAAAATTGAAACGCGAAATCGAACTAAAGGCACAGTATTAAATAGTAAATATGGAAAACAGGTCAGTAACGCCTCACTTTTGGTACGATCATGACGTGCTGAAAGTTAGGGTTTTACATTTACTACTTGGTGCGACCCAGTACACTTGCCGGTGGTTAATGCGGATGTAATTTTTCCGTCATCAGTAGGCCGACATCAATTTGCTATTTTGGAGACGGATCACCAAATTAAGGTGCTTACTGGAGTGCTCAACAATGAAGATGCAGGTGTTAGTTTCCAAAGGAATTCAAGGTATAAGTGGTGCAAGGTTCGATTAGGAGGAGTCCCACTTTCATTTGGGTGCTTCAAAGGAAAATTAGGAGGTTATCCATCCAAGCACAAGAGCAAAGATCAACAAGGGGATGACCGGGAAACCAAAGTGTGGGATTCGGGTATACATTTCTACAACAGACAATCTTGGGTACCAATTGCTTGCTTAAGGTTACTTGAGAGCTTGATGTACTTTATTTGGGATTCGGGAGGATTTTAGAAGGGGAAGAATGGTTGGAAACTCAAGGATGGATGGAAGATCAAGCCTCCTTGATGTGAGTTTCAACCAAAAGTCTAACTTAAGGACTTTAAACCAAAGTGCTACGTAGGAGACACCCTACCATGGTAATATCTTTCTAACCCTTCCCTCTTTTAGCTTTTGTTTCTTGAATAATTACCTATCTTGCTAAGTAATTTTGTTGCATTTTGGTATTTACTAGGTAATTTTAGTAGAATAATATGTTTTTGAGATTTCAAAATGCTTTGGGGTTTGAAAAAACTGTTTTGGAAGTCATGTTGGATCCTTAGAGGCATTAAAAATTTTGCAGAAATAAGGCAATGTGCATATGCACACACCTGTGCCCACCCACACTTTTCCCAGATTTTGACATCTGTGTGTACGCACACTCATCAGTACCCCTTTTGTTGGGAGCTTTTGAACATGCTTGTGCGCGCGGACCCCAAATTTTTTGCTCTTGTGCGTACGCACAGAACTTGTGCGTACGCACAGAACTTGTGCGTACGCACACATGATCCTTATGCCCTGTTGAAAAAAGAAAAGTCTTCTGTGTACGCACACACTTCTTGATTCCCTTCTTGTCGGGAGCTCTCGCACACCTTTGTGCATCCGCATCACCTGTTTTCTCACCTTTTGTGCGTACGCACGGACCTGTATGCGTACACACAGACGTCGATCTAGGCAGCAATTTGAAACAGAAGCCAGTCGCGCCAGAGCACCCCCCATCCCCACCCATCCCTTCTTTCGGCGACCCTGCCACCGCCGGTGCTGCAACTGCCGCGCCACCATCACTCTCTCTTTCTTCTTCCTTCTCTTTCCTTCTTCTTTCTTCTTCTTCTTCTTTTCTCTTTGTTTTGTTTATTTGATTATTTAATTTTTATTTTCTTTATTTAAATTTGGTAATTTAGCTTACGTTTTGCTTAATTAGTTGTTGAATTGCAATTGTTCAATTTTTGATTTGTGGGTTGTTGATGCTTGAATTTTGACTTGAAATTGTTGAACATGTGCACCGCATACCAAGTGTTTGCTTAAACGCCTGAATAAACTTTTGGTTTAATGCATGTGTTGTAGCTACCATATGTGTTAGACTATATCCTTGTTTGGCATTCTAATCAAGAATTGTGCACTTTTGAATGATTATGATATTATTTTGTATTGAAATTTCAATAAAGTACTTGTTATTGGTTTGAGTTGCTAACACCAAATTGATATGAAAATGGACATTTAAATTCTTATTTAGTGAAATTTTTAACAAGTGCATACTGAATTTAGTAAAGTGAATTGAGTTGCTTGTTAATTATGGTTTCCAAAATCAATATAATCATATAACGAGGTCCTTGTTTCTTTTTAATGCTTTACATTTGTTTGAGTTGACTTGACTTTCTTCTTATCAAAGTTGTCACCTTTTGTAACAAGCACCTTCCCATGTGATTATTTCCTTATTCTTGACGATGAATAAGTAGTTTTCGTTTCATCATTAAATTGGTTATTGTGTGTTGTGCTAACTTTCATATTAATCTTGCACTTTCACTTGCACAATTTCAATATCCAATATTTTTTACATTCAATTCACTCTTGTTGTAGTTGCCTAAGTTTGCATGTGCTTAATTGATGCTCATCTATTACTTGCAACTTAGGTCATTTAATTGAGGAACACATGCTTACATTTTGATTGTGTGGATGCCGTTTTAACCGGCCGTTGTGTGTGTTCTAACCGCGTGCATAATTAGAATACGCATCGGCTTATTTTTTATCATAGCACACCATTATGCAAAATTCCTCAATTAAATGTTTGTTTGTTTATTATTCTTTTGGCTCCAAGTATATAATGTATTTGCTTCCTTTTTTGCTTTTTTGTGCCACTTGCCCTATTATTCTTAATTATTATACTCTATTCATTCTCTTTGAGGATGAGTCGTAGAGGCAAGGAGCCGGAAAAGGAGGAAGATGCCGAGGATGGAAATGCCGAGCCTGCATTGGACTTGGCAACGCTTTGAGCTGAAGGTGGAGTGCTTTAGAGTCATTCTTCCTGGATTGTTTTCTTGTACGGAAGACCATGCAACGCTTAAGTGTGGGGGAGGATTCACCACTTTTGGGGCGTAAATTCTCTTTTCCAAACAATTTACATTCTACTTTTATTTTCTTTTATTATGTTTCTTGTAGATATTTGGAGTGTTTTTAACTGCTGTATTGGATTTTCTTCTAGTACATATATCTTAGCTTATTCATAGTTTTATTTCTAGCTATTGCATTTGGTATTTGTGCTTTTGCATGGTATATAGTATATATATAGAAGTTGTGATTGGATGTTGTGAGTGGTATAGTGCCTAGTTCAATTTTGTCCTAATTGTTCATAATAGTTTTTGCATATTGAAAATTAGGGAAAAAACTAGAAAAATTTTTGAAATTGCATCCATCACAACATACATACATATATAGAAAATAATTTTGGTGATAAACAACAAAGATTTGCAAGAATTTTATTCTTAGGGCATTCTATTGAATTGATTTAGAAAATCCTTTTTAAATTTGCTTGAATGATTTTTGTGGAACATAGAAGCGAGATAGAACTAAATACCTTGTGAGTTGTTGAGCTTATAATGTGTGGTTGCATATTTTCACCACTATTTTTGTTCATTGTGTGCTATGCTCCTTCTATGATTGTGATCTTGGTTCTGCTTGATTCTTTATTTCCAGTAGTTGATGTTTAAATGCATTGAGCATGATTGAGGCTATTTTTTTGAATTAAGCTTACTAACCCTTATGGCCATACCCTTTGCATCTATCATTGTTAGCCCACTTTGAGCTTTATTTACCTCATTGTTTTTAACATTAACACATCACAACCTTAAGAGGAAAACTATGAATTACCATGAATTGCATCTTTGATTGGCTTAGGGTAAGGTGTGTGTGTCATCTAAGTGTGGGGAAATTTTTGGGAAGTATTGGTAGAGAAAAATTTTATTTTAGATATTCATTGAAAATTTTGGAAAATGGGTGCACATTCATGTATCAATTTGCTTTAACCATATGCATTTATCATAGAAAAATAAAAAGAAATAGAAAAAAATAAAATGAAAAAAAAAATAAGATGGGGACAAAAGTTATCCCAAAAAAAATTTTGAATAAGAAATGCATATATAGATTTGGATGAAAAAGATGCATGAATGTGTATAAAAAGAGAGGAATGGAAAGTTAGGTTGCATATTTTTGTGATTTAGTTGATATTGGTTGAGTGAGATACTTGAGCTAATCAAAGATCTAATTCCTTAGTCCACTTAGCCATATCTATCACACCTTAACTCTAACTCAATTACAACCCTATGAAGTCCTCATGATAATTGTATTCATGCATCACATGTTTGTTGATGGTTGGATGAAAAGCAAATCCTTGAAAGCATGATTAGAGGAGACTTGACTGATTAAACCCTAAACACCGAGCATTGAGAGTGTATACACACCTAGTGAGGGTTCGATTACTCAATTCTATGTCTCCATCTCTCTTATCACGTACTCTTGCAAGTTGCTTCATTTTGATGAGTTGAATCAATTCTTTAGATTTTGATTGCATTGAACTACTTCTTTGCTTAGCCCTATATGTTCATATACTTGCTTGAAAATTGGTTGTTTGTTCTCACCAAATCAATAGAACATTATAGTATAGATAGATATAAATAATCTATATAATATACTTGCATGCATATAGATAGTTGCATCTAATAAGTTGTCACCCTTTGATTATTCTCCTTGTTTGTGTTTAGCATGAGAACATGCTATTGTTTAAGTGTGGAGAATTGATAAGTCCATATTTGACGGCAATTTTTGGCTTGAATTGGATGGATTTTATCACATAAACTCACACTTAATCACTGGTATGCAAAATTGCTACTCAGGTTGTGAATTGTTTTTCGAAATTGATTCCCTGGCAATGGCACCAAAAACGGGTGCACAGAACCATGGTCTAAACATATCTTCACAAATTCGCATAACTAACCAGCAAGTACATTGGGTCGTCCAAGTAATATCTTACGTGATTAAGGGTCGAATCCCACGGAGATTGTCGGTATGAAGCAAGCTATGGTCACCTTGTAAATCTCAGTTAAGTTGACTCATATGGGCTACAATATATTATGTAAATAAAACATAAAGTAAGGATAGAAATACTTATGTAATTCATTGGTGAGAATTTCAGATAAGCGAATGGAGATGCTTTCGTTCCTCTGAACCTCTGCTTTCCTGCTATCTTCATCCAATCAGTCTTACTCCTTTCCATGGCTGGCTTTATGTGATACATCACCACTGTCAATGGCTACTTTCAGTCATCTCTCGGGAAAATGATCCAATGCCCTGTCACGGCACGGTTAATCGTCTGGAGGCATCACCCTTGTCAATGGCTTCATCTTATCCTCTCAGTGAAAATGGTCAACGCACCCTGTCACGGCACGGCTATTCATCTGTCGGTTCTCGATCATGCTGGAATAGGATTTACTATCCTTTTGCGTCTGTCACTAACGCCCTGCAATCGCGAGTTAGGAGCTCGTCACAGTCATTCATTCATTGAATCCTACTCAGAATACCACAGACAAGGTTTAGATCTTCCGGATTCTCTTGAATGCCGCCATCATTCTAGCTTACACCACGAAGATTCTGGTTAGGAGATCTAAGAGATACTCATTCAGTCGAAGGTAGAACGGAAGTGGTTGTCAGGCACACGTTCATAGGGAATGATGATGATTGTCACGTTCATCACATTCAGATTGAAGTACGAAGGAATATCTTGGAAGCGAAACAAGATGAATTGAATAGAAAACAGTAGTACTTTGCATTAATCTTTAAGGAACAGCAGAGCTCCACACCTTAATCTATGGAGTGTAGAAACTCTACCGTTAAAAATACATAAGTGAAGGTCCAGGCATGGCCGAGAGGCCAGCCCCCTAAAACGTGATCACAGGATCAAAATACAATCCAGGATCAAAGATGGTCAAAAAGACGTCTAATACAATAGTAAAAGGTCCTATTTATAATAAACTAGCTACTAGGGTTTACATGAGTAAGTAATTGATGCATAAATCTACTTCCGGGGCCCACTTGGTGTGTGCTTGGGCTGAGCTTTGAGTGTTGCACGTGTAGAGGTCCTTCTTGGAGTTGAACGCTAGCTTTTGTGCCAGTTTGGGCGTTCAACTCTGGTTTTGGCTCCTTTTCTGGCGCTGGACGCCAGATTTGGGCAGAAAGCTGGCGTTAAACGCCAGTTTAAGTCGTTTATTCTTGGCCAAAGTATAGACTATTATATATTGCTAGAAAGCCCTGGATGTCTACTTTCTAACGCAATTGGAAGCGCGCCATTTCGAGTTCTGTAGCTCCAGAAAATCCACTTTGAGTGCAGGGAGGTCAGAATCCAACAGCATCAGCAGTCCTTCTTCAACATCTGAATCTGATTTTTGCTCAAGTCCCTCAATTTCAGCCAGAAAATACCTGAAATCACAGAAAAATACACAAACTCATAGTAAAGTCCAGAAATGTGAATTTAACATAAAAACTAATGAAAACATCCCTTAAAGTAACTAGATCCTACTAAAAGCATACTAAAAACAATGTCAAAAAGCGTATAAATTATCTGCTCATCAATCACCAAAATAGCATACTTTTGTGATTTCTCTCTAAATTGGACCTAAATGTGAAAACATGCATTTTTGTGCTTAATTTGATCATTTTAATTCCACTTTTATGTAATTTCAATGCCGTGATATGTTTTGTGAGTGATTTTAGATCCAATAGGCAAGAACAGCTAGGCAAAAGTGGAAGGAAGCATGCAAGAAGGGAGAACACATGAAAAAAAACAAGGAGAAGCACACACTCAAGTGTACTCATGCACAACACTCTGTACGTACGTACAAGCGCACCAATCAGCAAGTGTGCCTACACATAACACCCTGTGTGTATGCATAGGTGAAAAATCAGCAAGTGTGTGTACGCACACATTGGTGCGTACGCACAAGTCCTTGCGCGTGACTTCATTAAAATATCACGTGGCTCACAATTTTGGGGGCTTTCTTGGCCCAATTTTGGACTTCCTGAACCTGAATCAAAGTGCTATATGTAACACCCTAACTTTTACCACCTCATGATCATACTAAAAGTTCAGGCGTTACTTACCTCTAAACCTTTTTATTATATACTGTTTTTATTTAATATTGAGCCCTCGCGAATACGAACCGAAACTTTCACCAATAAAACGAAGAGTCGGTACTTTAAATCATTTAATCACAAAATTATATATATCCATGTAGCATTATATACATAGACTTACTCAAAGATCCTCAAATATAACTCCTACCCCTCTAAAAACAAAAGGGAAAATGACGAGAGAAAAATAAAATCTAACAACTCAACTTGTAAATAGAATCTACTATATTTTTGTAGATCCGCACCAAGCCTTTGCACCTGTAGTTGAAAGAGGTGGAAATAGGGGGTAAGGACTGGGGTGTTCTTAGTAGGGTCGGGGTGAAGAGTTATATTCATTTTATATATATATTTGGTCAGCAATAACAGTCAACAAAGTACTATCCAATTAAGCAATTGTAAAACATAGAATCCAATCACAAGCACACACAATTATAGAAAACACAATCACAAACAAATATGTGCAAACAAGGATGATGCATGTCTAGTCCTATTGCAGGTAATGAGCTCATTTGTCGGTTTCAACCCGCACCCAACGCAATCCGACTCGCAAGTCAGATAAGGCATTCCAACGGCATAACTTCTGCAAGTTTCTACTTCTTACAGTCACAAATTCTCCAGCTGAAGTATAGCGAACATGACCTCTGCAAGTACATGCAGGCGCTGATTCTCCAGCTGAAACATGTGCCACTTTCTCCTGGAAGCCCTTCCATACACACGGGCATCCCCGGAAAATTATTCACACATAAGGCCCACGGCCTCCAGTGAGCGTTACATATCGCCGTCCTCACTGAGCCGTCTCTATTAGGTCAAGTGAGCATTACGTATCGCTGTCCTCACTAGACACTTGGCACTAAGGTCCAACAACAGTCAATATCTTTTCAGTTTTTGCCCTCTGCTCTTCTGTGACAAAGATCCCTTTACTTAATAAACCGAATTCAAGACATAACTTGAAACAGAATCTATTCTCAAAAGTAGGCTTATAAATCAGATTTTTAAAATGAAATCACTTTTCATATATTTTTACAAAAATTGGATAGCATTTTCCCTTAAAATTAAACTTTGCCACCATTTGCAGGTCTCAATCGAACCATTTTCAACCTCTTTTCAATCATTTCAAATCTCAATTCAATACCAACAAATCAAACCAAACAACTTTCAACATTTTCAAATTATCCCAACGTAATCCAGAAATCAAATTCATCAGAATAACTCAGTTCCTGGCTGCACTTAGACCCTCCTAACCTCAAACTTATCAAAAATATCAATATAAATTCAATCGACAAGTAATCACAACATGAATTCACTTATTAAATACTTCTACCGAACATAAATAACGTCAAAATAAAAAGAAAAAGAATACAAATAATTTTATTGGATTAGACTCTTGATTGGAGTTACGAATCTCAAGAAATCAAAACCGAAAACTCAAGTTTTCACGGTTTCTCTCTTCTCTCTTGGTCACTCAGCTCCTTTCTCTTATTTCAGTTCGGTGGTAATGAAAGAAACAATGAAGCATACGGTGATTGATTAATGTAGAAAAAGGTAACATGTGTCGCATTATTATTTATATACATATATGTATACAAGCCACCTTGGCTTTCTTTCTTTTGTTTCCCTTTAATGGCTTTCGGCCAATGGGAAAAGAAATAATAATAAGAATAATAATAATAATAGTAATAATAATAATAACAATAAAAATTAATTTAATTTTTGTTTTATCAACTTATTTTTTGGTAAATAATTCAAATTTAATAGAATAAATAATAATTAAATTAAATTTAATAATCATAAAATTCTATTTAATTATTTTTATTAAAAAATAATTTTTTTAAAAATTACATATCAATATAACGTATTAGCTCATAAATAGCTAATTTTTTAATTTTTAAAAATTTGGGATCTTACCTCCTATTCTATTTGTAAAAATTTTCGTCCTCAAAAATTGTCATATTTAAACAAATTTGAACCCAAATCAAAGAAAATAAGATCTATGAGGAGAAGTACGGCGAGCAGTCTCGAAGATAGTATTCGAAAGAAGTTAGGTAAGAAATTAGTTTTACAGGAAAACAAAGGTACATAAGAACAATAAGTTATGGTTAGAAAACAATCAAATCACATTCTGAGAAGATCCAAAGTATGGCGAACATGACCTCTGCAAATACTTGCAGGCGCTGATTCTCCAGCGGAAGTATGTGCCACTTTTTCGTGGAAGCCATTCCATACACACGGGCATTCCCGCACAATCATTCACACACAAGGCCCACGGCTTTCAGTGAGCGTTACGTATCGCCGTCTTCACTGAGCCGTCTCTATGCCAAGTGAGCGTTACATATCGCCGTCGTCACTAGACACTTGGCACTAAGGCCCAACAACACTCAATATCTTTTCAATTTCTACTCTCTGCTCTTCTGTGACAGAGGTCCCTTTACATAATAAACCGAATTCAAGACATAACTTGAAACAAAATCTATTCTAAAAAATAAGCTTATAAATATGATTTTTAAAATGAAATTACTTTTCATATATTTTTACAAAAATTAGACAGTATTTCCCCTTAAAATATGACTTTGCCATGCTTTTCAGGTCTCAACCGAACCATTTTCAACCTCTTTTCAATCATTTCAAATCTCAATTCAGTACCAACATATCAAACCAGACAAATTCCAACGATTTCAAATTATCCCAACGTAATCCAGAAATCAAATTCATCAGAATAACTCAGTTTCTGGCTGCACTTAAACCCTCCTAACCTCAAACTTATCACAAATATCAATATAAATTCAATCGACAAGTAATCACAAAATCAATTCACTTATCAAATACTAATTTAAATGGTGAAAATTTAACAAAATTCTACCTCCGTACTGAAATCACAAGAACGGAAACATCGAAAAAGCTTTCCGACCGAGCTGCTGAAGAAAAAAAGGTCAAAAATTGTCTGTATTTCCTAGAACTTCAATTGGTCGAACTCAAGAAAAATGGGAATTATGTCACCATCAACTTCTACCGAACAAAAATAACATCAAAGTAAAGAGGAGGAGGATATAAACACTTTTATCAGATTAAATTTTTTATTGGAGTTACAAATCTCAAAAAATCAAGACCGAAAACTCGGGAGAGTTTTCACGGTTTCTCTCTTCTCTCTCGGTCACTCTTTTCTCTTGTTTCAGTTTGGTGGTAATGAAAGAAACGATGAAGCATACGGTGATTGATTAATGTAGAAAAATGTAACATCTGTCACATTATTATTTATATACATATATGTATACAAGCCATCTTGGCTTTCTTTCTTTTGTTTCCCTTTAATGGCTTTCAGTCAATGGGAAAAGAAATAATAATAATAATAATAATAATAATAATAATAATAACAATAAAAATTAATTTAATTTTTGTTTTATCAACTTATTTTCTGATAAGTAATTCAAATTTAATAGAATAAATAATAATTAAACTAAATTTAATAATCATAAAATTTTATTTAATTATTTTTATTAAAAAATAATTTTTTTAAAAATTACATCTAAATATAAAATATTAGCTCATAAATAACTAATTATTTAATTTTTAAAAATTCAGGGTCTTACATCCTGTCCTATTTATAAAATTTTCATCTTCGAAAATTGTTATATTTAAATAAGTTCGAACCCAAATGAAAGAAAATAATATCCATGAGGAGAAGTACGGGCAATCTCGAAGGTAGTATTCGAAAGAAGTCAGGTAAGCAATTAATTTTACAGGCAAATAAAGGTACACAGGAACGATAAGGTATGATTGGGAAATAATCAAATTACATTATGAGAAGATCTAAAGCAAAAATTCCAATGAAGATAATAAAAGAAGAGATGACACCAAGTCACATAGCACGAAAATAGTATATGTCGAAACGAATCCTTAAAACTTAACTTCTATCATTCCCAAACTCCGTGATTCACATAACCGATTATTTTTATCTCGTCTATGAAAATCCATTAGTATTACCGTGTACACAAATTATCTGTATAAAGTTGGTCAGACCTAATACCATGAGAAATGCTACGGTCGACTAACATAATTAATCAATAGACAGTCATGCATCTGAAACTCAATTTCTTCTCACTTGGACAAGTCCTATTGCATGACAAGCACTCAGAGTAGGCAATGAAGTATAATCATTCTATTCCCAAGGCTTTAATAGGAAAGAACTGCTTTGATACCATAATGTAACAACCTAAATTTTAGCACCTCATGATTGTACTAAAAGCTCAAGCGTTACTTATCTCTAAACTTTTTTATTCTATACTATTTTTATTTAATATTGAGCCCTTGCGAATACGAACCGAAACTTTCACCAAGAAAATGAAAAATTGGTACTTTAAATCATTTAATCACAAAATTATATATATCCACGTAACATTATATAGATAGACTTACTCAAAGATCCTCAAATATAATTCCTACCCCTCTAAAAATAAAACAGTAAATGACGAGGGGAAAATAAAAACTAACAACTCAACTTGTAAACAGAATCTGCTATATTCTTGTAGTTCTGCACTAAGCCTTCGCACCTGTAGCTGAAAGGAGTGGAAAATAGGGGGTAGGAACTAGGAAGTTCTTAGTAGGGTCGGGGTGTAGAGTTATATTCATTTTATATATATTTGGTCAGCAATAACAGTCAACAAAGTACAATCCAATTAAGCAATTATAGAACACAGAATCCAATCACAAGCACACACAATCATA
Organism: Arachis hypogaea; assembly: GCF_003086295.3. Taxonomy (NCBI): domain Eukaryota; kingdom Viridiplantae; phylum Streptophyta; class Magnoliopsida; order Fabales; family Fabaceae; genus Arachis; species Arachis hypogaea. The sequence goes on along the minus strand of NC_092051.1, from coordinate 85,740,223 downwards.
GAAAACATAATCACAAACAAATATGTGTAAACAAGGATGATGCATGTCTAGTCCTATCGCAGGTAATGAGCTCATTTGTCGGTTTCGACTCGCACCCGACGCAATCTGACTCCCAAGTCAGATAAGGCATTCCAGCGGCATAACCTCTGCAAGTTTCTACATCTTGCAGGCGCTGATTCTCTAGCTAAAGTATAGTGAACATGACCTCTGCAAGTTCTTACAAGCGCTGATTCTCCAGCTGAAGCATGTGCCACTTTCTCCTGGAATCATTCCATACACACAGGCATCCCCGCACAATCATTCACACACAAGGCCCACGGCCTCCAGTGAGCGTTATGTATTGCCGTCCTCACTGAGCTATCTCTATTGTGTCAAGTGAGCGTTACGTAGCACCATCCTCACTAGACACTTGGCACCAAGGCCCAACAACACTCAATATCTTTTTAGTTTATACTCTCTTCTCTTCTGTGGCAGAGGTCCCTTTACTTAATAAACCGAATTCAAGACATAACTTGAAACAAAATCTATTCTAAAAAATAAGCTTATAAATCATAATTTTAAAATGAAATTAATTTTCATATATTTTTACAAAAATTGGACAGCATTTCTTCTTAAAATTGGACTTTACCACCCTTTTCAGGTCTCAACCGAACCATTTTCAACCTCTTTTCAATCATTTCAAATCTCAGTTCAATACCAACAAATCAAACCAGACAAATTCTAATATTTTCAAATTATCCCAACATAATTCAGAAATCAAATTCATCAGAATAACTCAGTTCCTGGCTGCACTTAAACCTTCCTAACCTCAAACTTATCACAAATATCAATATAAATTCAATCGACAAGTAATCACGACATCAATTCACTTATTAAATACTAATTTAACTGGTGAAAATTTACCAAAACCCTACCTCCGTACAGAAATCACAACAACGAAAACATCGAAAAAGCTTTTCGACCGAACTGCTGAAGAAAAAAAAGTAAAAAATCGTCTGTATCTCCTAAAACTCCAATTAGTTGAATTCAAAGAAAAGTATAACAATCCGAATTTTTAAAAATTAAATAATGAGTTATTTATGATTTATTATATTTGTAAAAATTTTATTTAAAGAAAATTATCCTTTTAAAAGTAATTAAAATTAAATTTTATACTTTGAATTCAAAATTTATTAATATTCTTAAATAATATTTATTATAATAAAATAATTCAAAAAATAAAAAAGAGTATTATTATTATGATTATATTAGCATTGTTATCTTTATATTTATTATTTGATCATTATGAAATTAATATTTATTTTTCTTTTGTTTTGGCCGAAAGCCATTACGGAAGCAAAAACAAAGAAAAGGAAATGGGAACTTGGTAGAGAGAGAGAGAGAGAGATTTTAATTGCATTAATCATGGTCATTCAAATATATGAATAACCATATATGTATATATGAAAAACCAAGACACCTATATGAAAAATCAAGACACCTAATCCTTTTTTTATCTCATTTAATCATCATTACCTAGCTTCCGTTGGTTCCATTTCTTTTCTTTCACTAACGGTGAGAGTGAGAGACCGAAGCTGCATGGAGAAAAAAACCGTAACCCCCACCAAATTTCTAGCTTCAATTTCTTGCAATTCGTAATTCTAACAAAAAATCTAATCCAATAAAAATATTCATATTCTCCTTTTTTACATGTTAGCATTATTTTTATCTGACAAAAGTTAACGATGGCGTAGTTCTCATTCCCTTTGAGTTCGGCCAATTAAAATTCTAGAAGACACAGATGATTTCTAACATTTTTTTCTTCAGCAGCTCAGTTAAAAAGTTTCTCCAAAATTTTCGTTGATTCTGATTTTGTACGAAGGTATTTTTATTTTAAAATTAACAGTTTTCAATTTATGAATGCCCAAAGTATAGTAAATAATTACAAATATGTTAGTAATTATAATGTTATTGAGTTTGAATTTTTAGCTGTGAATGATTGGCTGTGTTTATGATTGAGTTTTTGGTTATGAAAGTGAATGAAAATTGATTTTTAACTAGAAATAGTAATTTTGAGAGTTTATGAATGATTTTACTAGAATTGGAATCATATGTCGATTATTGAAAAAAGATTTTTGTTTTAAGTTAGAATTGAGTTCGGTTTACTAAGAAAAAAGGATTTTTATTAAGCATTATAAAGTTTGATTCCCTAGAAACTGATTTAAGGGTATGATAGATGAGTGGATAGATGGTGATGTAGAAGTGTGATTGATTATTCGGAGATGCGGAGGTATGTGTAATTAAGTGGTGATGCGGAGGAATATTTAATAATGTAGGTGGTGCGGAGGTATGGATATGTAATTGGTGATGTGGAGGAATAATAAAAAGAAAGAAAATGAGAAAGAATGAATATCATAGATGCTTGAAAAGTGTATGTTAAATGAACCTTTGTGCCAAAGTGCTAATGCGGAAGTGCCCGCCCAACTGATAGCCTAAGGTTGCTAATGCGGGAATGTCTGCCTAATTGATAGCCTATGGTTGCTAAATGCGAAAGTGCCCGCCTAACTGATAGCCTAAGGTTGCTAATGCGGGAAGGTTTGCCTAATTGATAGCATGTTCTTACCGCGATGCCAAGATATCATGACTAACATGGGTTTGCCCATGATGATAATTGTGCCTGAATGACACGGTAAAGGAACTATATTCGGGGTTCTCCCCGAGTAACGTCGGGTTGCGGGTAGACAACCGATGCGTGAGCTCATGGCCTGCTTAGGACAGACATGCATCATATTGTTTGCGCATTTGCATTTGACTGTGGTTGCTTATCTGGTTTACTTGTGATTGTGCTGTTGTCTTGGTGACTTGCTTGTGTACCTGACTAGACATTCTATTTGTGCTGTGGACTTAATTGTGGTGGGGCTGATGTTTGTGGATTGGGTTTAGGTATATTATTTGCGATGCTAGCTTATTTAGATATTGCGGCAATTGAGGAATATTGTTTAGGGATAAAGAATTGTTATTGTAACAGAGAATTTTTTTAAGTAATGTGGTTTAAGGAAAGGGGTTTACCCGACTTTAGGTAAGACATAGGAAGGATTTCAAGGGTTCAATAAAGAAAACTGTTTTTGGGGTTATGAGTTAATTATTTGTATATTATTCTGTATATTTTTACGGCATTCGTTATCCTTATTGAGAACTTGCGAGGACGACGTTCTCACCCCCTACAGATCCTCTGTTTCAGCAACAGGTTCAGGAACCCTTGACGCGGAGCCGCGACTGAACTACCAAGTTTTGCGTACATATGCATTTGCATTTTCCGTGTTTATTCTTAGATTTTATTTTTTCTTCTCCCATGGTATTTTAAAGTGTTGTATTTTTACAGAGGGGTAGGTTTATATTTGAGTCTTGCATGAATAGTTATTATGTATTAATAGTAATTATGTGAGTATATGCTTATCGGACATAGTTGAGCTTAAGGTATATATCAAAATAAAAGGAATTTCATTTGTTTTTTAAAAACTATCGACAAATTAACGAGTAGAGGCTCAATATTAAATAAATATAGTTGAAAACTAAAGAAATAGAAGTAAGTAGCGCTCGAACTTTTAGTACGGTCATGAGGTGCTATAAATTAGAGTGTTACAAAAAGGGGAGCTATGTCACCATCAACTTCTACCGAACAAAAATAACGTCAAAGTGAAGTGGAGGAAAATACAAACACTTTTATCGGATTAAATTTTTTATTAGAGTTACGGATCTCAAGAAATCAAAACCGAAAACTCGGGAGTTTTCACAGTTTCTCTCTTCTCTCTCAATCACTCCTTTCTCTTATTTCAGTTCGGGGGTAATGAAAGAAACAATGAAGCATACGGTGATTGATTAATGTAGAAAAAGGTAACATCTATCACATTATTATTTATATACATATATGTATACAAGCCACCTCGGCTTTCTTTCTTTTGTTTCCCTTTAATGGTTTTCGGTCAATGGGAAAAGAAATAATAATAATAATAATAGTAATAATAATAATAATAATAATAATAATAATAATTCAACAATGATAATAATAATAATAGTGGAAAGACATTGAAGAATAACAAAGAAGCCAACAAGAAATCAGCAGAGGATGATAAGGTCAATAGTCAGGAAGAAGTGAAAATTAAAGAGAAGGATCAGGAAGAGCTCAGAAAGAAGGGTGAAAAGTCTCAAGCTTCAAAGAAGAGAAAACAAATCATGATAGAGCCTCCACAAGAACAGAGGAAGGAAGTTAAACACTACATCCTTCCTTTGCCGTATTCCCAAAGATTGTAAAGAGAGCTTAAGGATCAACAGTTTTTCAAATTCTTGAAAATTTTTAAGAAGCTAGAAATCAACATCCCACTTGCTGAAGCGTTGGAGCAAATGCCTCTATATGCAAAATTTCTCAAAGAGCTCATCAATAAGAAAAGAAGCTGGAATGAAAAGAAAATAGTTGTCTTAACTCAAGAATGCAGTGCAGTGATTCAAAGAGGTCTCCCATCACAACTCAAAGATCCTGGAAGTTTCATGATATCTTGCACCATAGGCAACATGACCTTGGAAAAAGCTCTCTGTGACTTAGGAATCAGCATCAATTTAATGCCCGTTTCACTAATGAAGAAGCTTGCAATAGAGGAAGTCAAGCCCACCAGGATGTCACTTCAAATGGCTGACAGATAACTCAAGATACCAAATGGAGTTGTAGAAAATTTATTGGTAAAGATTGGAGAATTCATTTTTCCTGCTGAATTTGTTATCTTGGACATTGAAGAAGAGGGACACAGTTCAATCATATTGGGACGACCTTTCTTAGCAACAGCAAGAGCCATCATTGATGTGAAAAAAGGTGAGATGACCCTCAGGGTGCATGATGAAAAAATGATCATCAATAGCTTTAAGGCCATGCAGTATCCTCTTGAGAAGGAAAAGCATATGAGAGTGGGAATGATAGAAGAAGTGGAGGAGAAGCTACTGGAAGATAACAACCAGGAGGAACAAGAAGAGGAAATAGAAATAGAACAAGCTATCATAAAAAAAGTAGCTGAAGTCTCCTTTGAGGACAAAACAGAGGAAAGGCCAAAGCAAGAGTTAAAACCCCTCCCTTCTCATCTCAAGTATTCATTCCTTGGAGAAGAAGAAACCTTGCCAATGATCATTAATTCCTCCTTAACCATGGAAGATAAAATAAAATTGATTGAAGTGTTGAAAGTTCACAGAACAGCCTTGGGATGGATGATTGATGATATAAGGGGTATAAGCCCTGCCATCTGCATGCATAAGATTTTGCTGGAGGAGGACTCAAGGCTTGCAGTACAACCCCAAAGAAGACTTAATCCAACCATGAAGGAGGTAGTTCAAAAAGAAGTGATGAAGCTGTGAAATGTTGGAATCATATACCCAATCTCTGACAGCTCTTGGGTAAGCCCAGTTCAAGTGGTGCCAAAAAAGGGTGGCATGACAGTCATCTTCAATGAGAAGAATGAACTCATTCCCACAAGGACAGTGACAGGGTAGAGAATGTGTATAGATTATAGAAGACTGAATGAAGCTATGAAGAAAGATCATTTTCCTCTCCCCTTCATTGATCAGATGCTAGAAAGATTAGCTGGGCATGCCTATTATTGCTTCCTAGATGGATACTCTGGTTACAATCAAATAGTGGTGGACCCCAAGTATCAAGAGAAGACCTCCTTCACATGTCCATTCAAAGTTTTTGCCTACAGAAGGATGCCCTTTGGGCTATGCAATGCCCCTGCAACCTTTCAGAGGTGTATGCTTTCTATATTTTCTGACATGGTGGAAAAATTTTTAGAAGTCTTCATGGATGATTTTTCTGTCTTTGGTAATTCATTTGATACCTGCTTGCATCATTTAATTCTTGTCTTGAAAAGATGCCAAGAAACTAATTTGGTCTTGAATTGGGAGAAATGCCATTTCATGGTTCCTGAAGGGATAGTTCTTGGGCATAAAGTTTCAAGCAAAGGTATAGAAGTTGATAAAGCTAAGATAGAGATCATAGAAAAGCTTCCTATACCTATTAATGTGAAAGCAGTAAGAAGTTTTCTTGGACATGCTGATTTTTACAGAAGATTCATCAAAGACTTTTCAAAAATAGCCAAACCATTGAGCAATTTGCTAGTGGTTGATAATCCTCTCATCTTTGATGACAATTGTAAGCATGCCTTTGAAACTTTAAAAAGAAAACTCACTACAGCACCCATCATCACACCCCTCGATTGGGAATTGCCTTTCGAACTCATGTGTGATGCGAGTGACTTTGCAATTGGTGCTGTATTGGGGCAAAAGAAAGACAAGATGCATCATGTTATATACTATGCAAGTAAGGTGTTGAATGAGGTGCAAAAAAATTATACCACCACTGAGAAAGAGCTCTTGGCAATTGTATATGTATTTGATGAATTTAGACAATACTTGATTGGTTCAAAAGTTATAGTATATACTGATCATGCTACTCTCAAGTATCTCATGTCTAAGCAGGATTCAAAGCCAAGGCTTATTAGGTGGGTGTTGCTGTTACAAGCATTTGACATTGAGGTGAGAGATAGGAAAGGGAATGAGAACCAAGTAGCAGGCCATTTGTCAAGACTATCACAAGAAGCTAACCAAGATACACCACAACGGGTGAATGAAAAATTCCCAGATGAATACCTTCTTCAAATCTAGGAGGCACCTTGGTTTGCTGACATTGCAAACTATAAGGTGGGAAGAAAGGTTCCCCAAGAGTTTACCAAGAAACAAGTGAAGAAGCTGTGTAATGAAACCAAGAAATTCTTGTGGGACGAGCCATTTTTGTTCAAGAGGTGTCCGGATGGGATGATTAGAAGATGCATTCCTGAAAATGAGATGAGAGACATATTGTGGCACTGTCATGGTTCAGCTTATGGTGGACATTTTGGGCCAGAAAGAACGGTAGCTAAAGTGCTTCAAAGTGGGTTCTATTTGCCAACTATATTCAAGGATGCCAGAGAATTTGTGCACCAATGCAATGAATGTCAAAGAGCTGGAGGGTTGACAAAGAGGAATGAAATGCCTCATAACTTCATCTTGGAAGTGGAACTGTTTGATTTATGGGGTATAGATTTCATGGGCCCTTTTCCTCCATCCTATTCCTTCAAATATATTCCGATAGCAGTGGAATATATCTGTAAATGGGTGGAAGCCATAGCAACAACTACCTGTGATGCACCAATTGTTCTTTAATTTCTTAAGAGACACATTTTCACTAGATATGGGGTGCCTAAAGGCCTTATTAGTGATGGTGGCAGCCACTTTTGCAACAGACAGATGGAAAAGCTACTTCACAAATATGGAGTAATTCACAAAGTAGCCACACCATATCACCCTCAGACTAATGGCCAGGCTGAATTGGCAAATAGGGAGCTGAAGAAAATCTTAGAAAAGACAGTGGGGATTACAAGGAAAGACTGGGCAAGAAAATTGGGTGATGCACTGTAGGCATACAGAACAACATTCAAAACTCCAATTGGGAAGTCACCATTTCAACTAATCTATGGCAAATCTTGTCACCTTCCTATGGAGTTAGAACATAAAGCTTACTGGGCCACTAAGCTCCTCAATCTTGACCCTCAAGTAGCAGGAGAGAAAAGGTTATTGCATCTCAATGAGCTAGAGGAATTCAGATTAGAAGCTTATGAGAATGCAAAGATATAAAGGACACATTCACAGCAAAGGTTCTCCCTTATGGGAGTCTTGAACTTCTTGATGAAGCTACAAAGGACACATTCACAGCAAATGGTCACAGAGCCAAGCACTACCTTGGAGGACCCTGGAACAAGGAGGAAAGCATTCATGAACTAGGATGAACAAGGATGAAAGACGTCAAGCTAATGGCGATAAACAAGCGCTTGTTGGGAGGCAACCCAACCTGAGGTAGTTTCTTTTCATGGTTATTTCAATAAAGAGTGAAGTAGATTTCTATGCATTGCAAGGAGCTAAGTTTGGTGTTGCACACCAAAACAATTTAAGAGTGAATGTATGGTTCTAAGTTTGGTGTTCCACCAAGAATTTCATTAAGAATGCATAACACTCTCATGCAAGAATGATCACTAACTTCAAACAATCAGAGAAACTACTTAGCACTTGCTTAGTCCAAGTTTATAATCTGTTTTCTTTAAAGGCACGAGGTTTCATGTATCTGATGTGTCATAGACAGTAGCACGGGATTAAGTTTGGTGTTCCCACACCAAAATAAGTCCAAGAGGCCACAACAATTTTTGCATGCTAACCATTGGCTTAAGTGCTTAGGGAATAAGCAACTTCCAACAATTATGTAGGAAAGACATTCAACCCCTTGAATAAAATGGTACATCATCACCAATGGAAATACAAAAGTTATAGATGATGATAACAAAAGGAAAGCTGGGAGACACTCCCAAGAGGTTATATCGTCACTTAATCCCTTTTGCTATGAGATATTTTAAATTGGAAGTTTCTGTGTTAATTAGTTTCAATAGTATAAATTTTGATGTCTGCAAAGTGTTCTGGTTTAAGTGCTTGTCTTCATCTTCATCAACTTAGATGTTATGACTTGTCCCTTTTGCTTTTTTGCATGAATAAGAGAAAATATTGAAACAGAAAATGATTTCCAATATGGTAGGAATAATAATAAAGTTCAGTGGTGGTAATTGCTTGATTAGATGACAAGCTCAACAATAAAAGCTGCAAGATAGAATGTCTCTTGCAGTGTGAACTTAGTTGCTGCTGTAGAACCTTCAATTAATAAGTATCCTTGGAAAAGAAAGAAAAGTAAGAAGGATAAAGAAAAGAAAAAGCCAAGAATTGGCACTAGAAATGGAAGAAACAAATAATAAGGCTAGACATCAATAGCTTGGACCTTAGGACATATGCCTATCGTGCTTGTTGTAATAGGATCTGCTTGGACAATTAGGTTCTGAGGCGTCTTTTAAAACTTGACAACTTGGATTAACTAATCCGGGATTACCAACCGAAAGTCCATTATCAAGAGCAACCTAGGTATAAAGCATTTAGTAACCCAAAGAGGTGATAGGCATTAATGTTCCTAGGAAGAATTGTGAGCCAAGTGTCTGTAGTGAAGAGGTGTTGAGAAAAATTGAGCCAAAAGGATGCTACAACACTTGACACTGAGCTACTATTAAGAAATAAGTTTCTGAAGCAAAAGAAAGAAGGAAAAATATAACAGGGGTCAATAAAAGAACAAGGCATTATAGCAGCAATTCTAGTTAACCTTCAAAGAGACATTTCATTTTTGAAAGCTGATAATAATTGAGCTGCATTTTTGTCTGCATAAAACCCCATGAACCAAATTCAATTATCTGCTAAATAAGGACATATATGCTTCTCTGTTTCATTTCATTTCTTCTCACGTTTTAGTGCTTGCTTGGGGACAAGCAAGATTTAAGTTTGGTGTTGTAATGACAAGTCATCTTATGCTAGTTTCACAAGCATTTTTTATTTGTTTCATTAGGTTTTATGCACTTTCTTGCACAATTAGTAAGTGGTTGGAGTGGAATTTCATGATTATTGTGATTCAATCAAACATCATTTATTTCATTCAAAATCATGAGATTTATGCAAGAATTAAGTTGACTTTGATTGCTTATTTGGTTGATTTCAGGTGATAAAATAAAGAGAAAAAGGTTCAGCACAGGGCAGCGTTGCGTTCAAATAAAGAGCGCTACGCTCACTTACGATGCGCATGCGTGCGGGATGCTCACGCGTCAGACAACAAAATTTGAAGATCCACGCGTACGCGTGCATGACGCGTATGCGTGCATGACCCGTACGCGTGGGTGTGTTTGGCGCTCGTTTTCAAAGAGAGTGCTACGTTAAATTACTCAGTCTTTTCGGGCAAGATTCAAAGCTGGAGGCAAAGTTTTGCAAACGACGCGCACGCGTGCTTGATGCGCACGCGTAGCTGGCGCTGAAGCCAGAGTTGATATTTGGTTACCTACGCGCACGCGTACATGACGCGCACACGTGGGGTAGCACTCACTAAGCCAACGTAGCGCTCACTAAGTGAACGCCATTAAGGACGCGTACGCATGAAAGTAGGCGCGCGAGTTTGGGAGCTGAAGACTGATAGTGACGCGTACGCGTACATGACGCGTACGCGTCGATGAGCAAAATGCAAAAAGGACGCGCACGCATCAGAGATGCGCACGCGTGGATGAATGAATGCAGCGCTCACTTAGAGAACGCAACGTTCCACTGGGAGCTGGATCAGAATGGCATTTTGCTCCACTTCATACAAGGCCACAAAGCCCACTCCAAGTGCTGAAGGCCAGAAATAGAAAGTGTATATATAGATAGGAATTTAATTTCATAGAGAGACTCTCTTTTAGTTTTCAATTTTTAGAGTTTTGGGATTGAGATCAGATCTGAATTTTCCTTTCTGTTTTTGGCTTTCTCTTTTCTGCAGTTGTTACTTTCTGTTTTGGGTTTTCAACTTCAGATTGGAGAATTCTCCTAAATTTCTTCATCTTGGAGTTCTTTTTCATCTTTTTCCTTTGATAGCTTTATGAATTGAAGATCTTATCTTAGCTTTCTGTCTTGTTTTCTTTCTTCTGCAATTTACACTTTTATGTTTTGTTAAGAGAGTAATTGAGATTTTATTTTCCTTTCTGTTTCGTTGGTTTCCTGCAATTTCTCATTTCCGAATTCTGATTGATCTATTTTCTAAGATTTGTCATCTGAGAGTTCCTTAGTTTACTACATTTTATATTTTCTATTTCTACTTTGAATCCTCGGACCCAAATCCCTTTACTCTTCATGCAATTTAAGTTTCCTGTTAATTTAGATTCAGCAATTTAAATTACTTGCACTTTAAGTTTTAGCTATTTATCTTTCTTGTAATTTAAGTTTCAGCTCTTTTACTTTCTTGCACTTTAAGTTTCTGCACTCTACTTCTTTTGCACTTTAAGATTCGCCCAATTTCAATTTTGCAATTTAGTTTCCTTGCAATTTTACTTTTGTTAATTAAATTTCACCCAAATCCTCAAATATTCGCTTAACTAAATTCATCAGTACACTAAAGTTGCTCAATCCATCAATCCCTGTGGGATCAACCTCACTCCTTTGAGTTATTACTACTTGATGCGACCCGGTACACTTGCCGGTGAGTTTGTGTGGAATCAATTTTCCCATATCAAGTTTTTGATGTCGTTGCCGGGTGATAAACCACTATTTTATGATTTATCTTATGCTCAATTGTGTGGTTTTTATCAAGTCTTTGCACACTTATTCATACAAATTGCATAGTTTTACAATTTCTTCCTAGTTTTGTTCTATCATTGAAAACTTGCTTTCTATGCCTTTAATTTATGTATTTTAAATCCCCTCTCTACCATTTGATGCCGTGATCTGTGTGTTCAGTGTTTCAGGCTTTATAGGGCAGGAATGGTTTAGAGGATGGAGAGGAAGCTAGCAGAAATGGAAGGAGCACAAGAAATAAAGGAGACAACCAGCGAGCATCGACGCGCACGCATGGTTCACACATGCGCGTGATCTGGAGATTTTCACAGCGACGCATGTGCATACTTGACACATACGCGTGGATTGAAGTTCTGCAAGACGACGCGTGCGCGTGCATGACGCGTACGCATGACATGCGAAGATGACCAGCAATGCGTACGCGTGACTGATGCGTATGCATGACATGCGCGATCTGCAGAAATCACAGAAAACGCTGGGGGCGATTTTGGGCTGAGTTTGGACCCAGTTTCTAGCCCAGAAACACAGACTAGAGCCAAGAGACATGCAGAGACTCAATACACATTCTCATTAGCATAGTTTTCAGTTTTAGATCTGAATTTAGAGAGAAAATTATTCTTCCTCTAGGTTTTCTTTATATTCATAGATTTCTAGTTTTATGCTTTTGCCTTGGATATTGAGAGAGTCATCACCTCCGTTGAAGTTACTATTCTAGTTTGTTTTCTTATTCCTTTACTCTTTTGATTACTTATTAATCCTGTTCAGATAGGTATGTTGCATTTTGGATTTATTAATACAGAGAATTATTTTTACCTTTAATTAATTTTCAATCCCTATTTTATTTAATTTATCATGCTTCCTTCTTATAATTTTGTGAGCGTTATATTCATGTCAATGGAGTAGATTCCCAACTTGACATGAGGGTTGATTAAAAGGAGACACTTGAGTTGGAATGCTTAAGTGATTAGTTAAATTGGAAGTTGTTGGCTAATTCTCTTTTTACTAATGCTAGTCCTTCCCAAGGGAGAGGACTAGGATTTGCGAATAAGAGTTAGCTCAATCACTTGACTTTCCTTTATTTAGTAAAGGGTTAACTAAGTAAAAATAACAACCTTTTGATACTACGCTTGAGGAATTCCAACAAGGATAGAACTTCCAATTAATCATACCTCCGGTCAAGGCTTTTTATTCTGAGTAGATAAATCTCTTTTAATTTACATTGCTTTAATTCACAATCCTTTATTTTCCTGCCTTTCAACCCTCAAAATTTCTCGAAAAACTCCTGATTAATAAAATAGCACTCTTTTGTCAACTCGTTGGGAGACGACCTGGGATTCATACTCCCAGTATTTTTATTCTAATTTTGTGACAACCTTTCTAAATTGATAAGTAGATTTTTGCTGGTTAAGGACTATACTCGCAAGTATTCCTTCTATTAATTTCTTAATTGGCTGATTTCCGCCCTAATCAATTTTTGGCGCCATTGCCAAGGAGTTGCAATAGCGTGCTAAATTATTAATTGGTGTACATATTTTTAATTTTTGCATATTTTATTTTATTTTATTACCATGAGCTGTATGTTTCTTTCATTGAATGACGTGTTCACTGCCTGATCCGAGCTTAGCCGCATTTGATCTTGAAATTGAAAGAACTCTTTCATGTATTAGGCGGGCTCGACGTCAGTTAGCCTCTGAGGGTGGTAAAGTGATTACTATCAATTCACCAGTCTTATATGAGGGTGATTCTGAACTGCCATTTGAGGAAGAAACAAGCTCATCTACTACTGATTCTGTTAATTCACGTGCAGGTAACATGGCGGAGCCCAGAAGAATTACTCTCCAGGAAGCTGGAGCTCCAGACTTTACACTGCAACCGTATCAAGTGCGCCACCCAAATCTGGTTGCAGATTTTGAACTGAAGACTGCATTAATCAACTTGATGCCTAAATTTCATGGATTACCTGCTCAGGAGCCTATAAAGCACCTCAGGGATTTTCAGACAGCCTATTCTACTGTTAGGCGTCATGGTGCAGATGAGATTTCCATCCTGCAAACTGCCTTCCTGTTCTCTCTTGAGAGAAAGGCGAGGGAGTGGTACTACTCCCAACTTGAGGCAGTTGTTACTAACTGGGATACGCCCACGAGAGAATTCTTGGAAAAATACATCCCAGCTGAATTGACAGATAGACTGAGGAAAGAGATTTCCTGCATCATTCAAGGTGAATCGGAGACTCTTTATGAGTACTGGGAGCACTTCAAGAATCTTCTGGACGCATGCCCCCACCACATGATTGACAAGTTGGTGGTGATCAGCTACTTCACTCAAGGCATGAAGCCTCAGGATAAGACTACATTGGATGGTGCTAGTAATGGTTCTCTGAAAAAGTACAAGACCGCAGATGAAGCGTGACAACTGATCAACGAGCTAGCTGAGTCCACCCAAAATCACAAGCACACAAACAATGACTCAAAGGCTGTTTCAGAGGTTTTCTCTAGCATTGAGACTTATGCTCTTACACAGAGTATATGTGAGATGACCAACCTACTGAAGCAGATACATCTGGGCCAACAACAACCTCAGCCTCCTCCACCATAACAAAGTCAACAGTTAGTCCCTCAGAGAGTATGCGAAATATGTGCTGATTATAGTCATTACACTGATGAGTGTCCACAGCTCCAACAAGAGGACAACACCTTGGCAGCTACTCATAATTTCTATGACCGCTCGAATCAAGGGTACAATCAACAAGGCGGCAATTACAACCAAGGTGGAAACTACAATCAAGGTTGGCAAGATAATTTCAACCAGGGATGGAGAGACCATTCCAACCAGGGATGGAGGGACAATTCCAACCAAGGTTGGAGGGACAACTACAACAGAGGAGGCAGAGACAACAATGGAAATCAGAGGTGGAATAACAACAACAGACAGCAGAACCAAAACCAGCCCTACAAAGCACCTCACTTAAGGCAGTCCCAAGCGCCTCAAAACAACCAACAGCAGGCCCCTTAGATCACTTACCCTTCTTCTTCTTCTCATGACGAAGTGCTTCAGTCTATTGAGCAAAGACAAAAAGCCATGGAGAACACACTTAGCTCCACCTTGAACAGTCTAACCTCTGATGTACAAGCTCTTGCCTCACAGGTTGGATCAATGAATACTTCCAATAATCAGCCTTCAAGCTCCAATGGAATTCCTTCTCAACCCATACCAACCCCAAGGGTGGCATCAATGCCATCACTTTAAAGTCTGGAACCACACTGCAAGAGAGAAATTAGGAGGAGCCTAGCCCACAAGAACACGTCCCAGTTGAAGACATAGTTGAAGTGGAGGATGCTGAAGAGGAAGAGGAAGTACAAGACATGGTTGAAGAAGAAGTAGCTCAGCCATGGAATGGAGCACCAAAGGACGCAGAAGCTGTAAGTGGCACCATTCCTATTCCATTTCCACACCTTGCAAGGAAGTCCAGCAAGCAGATGGAACTTGATCCCAAAATGGTTGAAATCTTCAAAAAGGTTGAGGTAACTATTCCCATTTTTGATGTTATTCAACAAGTACCTAAATATGCAAAGTTTCTGAAAGATTTATGCATACGTAAAGATAAAATTAATGAATTAGAAACTATTACTTTAGGTAGTTCTATATCTGCTTTAATGGGAGGTATACCTGAAAAATATAGTGATCCAGGTCCATGCATGGTTAACTGTACCATTGGGGGTGTAATATTTTCTGACTGCATGTGTAATTTAGGAGCGTACGTGAGTATTATGCCAATGTCTATATATGATGCTTTGAGGCTTCCTCCCTTAAAAAGGTCAACAGCTCGTTTTGTTGTAGCAGATAAAAGCATCATCACAGTGGTTGGAATTGCTGAAGACGTGCTGGTGAGCATTAAGGGGCTTATATTTCCCATTGACTTCTATATCTTGGAAATGTCCCCTAATGACTCAGGAAGACCATTATCAATCCTGCTTGGAAGGCCATTCTTGAAGACTTCAAAGTCCAAGCTGGATGCCTTCTCAGGAACTTACTCTTTTGAGATAGATGGCAGAGTAGTGAGTTTCAATTTGAATGAAGCTATGAAGCACCCTCTGAAAGATCATTCCATCTTCTAGTGTGACATCATTGATGAAACTGTAGCTGCAATTCACCAAGAAGAAGTAGAAGAGAGGCACATGGAGCAAGGTCCAGGTGTGGGGACACCCTCTGAACACAATGAGGACGCTTCGCCATTATCACTAGCTCCAGATGATCCAGAGCCTAGCCATGAGCATAAATTGGAATTAAAGCCCCTTCCACCCCACCTCAAGTATGCTTACCTTGAGGATAATCAGAAGCTCCCAGTTATCATTGCAAGGGAACTCACTTCCCAACAGGAGGAGCAGCTGCTCAGTGTGCTGAGAAGACACAAGAAAGTAATTGGGTGGAGCTTGGCGGATATAGTAGGCATCAGTCCTCAAGTTTATGAGCACAGAATATTCTTAGAAGAGGGAGCAAGGCCTGTCTGTCAACCCCAAAGGTGGTTAAACCCCACCATATTAGAAGTTGTCAAGAAGGAAGTGACCAGACTGCTGGAGGCTGATATCATCTACCCCATCTCAGATAGTGAATGGGTCAGTCCAGTACAAGTAGTGCCCAAGAAGTCTGGAGTCACAACATTGATGAATGAGTATGGAGAGCTCCTGACAACTAGAGTGCAAAATTCATAGAGAGCTTGCATTGATTACAGACGTCTCAACCAAGCTACTCCCAAGGATTATTACCCCTTGCCATTTATTGATCAGATGCTTGATCACCTGTCAGATAAATCCCATTACTGCTTTTTAGATGGTTATACAGGCTATTTTCAAATTCATATAGCTCTTGAAGACCAGGAGAAGACTACTTTTACATGTCCCTTTGGAATGTATGCATACAAAAGGATGCCTTTTGGCTTATGTAATGCACCGGCTACTTTCCAAAGATGCATGATGAGTATCTTCTCAGATCTTATTGAGAACTGTATGGAAATTTTTATGGATGATTTTAGCGTATATAGTGATTCGTTTAACCTTTGTTTGGATAGTTTAGCTAGAGTATTAGACAGGTGTGTTAGTTCAAACCTTGTGTTGAATTTTGAAAAATGTCATTTTATGGTAAAACAAGGAATTGTTCTAGGACATGTTGTTTCTAATACTGGTATTTTTGTAGATCCAGCAAAGGTAGATGTCATTTCTAGTTTACCTTACCCCTCCTCTGTGAGGGAAGTCCGTTCATTCCTTGGCCATGCAGGTTTTTACCGGAGATTTATTAAGGACTTCAGTAAGGTAGCATTGCCTTTATCCAGACTGTTGCAGAAGGATGTTGAGTTTGAGCTGAGTGAGGATTGCATGCAAGCATTTGATAAGCTAAAAATTGCCTTGACTCAAGCTCCGATTGTGAGAGGACCAGACTGGAGCCAGCCTTTTGAGATTATGTGTGATGCCTCCAACATACTGTGGGAGCGGTGCTGGCTCAGCGCGAAGGTAAGGATCCTTTTCGTAATTGCTTATACTTCTAAGACCTTAGACCCTGCTCAGTCTAATTACACAACCATTTAAAAAGAGCATCTGGCTATTGTTTTTGCTTTGGATAAATTCTGAGCCTATTTACTTGGTACTAAGGTGGTAGTGTACTCAGACCATGCAGCTCTAAAATATTTATTAGCTAAAAAAGAGTCTAAATCGAGGCTAATATGTTGGATATTGCTGCTGCAACAATTCAATTTAGAAATTAAGGATAGGAGTGGTTTCCAAAATTTAGTGGTAGACCACTTGAGTCACCTAGAGCAAATTAAGACTGACTCCACTCCTATCAATGATGCTTTTCCATTTGATAGCTTGCATACAGTATCTGAAGTAGTTCTTTGGTATGCACCTGTAGCTAATTATCTAGTTAGCCATACTTTCCCTTCCAATTCTAATAAGCATCAAAGAGACAAGCTGAAAAGCGAGTCCAAATATTATATATGGGATGACCCATATTTATGGAGGTGTGGTGCTGACCAGGTAATTAGAAGATGTGTGCCTCAATCAGAATTCCAGTCCATTTTAGAGGCCTGCCATTCTTCTGAGAGTGGAGGACATTTTGGCCCTCAAAGAATAGCTAGAAAAATTTTAGACTGTAGATTCTGGTCGCCTACTCTTTTTAAAGATGCTACTTGAACAATCAGATTTTCTATTGGTAAAGAAATTCACAAATATAATCGCGTTGTAAGTATAGTTTCTAAACCAACAGAGAATCCTTTCGTACAAAAGTTTTGGTTGTCACAAGTAACAAAACCCAATAAAATTTATAACCGAAGTATTTAAACCTCGGGTCGTCTTCTCAAGGAATTGCAGGGAGGTATAATTTATTATTGGTTATGGAAAAAGTGTATTTTTGGGGTTTTTGAAATAAGGAACAAGTAATTTAATTGGCAAGAAAAATAAATTAATAATTAGAAAATCTCTTCGCAAGGTATAAGAACTGAAAATCCTATCATAGTTATCCTTATCAGGTGTGATGAGAATTGGATTCTGCTCCCACTTAGTTAACCCTTACTAACTAAAGGTAAGTTAAGTGGACTAATTAATTTGATCTTCAAGTCCTAGTCAACTCCTGTGGAAAGACTAGCTTTAGAGCGATTCGAATCAATTAGCAACTCCAATTTCAATCAACAGCTGAGTTTGATAACTCAAGCATTACCAATTAATCAACCAAAGCCAAAAGGGAAGAAAATCTACTTGAATGAAAATAATTTTTTTACATAAATTAAAGAAAGCAATCATAAGTCTGAAATACCTCAAATTATATTAAATAAAGATATCAATTCTAACATAGGGAAGTTCATAAGTCAATTTGGCAAGATAAATAATAATTAAAATAATAGAATAAATAAAAGTAGAAAATAAATTAAAGGAACATTAACCTGAGAAGAAGTTAAAATCCTAATCCTAAATCCTAAGAGAGAGGAGAGAGCCTCTCTCTCTCTAAAATTATATATAAAACCTAAAATTGTGAATAATGAATGCTGTATTTATTGTTGTATGAATGAATGGATTGATTCCCCCACTTTATAGCTTCTAATCTATGTTTTCTGGCCGAAAATTGGGTCAAAAACAGCCTAGAAATCGCCCCTAGCGATTTCTGGTACGTACAGGTAGCTGCAAAGTCACGCGGAAGCGTCGTCCATGCATTCGCACGGATTGCAATTTTTCTAGGTCATGCGTCCGCATGATCCACGCGTTCGCATCGCCTGGCTTCGGGGCAGTGACGTGGTGGAAATTGGCAAGTTAAGAAATTATTATAAGAGATACATTGCAAGTACAGTTCTTAACCAACCGAAGATCCGTTTATCAATTTAGAAGGGTTATCACAAAATTAGAATTAAAATACTGGGAGTATGAATCCCAGGTCGTCTCCCAATGAGTTGCAGAAAGATGTGCTATTTTATTAATCAGATGTTTTCTAAAAATGGTTGAGTTGATAAATAAGAAATTAAATTAGAGAATTTATGTAATTTAAATAAAAACCTTGACAGGGAGTAGATTAGTTGGAAGCTCTATTCTTGTTGGAGTACTCTCAAGATTAATTGATGATTGAAGGTTATTCTGTTTAGTTATCCCTTACTAGGTAGAGGAAAGTCAAGCAAGTTGGAAAGCTATTTCTATTCACAAGTTCCAATCCTCTCCCTTAGAAGGGATTAGTGTCAGTGACTAGAGGGCAATCCAACAGTAAACCCAATTACAATTTTTCTCTTGAGCGTTCCAACTCAAGGTTCTCCTTTCAATCAACTCCCAATCAAGTTATGGAACTACTCGCTCATTATGAATGTAAACTTCACAACATAAGAAAGGGAAATAAAGAAAGACATGATAAATAATAATCAAAAGATCAATTAAAAATAAAAATAGTTCTTGTATTAATAAATTCTAAAAATAATCCACCAGTAATTCTGAATAAATTGAGGACATGGAAGAGTAAGAGGCAAGTAAGGAAAACAAACTAGAATAATGAAGTCTTGGCGGAGGTAATAACTCATCTCAATATCCCAATCCAAAAAGCAATAAAAATGAATTCCTAAGAACTATGAATGTGTAGACAGAAAAACCTAGAGGAGGAGTAAAATCAGATCTAAAACTAAAATTAGGCGGAATGAATGTTGTGTTTGGTCTCTCCATGTTTCCTGGCTCTAATATGCTTTTCTGGGCTGAAAACCGGGTCAAAACAGGGCCCAAAATCGCCCCCAGCGAATTCTGCAGATCGCGCACGTCACGTGATCGCATCATCCATGCATTCGCGTCATCCAGCATTTTGCCTTGCCACGCGTGCGCGTCGTCCACGCCTTCATGTCACTTGTGCAGTTTCCAATCCGCACGGTCGCGTGAGCCATGCGTCTGCGTCACTGCAATTTCCTCTATATCGCGCGGTCGCATGACCCATGCGTCCGCGTCACTTCTCGCTGGTCATCTCCTCAATTTCTTGTGTTCCTTCCATTTTTCCAAGCTTCCTTTCTAATCTCCAAGTCATTCGTGCCCTATAAAGCTTGAAACACTTAACACACAGATCACGACATCGAATGGAATAAAGAAGAATAAAAATACATAATTAAGAGTCTCTAGGAAGCAAGTTTTCAATCATGAAGTATTTTTAGGAAGGAATTATAAATGCATGCTAATCATATGAATAAGTGGGTAAAGATTTGATAAAACCGCACAATTAAGCACAATATAAACCATAAAATAATGGTTTATCAACCACCCAACACTTAGATATTAGCATGTCCTCATGCTTAGTTGAAGGAGACAAAATAAATGAGTAGGAACATGTAGAACTCATGCAATGCAATGCAACCTATATATATGAATGCAATTATATGATTCTTGTCTACCTGGTTAAAAGTAAATAAGCTCTTTAAGACAATCACAAATCAAATTCCACTAATTCAATTCTTATACAGTAAGAACAGATAAAAATGCAAGAAGGTAGTGATGATCGGATTTCTATCGGTAAAGAATAAGAGTGATCGCGTTGTAAGTATAGATTCTAAACCAACAGAAAATCCTTTCGTACAAACGTTTCGGTTGTCACAAGTAACAAACCCCTTTTAAAATTTATAACCGAAGTATTCAAACCTCGGGTCGTCTTCTCAAGGAATTGCAGGGAGGTATGTTCTTATTATTGGTTATGAGTTTTGTAAATTAGGGGTTTTTGAAATAAGGAGCATGTAATTTAAATGACAAGAAAAATAAATTAATAATAATAAAATCTCTTGGCAAGGTATAAGAATTTGGAATTTCTATCCTAGTTATCCTTATCAGGTATGATGAGAATTGGGTTTTAATCCCACTTAGTTAACTCAAGGGAACTAATTAGCTTGATCATCAAGTCCTAGTCCATCCCTGTGGGAAGACTAGCTTTAGAGCGATCTAGATCAATTAGTAATCTGCCAATTTCAACCACTGCTGAGTTTGACAACTCAAGTGTTACCAATTACTTAACCAAAGCCAAAAAGAAGAAAATATCTAAATTAAATTAAAAGCATTCATAAATAGAATAAAACAATCATAAACTGAAATACCTCAAATAATATTAATTAAGAAAATCCTAACATGAATGTAGCATAAGCCAAATTGAAAAGATAAATAATAATTAAAGGTATATAATAAAAGTAGAAAATAAATAAGAGGAACATTGAACTTGTACTTGAAGAGAAGTAATCCTAAAATTAAGAGAAATCCTAATCCTAAATCCTAAGAGAGAGGAGAGAACCTCTCTCTCTAAAAACTACATCTAATCCTAAAAATTATGAATTGTGAGAACATGATTGGATGCATTCCCCCACTTTATAGCCTCTAATCTGTGTGTTCTGGGCTGAAAACTGGGTCAAAAACAGCCCAGAAATTGCCCCCAGTGATTTCTGTTACGTTCAGATCGCGGGAAAGTGACGTGGAGGCGTCGTCCACGCGTTTGCGTGGATTGAGATTCGCAGATGTGACGCGTGCGCGTCATTCACGCGTCCATGCAACCTAACTTCGGGGCAGCTATGGCAAATTATATATCGTTGTGAAGCTCCGGATGTTAGCTTCCCAACGCAATTGGAACCGCATCATTTGGACCTCTGTAGCTCAAGTTATGGTCGATTTAGTACCAAGAGGTCAGGTTGACAGCTTTGCAGTTCCTTCAACTTCTTGTATTCCTTCCAATTTTGCATGCTTCCTTTCCATCCTCTGAGCCATTCCTGCCCTATAAACTCTAAAATCACTTAACACACATATCAAGGTATCTAATGGTAATAAGAGAGGATTAATATTAGCAATTTAAAGGCCCAGAAAACATGTTTTCAATCATAGCACAAAATTAGGAAGCAAAACGTAAAACCATGCAAATAGTATGAATAAGTGGGTAAAGAGTTGATAAAAATCACTCAATTGAGCACAAGATAAACCATAAAATAGTGGTTTATCAACCTCCCCACACTTAAACATTAGCATGTCCTCATGCTAAGCTCAAGAAAAACTATAAGAGTGAAGAGGAATGGTAGAATGTATGAAATGCAACCTACTATATAAATGCAACTACATGCAAAATATTTCTACCTACTTGGTTAAAAGTAAATCAAATTCTCCAAGAATATACATAAATCAGATTTCACTAATTCAAATTATACAATAAAAGACAAGTAAACTTGTAAGAAGATAGCTCATGAAAGCAGGGAACATAGAATCAAGCATTGAACCCTTACTGGTAGTGTATATCACTCTAATCTCTCAAGTGTCTAGGGTTAATCACTCTACTCTTCTCTAGTCATGCTTTCTAAAACTTTGTTCTTCATCTAACTAATCAACAATATTTAATATATCAATGCAAACATCATGTGGTCTTTTCAAGGTTGTAATGGGGCTAAGGTAAGGGTAAGGGTATATATATGGCTAAGTGAGCTATAAATTGAATCTTTGACTAACCTAAGCTCTCACCTAACATACATACACTCTATATATTCTAATTCATGCCTAGCTACCCAAAATTCCCACTTTTGCATCACATACTCATGTATCAACTTTTCTTTTTAATTTATCACATGTGCATTGATCTTTCATTATTAAGCTTAGCATTGGGGTAATTTTGTCCCTTTATTTATTTACTTATTTATTGAATATTTTTTTTGGATTTATTTATTTATTTATTTATTTTTTATTTTTTGAACATGAAAATAAACATAGCTTATCAATGCACATGAATTTTTAATTTTTTTATAGTTTCACATGAGTAGGTACCCAAATTCCTAATATTTTATCAAAGTAAAAACATAACACATTCCCTTATTCACCCATGTTCCCACAGTTTCCCCACACTTAATAGTTACACAATCCCTATCTTAAGCTAACCAAAGATTCAATTGGGATATTTAATTATTTTTCTGCTTAAGGCTAGTGATGTGGTTATAGAACAGAATAAATGGAGATAAAAGGCTCAAGGTGGCTAACAAGGGTGATGAAAAAGGTAGGCTTATTTGGGATAAGTGAGCTAATAACAAGTAATGGTCTCAATCATATGCAAGCATGTAAATACACTAAATATTGGACATATAGACTGAAACAAAGCAAAGATTGCAATCATAGAGAAGAAAACACACAAGAATAAAAATTTATGGTTAAATAATGTAACCATGTAAATAAGCTCAAAATCTCACGGGTTGTGTGTTTTTTGGCTCAAAAACCATGTTCCAAATACAACTTTAAACAAGTTTTAACATAAAAAATTTTTCAATTTAAATTAGTGAAATTTTTCAAAAAGATTTCTTGAAAAAGAAAATATTACTTCAACCAAGTGGTAAAATATGCACAAAATCAAACAAATATGCAATCAAACATGTAAATACAACAACTAATAAGGAAAATAAACCATTGGTGTTGAGATAGAAGAGTAACTAACCCATGGAAATCGATATCGACCTCCCCACACTTAAAGATTGCACCGTCCTCGGTGCATGCTAAGATGTACATGTGGATGGGTGGCTCCAACTGATGCTTTTCTCTGAAGATTTTTGCAGATGGACTTGTCTGTCTCCCCATGTAAACGTCTTCCGGTTCCTTTCCGGGTGGCCATCCTGAAAGAAAAGGGAAGAAGAGTAACCCAGAAATAAAGATAAGAAAATAAATGAAGTATGGATGGGTTAATGCCAAATGATAAGGGTCTCAATTACATGGTAGCTACAACATGCAAGTGAGAAAATAATAGAAGTACGTGGCATATCAATAGTGCAAACATTGCAACAAAGGAGAGGGGAATGTAGGTAATGCAAGATAGTATAAGTTCATATCAATGCAAGAGAAGTACAAGTATCATAAAAGATTAGCATTGATTTAAATAATGTTACCCAATCAGAATTAAACAAGTCATAAGCACCAAGAAAATACCAGAAAAGATGTAACAGTTGAATAAGAACATTTGAACACCAATGGTAAAATAATAAATTTAGAAAAGAAAATAAAAATATGCACAAAATTAAAATGCAATGAATGAAAGTATGCAAATAAATTAAATAAAATAAAATGAAAGTGAAAAAGGATGAGAAGTTAAAAAGATGAAGAAAAAGAAAGTAAGAAAGGAGAAAGAAAGAAGAAAAGATAGAAGAAATTAGGATTAGAAAAGAAAAGATAAGATAATTGGCGCTGGTTTGGATAAGTTGTGCGGCGCAGGCGACGCGGTCGTGTGGTTCACGCGTTCGCGTGGATAGCGCTTCTATGAAGTGATGCGGACGCGTGGGTCACGCGTTCGCGTGGAGTGATTTGTGCCATTAGCGCGAGGGCAGCGTCACGGTCGCGCAACTCTCTGTTTTAAATGCATTTTGCCAAAAATCTGGGTGACGCGGTCGTGTGGTTGACGCGATCGCGTAGATGGCCATTTTTGGAAAACGACGCGGCCGCGTGGGGCACACGTTCGCGTGGTGGGGCTTGTGCTTCTAGCGCGGTTCCAGCCCCACTCCATCACAACTTTCAGCCATGCACCCCTTTTTACGCCAATTTTCAGGTCACGCGTTCACGTGGTTGACGCGGACGCGTGGGAGGCATTTTTCCCACATGACGCGGATGCGTCAGTGACGTGGTCGCGTGGGGCAATTTGTGCCAGAGGCACGCCTCTAGCCACGCTTTTGCGTGACTCTCTGTTTACTTTCTTTTCTTCACAACGCACTGGTGACGTGGACGCGTCAGCGACGCTGCCGCGTCGCGTGCGTATTTTTTTTTTCAATAATGCAGTATGCAGAATGCAATGCTAATATGAATGTTATGCAAAACTCCAGGTTCAATATAATAAAATAAAATAAAACTCAAAAACAAATAAAACTAAAAAAAATGAAAAAAGAACGATCATACCATGGTGGGTTGTCTCCCACCTAGCACTTTTTGTTAAAGTCCTTAAGTTGGACATTTGGGGAGTCCTTTGTTATGGTGGCTTGTGCTTGTACTGATCCTTGAATCCCCACCAATGTTTGTAATTCCAATGGCCTCCAGGATCCCAAACTAGGCGTAGAAAGCCTTCAAGCAGGTTAAAGCAAGTGACAAGGCCCCAAGAGTGTTGATTGCCAGAATGAATTCCGGGGTCCCAAACCTTGCTTTTGCACCCGTTTTCTTGTTGATCATCATTTTTTCAACCCGGTGGCAGGCAATCCGAATTCTCACTAAAGCAGCCAAACAACTTCCTAGACTCATTCAGTTGAGCTTTACACCAACCCTTGTACTTCAATTTGGAGCAGGCAACCATATTGAACCTTGCATGACAATTCTTACCACTAACCATCTCCCTCTTACTCTTATAGCCACAAAGAGCTCTAAGTTGACCATCTATCTCAAATAAACCATATTCAAGTGGAATGAGAAAGCTAAGGGATATAAATTTTACCCACTTGAATGTTGTATTGGGTGGTAATGGCCTTTGGGGAGAGGTCTCCAGCAACTTTGGCAAGGTGATTTCCAGCTCTATTCCCTTGAGTTCTTCCTTGACAATTCCCACCTCTTTGCAAGCTTCTTCAATATCAACCTCTTCCTCTTGGTAGCTTTCTTCCAATTCAATCTCTTCTTCATTGTTCACCAGGGGCATGGCAGGTTGTGCTTCTTCTTCTTTAATCTCCATGTCAAGTCCAATGGCAGAGGATTCAATTGTAGATAAGAATTCAGTAATGATTGAATCCATCTCTTGATCATTCCCTTCAAAGTCTTCAACCATGATATACTTTGGAGGTTGTACACCCTCCTCAACATCAATTTCAAACTCCTTAGAAGAAGGTTCTATGACTTCAGGTTCCCATGGAGGTTCATCATCTCCTAAGTCTTCAACCACTTCTTCCTCTGCAACTATTATGGCTTCCTCCACTTGTTCCAATACAAAGCCATGCTCCATATTGTCCACTGGAGTTTCTAGTATCTCCTTCATGCTACGTTCTTCATTAGATTGCCCACATGAATCCATGAGGGTTCCTTGAGTGTCCGAACATCGAGAAGGTAGTCTATTTATCGCTTGATTCAATTGGTGAAGTGTGGCATGAGATTTTTCAAATGTTTCTTTGAGTTGCTTCCTTGATTCTTGGGGTGATGGATATGGACATGGTGCATAGGGAGGTGGTGGTTCTTGGGAGTAATTGGGTTGGAATTGGGGTGGATAAGGGTTAGGGTTATATGGAGGTGAATGGTGGTAGTTGGCTTGTGAGTGTGATGGTTCAAAGCTGTGTTGAGGAGGTGGATCATAGGCATATGATGGGGCTTGTTGGTAATTACAAGGGGGTCCACCATATCTATCATCTTGGTATGCACCTCGGAATGGTTTCTGACTATAGTAATTTGGTGGGTGATGGTTGTCACGAAAGGGTCCACCATAACTATTGTCTCGACATGCATTGTGGAATGGTCGTGGTCCATGGTATCTTGGAGGGTGTTGTTGTCTAAAGGGTTGATCAAATCCTCGTGGCTCCTTCCATCTCTGATTGTTTTGACTTTGATGCATGTTCTTGTTATAATTTCCATTTCTTGCAACAGCATTGGAACCAAACTCAAAGCGAGAGGGGTTAGAATTCATGGTAACTAATAAAAATTAAAAATAAAAATAAAAACAATTTTAAATTAAAAGGTTATTGAAATTTAAATTTTTGAATTTGAAAATTAAATTTTGAATTTTAAAATTTGAAATTTGAAATTTTGAATTTTGAAATTTGAAATTTGAAAATTTTTAAATTTTGAAATTTGAATTTTGAAAAAGTCAACAATATAAGATAAAGCTTTGAAAAAAAAAAGATTTAAATTTTGAAAAGGTTTGATTTTTAAAATTTAAAATTTAAAATTTAAAATTTGGATTTTGAATTTTTGGAATTTAAATATTAAAATTTGAAATTTGATTTTTGAAATAAGATAAGATAAGATTTTGAAAAAAAAGATATGATTTTTGAAAAATATTTGAATTTTGAAATTTAAAACTAAGATAAGATAAGATAAAAATTTTAAAATAGAAATCTGAAATTTTTTTAAATAAAATTTCTAAAATTCAATTAAAATAAAGAGAAAAGATATTTTTGAATTAGATGAGGAAAGAGAAAAATAATAAAATGACACCAAACTTAAAATTTTTAGATCAAAACGAAGAAAACAACTAAGAACAACTTGAAGGTCAAGATGAACACGAAGAACAACTTGAAGATCAAGATGAACACCAAGAACAAATTTTTTAAAAAATTTTTAATAACTAAATAAAAACCAATAACCTCTTAATTTACGAAAAAGCAGAAATAAAAACAAAAATAAAAACAAATAAACAAGCAAAAAGCAAATATTTACAATAACCAATAATAAGGCACACGTTTGCAATGGCAACAGCGCCATTTTGACGATCAGATTTCTATCGGTAAAGAATAAGAGTGATCGCGTTGTAAGTATAGATTCTAAACCAACAGAAAATCCTTTCATACAAACGTTTCAGTTGTCACAAGTAACAAACCCCTTTTAAAATTTATAACCGAAGTATTCAAACCTCGAGTCGTCTTCTCAAGGAATTGCAGGGAGGTATGTTCTTATTATTGGTTATGAGTTTTGTAAATTGGGGGTTTTTGAAATAAGGAGCAAGTAATTTAAATGACAAGAAAAATAAATTAATAATAATAAAATCTCTTGGCAAGGTATAAGAATTTGGAATTTCTATCCTAGTTATCCTTATCAGGTGTGATGAGAATTGGGTTTTAATCCCACTTAATTAAGTCAACTGGACTAATTAGCTTGATCCTCAAGTCCTAGTCAATCCCTGTGGGAAGACTAGCTTTAGAGCGATCTAGATCAATTAGTAATCTGCCAATTTCAACCACTGCTGAGTTTGACAACTCAAGTGTTACCAATTATTTAACCAAAGCCAAAAGGTAGAAAATATCTAAATTAAATTAAAAGAATTCATAAATAGAATAAAACAATCATAAACTGAAATACCTCAAATAATATTAATTAAGAAAATCCTAACATGAATGTAGCATAAGCCAAATTGAAAAGATAAATAATAATTAAAGGTATATAATAAAAGTAGAAAATAAATAAGAGGACCATTGATCCTGTACTTGAAGAGAAGTAATCCTAAAATTAAGAGAAATCCTAATCCTAAATCCTAAGAGAGAGGAGAGAACCTCTCTCTCTAAAAACTACATCTAATCCTAAAAATTATGAATTGTGAGAACATGATTATGAATGGATGCATTCCCCCACTTTATAGCCTCTAATCTGTGTGTTATGGGCTAAAAACTGGGTCAAAAACAGCCCAGAAATCACTCCCAGCGATTTCTGTTACGTTCAGGTCGCGGGAAAGTGAAGCGGAGGCGTCGTCCACGCATTTGCGTGGATTGAAATTCGCAGATGTGATGCGTGCGCGTTATTCACGCGTCCGCATCACCTAACTTCGGGGCAGCTATGGCAAACTATATATCGTTGCGAAGCCTCGGATGTTACCTTTCCAACGCAACTGGAACTGTGTCATTTGAATCTCTGTAGCTAAAGTTATGGTCGATTTAGTATCAAGAGGTCAGGCTGACAGCTTTGCAGTTCCTTCAACTTCTTGTATTCCTTCCAATTTTGCATGCTTCCTTTCCATCCTCTGAACAATTCCTGTCCTATAAACTCTGAAATCACTTAACACACATATCAAGGTATCTAATGGTAATAAGAGAGGATTAATATTAGCAATTTAAAGGCCCAGGAAACATGTTTTCAATCATAGCACAAAATTATGAAGTAAAATGTAAAACCATGCAAATAGTATGAATAAGTGGGTAAAGAGTTGATAAAAATCACTCAATTGAGCA
This sequence comes from Arachis hypogaea, assembly GCF_003086295.3. Taxonomy (NCBI): domain Eukaryota; kingdom Viridiplantae; phylum Streptophyta; class Magnoliopsida; order Fabales; family Fabaceae; genus Arachis; species Arachis hypogaea. The sequence goes on along the minus strand of NC_092051.1, from coordinate 85,711,668 downwards.
CAAGATAGACCATAAAATAGTAGTTTATCAGGTAGCTTATGAAAGTAGGTAACATAGAATTTCAAGCATTGAACCCTCACTGATGATGTATGTACACTCTAATCTCTCTAGTGTCTAGGGTAATCACTCTGTCCTTCTCTAATCATGCTTTCTAATTTTTATTCTTCACCTAACCAATCAACAACATTTAATATACCAATGCAAACATCATGAGGTCTTTTCAAGGTTGTAATGGGGCCAAGGTATGGGTAAGGGTACATATATGGCTAAGTAAGCTTATAAATTGAATCTTTAATTAACCCAAGCTTTCACCTAACACACATATATATTCTTTATAGCTTAAATTTCACACTTAGCTACCCAAAATTTTCTTTTCACATTCCTTACTCATGTATCAACTTTTATTTCAATTTTATCATACATGCATTGATCTTTGAATTCTTAACTTAACATTGGGGTAATTTTGTCCCCTTATTTATTTATTGAGTATTTTTTTTTGAACATAAATATAAACGCAGTTTATCAATGCACATAGATTTTTTATTTTTATAGTTTCACATGAGTAGGTACCCAAATTCTCATTATATTATCATGACACATTCCCTTATTATCTTTTGTTCCCACAATTTTTCCATACTTAATTAACACATAATTCTATCTTAAGCTAACCAAAGATTCAATTGGGATATATAATTGTTTTTTTTTTCACTTAAGGCTAGTAATGTGGTAAAATACAAAACAAATAGGATTTAAAGGCTCAAAGTGGCTAACAAAGGTAATTGAAAGAGTAAGCTTAATTTGGATAAGTGAGCCAAACAAATAATGGCCTCAATCATATGCAAGCATATAAATATATTAAACATTGGACATATAGGATGAAACAAAATATAGATTACAATCATAGAGAAGTAAACACACAAGAATAAAATAATTATGGTTAAATAATGTAACCATGTTTAAAGGCTCAAAGTCTCACAGGTTGTGTGTTCTTTGGCTCAAAAACCATGTTCCAAATACAACTTCAAGCAGATTTAACATAAAAGTTTGTAATTAAAATTAGTGAAATTTTATTCTAAAAATAGGGTCTTGGAAGCAACTTATTGTCTTTTCAATCAAGTAGAACATGCATGCAACTAATCTATTATTATGCAATCTATCCTATTCTACAAAAGAAAAACTAACTAAAATCCTATTTTATTGGTGTTAGGGAAGAGAATTTACCTCCGGAAGTCAGGTACTGACAGACCTCCCCACACTTAAGGCTTTGCACCGTCCTCGGTGCCATCTGTTAGGAACAAAGCTGGGATGGTAGCAGTATCTCCACAGTCGAGACCGTCATGGCTCCCTGTGCTGGTAAACGAGGTAGAGTCCGGGGTGTCTGAGTCTCTGTATTTTCCATTAAGTATCTCCTTGAGGTATGTGAATCGGCGCTTGTTACAGTGCTCTCTCAGCTTTGCTTTGTGTTCCTGCCGATCCAACCTCTCAAGTATTTGGTGAAGCAGTTGAGGGGTTGTAGGTGCTTGTGGTGTTGAGGGAGGAATGTCTTCAGCCGGTTCAGTAGGCTGGCTTGTAGTGGCTGCTGGAGGTCTGATATATTTCCCGTTAGGGACATACTGCTCATCCCGTGGAAGCATGGCTTTGGTGTCCCCAGCTCTGTAGGAGACTCCGGCTGCTGAGACAAGATCTGAGACCAAGGCGGGAAAAGGTAAGTTGCCCACAATTTGTACGTGTCCCAGAGCATTCCGGATGTGTCTTGGTAGGTTTAGAGGTTGATCTGTAACGATGCACCATAGTAGAACGGCCATGTCTGCAGTGAAGGAGGACTCGTGAGTGCTCGGAAAGACGTAATGGAACATAATCTGTGCCCATACGCGAGCCTCCAAGGTAAATGCAGAAGCCAATATTCCCTTAGGACGGGAACGATGGTATCCGTAGATCCATCTGCTGCCAGGTAGCGCGATGACTCTGAGAACAGCGTCCCAGTCCAATTGGTATATCTGGCACTTGAGTGTGGCTTCTTGAAATGCGTCCAGTACTTCTGGAGTAGAGGGACGATCTAAATCTCGTTGAATGGCCTCTTCTGTAATGGGGACTTGCTTCTGAAGGACATAGACAGACTGCAGGGTCGGCAGGTGGAAGTTAGAGTAGAACTCGACTACCCAGGAAAGATTAACCTGCCGTGGCTGTCTCTGTATGAAACCCCATTGTCTTCGTGCAATTTGCGGTTCAACGAATTCAACGATATGGGTTGGGAGGATAAGAAGGTATTCGTTGTTGTAACTCCTTTCTGCCAGGATGGGGAACATCTGCTCACAGTAGCGATTGGTAAATCGCGCAGTGTCCTTTGCTAGGAAGGCTTTCTCTTTGTCATCAACCTTTATAATCCTCTTAATTCTTTTTGTTGAGGGTTTAACTGCAGTTGAATATGGTTCTGCCACTAATGCTCTTTTTGTTCCTCTTCTCGCTGGTGGTTTGGGAGTAGCTTTCTCTTTTCCTTTCTTGGTGGCCATCCTGAAAAAGGGAAAAAGAAAGTAACTTGAATTCAAAGTGATAGACCAAGGAAGAGGATGATATAGGTGATAAACAATGCACGGTAAAAAGGATGTCGTTAACACATGGTCATGACTACATGTGAAAAGTTCATCAAAGGGAATAAAGCAAGTGCATTTTGTGGTAATTAGATGCAAGATGTTTATTGGCATGCTGGCAAAGGCATGAGTAGCATAGATCAAGCATTAATTACTTAAATATGTTATCACTCGTAACAAACTGGCCATCATGTTTGTATTGACAATTATCTTCAATGAATAAAATATGAAAGGGGTTTTGTGAAAAATAGGCTTTAGAATAGTAGAATGGAATAATCTGGAAAAATGCATAATACCATATGGGCTTTTTCACAAACACATAGCATGCATGATGAATAAGCTATTGAAATTATTAAATTGAACATGCAAGCAACCCTTAAAAATTAATATATAATTGCCAAACAATTTTGCAACAATCCACAAGCATATAATAAGAAATAATGACCCAAATAAATTTCTAACACTAATTAAAAGAAAGAAAAAGAAAATATGGATAATGAAAGTAAAAAGAAAAGAAAAGAAGAAAACATAAAAATAAGAAGAATAATAGAAAAGTAAATAAGGAAGAAGAAAAGAAAAACCTTGATAATAGTGGTGAGAGAGAGAGAGTAGAAGGTGAGAAAGAATGAAGAAGGAAGGAAGGGGAGGGGGAAGAAGAAGGGAAAAGAAAAATTAGGATTTGGGAAAGAAAAAGATAAGATATTTTGGCAGATTAGGATGAGCTGTGCGGCGCAAGCGACGCGGACGCGTGAGGTATGCGTTCGCGCGGATGGCGCTTATATGAAACGACGCGGACGCGTCGGTCACGCGGACGCGTGACAAGAACCGTGCGAGTGGCGCGAGGGCAGCCTCGCGTCGCATAACTCTCTGTTCGAAACTCTTTTTGCCAAAATATTGGGTGACGCGGTCGCGTGGTGGACGTGATCGCGTGGATGGCCAGAATTGGAGGGCGACGCGGACGCGTGGGGCACGCGGTCGTGTCGTAGGGCTTGTGCATCCAGCACTATTCCAGCCCTACTCCAACCTAACTTGCTGCCAAACACCCCTTTTTTACGTCGATTTTCAGGTCACGCGTCCGCATTGGTGACGCGGACGCGTGGGAGGCCAATTTCCTACATGATGCGGATGCGTCAGCGACGCGGTCGCATGGGTCGAATTGTGCCAAAGGCACGCCTCCAGCCACACTCTCGCGTGACTTTCTGTTCGATTTCTTATTCTTTCTGAGCCACCTGCGACGCGGACGCGTCGGTGATGCAGTCGCGTCGCGTGCGATTTTTTTATGCAATATGCAAAGACAGATGCAAACTATAGGCACTGGTACTGAGAAGAGTTATTGCTAAAGAAAACAAAGAAATGAAAAGAAAGGAACGATCATACCATGGTGGGTTGTCTCCCACCTAGCACTTTGCTTTAACGTCCGTAAGTTGGACGCTCCACTAGCTCAGTCTTCGGCTATGGGTGGATCCTCCAAGAGGAAGATCTCGAGCTCCTTGTTTTTCTTCATCTTCTCACCATGATAAAGCTTTAAACGGTATCCATTAACTTTGATGAATTCAGAGCTTGAAGGATGACTTAGGTGAAAAACTCCGTACGGCTCAGTCTTCTCTACTCTATATGGACCTTCCCATCTTGATCTCAACTTGCCTGGCATGAGCCTCAGTCTAGATTTGTAAAGGAGGACTAAGTCCCCAGGTTGGAACTCTTTCCTCTTGATGTGCTGATCATGTACAGCCTTCATCTTTTTCTTGTACAGCCTTGAGTTCTCATAAGCTTCTAGGCGAAGTCTTTCTAATTCTTGCAGTTGCAACTTCCTTTCAGCTCCAGCTGTCTCAAATCCCATGTTGCACTCCTTTACTTCCCAAAAGGCTTTGTGCTCTACTTCAACTGGGAGATGACAGGCTTTTCCATAAACTAAGCGGAAGGGACTCATCCCAATGGTTGTCTTATATGCTATTCTGTATGCCCAGAGTGCATCTTGTAGCCTGGTGCTCCAGTCTCTTCTATGAGGTTTGACTATCTTCTGCAATATGCGCTTTATCTCTCTGTTAGACACCTCGGCTTGCCCATTAGTCTGAGGATGGTAGGCTGTTGCTACTTTATGCATTATCCCATGCTTCTTCAATAATCCTGTTAGTCTCCTGTTACAAACATGGGTGCCTTGATCACTCACGATTGCTCGTGGTGATCCAAAGCAACAAATGATATGATTTCTAACAAAGAAACAACAGTGTTAGCATCATCAGTACGGGTAGAAATTGCTTCCACCTATTTAGAAACGAAATCCACCGCTAACAATATATAAAAATAACCATTAGAATTTGGAAATGGACCTATGAAGTCAATGCCCCAAACATAAAAAATTTCACAGAAAAGCATAGTCTGTTGAGGCATCTCATCCCTCTTGGATATATTACCTCACCTTTGGCATGGAGAACAAGATTTACAAAATTCAGCAGCGTCTTTAAAAAGAGTAGGCCACCAGAACCCATAGCCTAAGATTTATCTAGCTGTTCTTTGAGGGCCAAAATGTCCTCCACTCTCAGATGAGTGGCAGGCCTCTAAAATGGACTGGAATTCTGATTGAGGCACACACTGTCTAATTACCTGGTCAGCACCACATCTCCATAAATACGGGTCATCCCATATATAATATTTAGACTCACTTTTCAGCTTGTCTTTTTGATGCTTAGTAAAGTTTGGAGGAAAAGTGCGGCTAACTAGATAGTTAGCTACAGGTGCATACCAAGGGACTACCTCAGATACTGCTTACAGGTTATCAAATGGGAAATTATCAGCTATAGGAGTGGAGTCATCCCTGATGTGCTCAAGGCGACTCAAGTGGTTCGCCACTAAATTCTGGTTACCACTCCTATCCTTTATTTCTAAATCAAATTCTTGTAGTAGCAGTATCCAACGTATAAGAGGCGGTTTGGATTCCTTTTTAGCTAATAAATACTTTAGAGCTGCGTGATCCGAGTACACTACTACTCTCGTACCAAGTAAATAGGCTCGGAATTTATCCAGAGGAAAAACAATAGCAAGAAGCTCTTTCTCAGTAGTAGTGTAATTAGACTGAGCGGCGTCTAAAGTCTTAGACGCATAAGCAATTACAAAGGGGTCCTTACCTTCACGCTGAGCCAGCGCTACGCCTACTGCATGGTTGGAAGCATCGCACATGATTTCAAATGGCTGGCTCCAGTCTGGTCCTCTCACAATTGGAGCTTGAGTCAGGGCAGTCTTCAGCTTATCAAATGCTTGTTTGCAATCCTCACTGAACTCGAACTCAATATCTTTCTGCAGTAGTTTGGATAAGGGTAGTGCTACCTTACTGAAGTCCTTAATGAATCTCCGGTAAAAACCTGCATGGCCAAGGAACGAACGGACTTCCCTCACAGAGGAGGGGTAAGGTAAACTAGAAATAACATCCACCTTTGCTGGATCTACAGAAATGCCAGTATTAGACACAACATGTCCTAGTACAATCCCTTGTCTAACCATAAAGTGACATTTTTCAAAATTCAATACAAGGTTTGTATGGACACATCTATCTAATATTCTAGATAAACTATCCAAGCAAAGGCTAAAAGAATCACCATAAACGCTAAAATCATCCATAAAAACCTCCATACAGTCCTCAATAAGATTAGAGAAAAGACTCATCATGCACCTTTGGAAAGTAGTTGGTGCATTGCACAAGCCAAATGGCATTCTCTTATAAGCATAAGTTCCAAAAGGACATGTGAAAGTGGTCTTTTCCTGATCTTCAGGAGCTATATGAATCTGGAAATAGCCTGTGTAACCATCTAAAAAGCAATAATGTGATTTACCTGACAGGCGATCCAGCACTTGATCAATGAATGGAAGAGGATAGTGGTCCTTACTAGTGGCTTGGTTTAGGCGCCTGTAATCAATGCAGACCCTCCAGGCGTTCTGGACTCTGGTTTCCATGAGCTCTCCATGCTCATTCTTCACTGTAGTGACTCCAGACTTCTTGGACACCACTTGTACTGGGCTTACCCATTCACTGTCTGAGATGGGGTAGATGATATCTGCCTCTAGTAGTCTGGTCACTTCCTTCTTGACAACCTCTAAGATAGTGGGGTTCAGTCTTCTCTGGGGTTGATGAACAGGCCTTGCTCCCTCTTCTAGAAATATCTTGTGCTCACAAACTTGAGGGTTGATGCCTACTATGTCTGCCAAACTCCATCCAATTGCTCTTTTGTGTTTCCTCAGCACACTGAGTAGTTGTTCTTCTTGTTGGAAAGTGAGTTCCCTTGCAATAATAACTGGAAACTTTTGCTTGTTCTCAAGGTAAGAATACTTGAGGTGTGGAGGGAGGGGCTTTAATTCCAATTTCTGCTCATGGTCAAGCTCTGGATTATCTGGGGCTGGTGATAATGGCAAAGTGCCCTCATTGTCCTCCAAGAGTGTCCCCACACTTGGACCTTGTCCTGTGTACTTCTCTTCTAACTCCTCCTGGTGAACTTCAGCCACGGTTTCATCTATGATATCACACTGGGAGATAGAAAGGTCATCCAGAGGGTGCTCCATAGCTCCATTTAAACTGAATTTCACTATTCTACCATCTATCTCAAAGGAATAAGTTCCGAAAAATGCGTCCAGCTTGAACTTTGAAGTCTTCAGAAATGGTCTTCCAAGCAGGATTGATGATGGCTTTCTTGATTCTTTAGGGGGCATTTCCAGGATATAGAAGTCAATGGGAAATGTGAGCCCCTTAATGCTCAATAATATATCTTCAGCAACTCCAACCACTGTAATAATGCTTTTATCTGCTAACACAAAACGAGCTGCCGACCTTTTTAAGGGAGGGAGCCTCAAAGTATCATATATAGACAAAGGCATTATACTAACACATGCTCCTAGATCATACATGCAGTCAGAAAATACCACACCACCAATAGTACAATTAACCATACATGGACCTGGATCACTACACTTTTCAGGTATACCTCCCATTAAGGCAGATATAGAACTACCTAAAGGAATAGTTTCTAATTCATTAATTTTTGTCTTTATCTATACATAAATCTTTTAGAAACCTTGCGTATTTAGGTACCTGCTGAATAACATCAAAAAGAGAAACAGTTACCTCAACCTTTTTCAATATTTCTACCATTTTGGGATCAGGTTCCAACTGCTTCCTGGGCTTCCTTGCAAGTTGTGGAAATGGAATAGGAATGGCGTTTTCTGCAGTGTCTGCGCCCTTTGGTGCTTCTTCCTGTGATTGAGCTTCTTCTTCTTCAGCCATGTCCTGTATGTCCTCTTCCTCCTCAACATCTTCTATTTCCACTACCACTTCAGCTGAGGCGTGTTCTGGTGGGTTTGGCTCCTCCTGATTCCTCTCTTGTAATGTGGTTCCGGACCTTAGGGTGATGGCATTAATGCCACCCTTTGGATTGGGTAATGGTTGAGAGGGGATTCCACTGGAACTCAAAGGATGGTTATTGGAGTTATTTAGTGATCCAATCTGTGATACAAGAGCTTGCAAGGTAGAGTTCAGACCATTTAGAGTAGAAGTAAGGTTGTTTTTCATGGCCTGCTGTCTCCGATCAATAGATTGTAGTAACTCATCATTAGAAGATGAAGAAGGATAAGTGATCTGAGAGGTCTGCTGTTGGTTGTGCTAAGGTCCTTGGAATTACCTCAGGTGAGGTGCTCTGTAAGGCTGGTTCTGGTTCTGCTGCCTGTTGTTGTTATTATTCCACCTCTGATTTCCCTAATTGTCTCTGCCTCCTCCGTTATTGTTGTCCCTCCAGCCCTGGTTAGAATTATCTCTCCAACCTTGGTTTGAATTATCCTGCCATCCATGATTGTAGCTGCCACCTTGATTATATCCTTGATTGGAGTGATCATAAAAGTTATGAGTGGCTGCTACAGTGTTGTCTTCCTGCTGGAGCTGCGGACATTCATTAGTATAATGGCTATAATCAGCACAGATTCTGCACACTCTCTGTGAAACCAACTATTGGCTCTGCTGTGGTGGAGAGGGCTGAGCTTGCTGAGCTTGTTGCTGATTCAACTGCATCTGCTTCAGTAAGTTGGTCATTTCACGGATACTCTGAGTTAGAGTAGCAGTCTCTCTGCTAAAGGATACTTCTGCAATAGCTTTTGACCGGCCTTGTTTCTGCTTGTGATTCCTAGTAGATTCGGCTAAGTCACTGATCAATTGCCATGCCTCATCAGTAGTCTTGTACTTTTTCATAGACCCATTGCTAGCACTTTCCAATGTGGTCTTATCTTGGGGCTTCATGCCCTGTGTGACGTAGCCGAGCAACACTATCTTGTCAATCATATGGTGGGGGCATGCTTCCAGAAGATTGTTGAAGCGCTCCTAGTATTCATAGAGAGTCTCGGATTCGTCCTGAACAATCATGGAAATGTCTTTCCTCAGTTTATCAGTAACTTCAGCTGGAATCCAAAAATTCTCTTCTAAGTGGATCCCAGTCAGAAACAGTTGCTGCGGGTTGAGTGTAGTACCACTCTCTCGTCTTTCCCTCAAGAGAGAATGGGAAAGCTTTTAACAAAATAGAAGTTTCATCTGCACCATCACGCCTGACAGTAGAATAGGCTGCTTGGAAATCCTTGAGGTGCTTGATAGGCTCTTGAGCAGGTAAGCCATGAAACTTAGGCATCAAGTTGAACAGTACAGTCTTTATTTCAAAATCTGTAGCCACTGTTGGGTGATGCACTTGAAACGGTTGCATTGTGAAATCAGGGGCTCCAGCCTCCTGGATAGTAACTCTCCTAGGTTCTGCCATGTCACCTGCACGTAAATCAACCGAATCAGTAGAAAGGAAGCTTGTTTCTTCCTCAAGTGACGTTTCAGATTCGCCCTCGGAGAGGACTAACTGACGCCGAGCTTGCCTTATACGTGAAATAATTTTTTCAATCTCAGGATCAAATACTGGCAAGCTTAGATCAGGAAGTGAACACGTCATTTAACAAAAGAAACATGTAGCTCATAGTAGCAAAAATAAAATAAAATGCAAATAAATAAATTCCAATCAATAACTTAGCACTCTATTGCAACTCCCCGACAACGGCGCCAAAAATTGACGTGGCGAAAATTGGCAAGTTAAGAAATTATTATAAGAGATACGTTGCAAGTACAGTTCTTAACCAACCGAAGATCCGTTTATCAATTTAGAAGGGTTGTCACAAAATTAGAATTAAAATACTGGGAGTATGAATCCCAGGTCGTCTCCCAACGAGTTGCAGAAAGATGTGCTATTTTATTAATCAGATGTTTTCTAAAAATGGTTGAGTTGATAAACAAGAAATAAAATTAGAGAATTTATGTAATTTAAATAAAAACCTTGACCGGAAGTAGATTAGTTGGAAGCCCTATTCTTGTTAGAGTACTCTCAAGATTAATTGATGATTGAAGGTTATTCTGTTTAGTTATCCCTTACTAGGTAGAGGAAAGTCAAGCAAGTTGGAAAGCTATTTCTATTCACAAGTTCCAATCCTCTCCCTTGGAAGGGATTAGTGTCAGTGACTTGAGGAAAATCCAACAGTAAACTCAATTACAATTTTTCTCTTGAGCGTTCCAACTCAAGGTTCTCCCTTCAATCAACTCCCAATCAAGTTATGGAACTACTCGCTCATTATGAATGTAAACTTCCCAACATAAGAAAGGGAAATAAAGAAAGACATGATAAATAATAATAAAAAATAATCCAATAGTAATTCTGAATAAATTGAGGACATGGAAGAGTAAGAGGCAAGTAAGGAAAACAAACTAGAATAATGAAGTCTTGGCGGAGGTAATAACTCTTCTCAATATCCCAATCCAAAAAATAATAAAAACAAATTCCTAAGAACTATGAATGTGTAGAGAGAAAAACCTAGAGGAGGAGTAAAATCAGATCTAAAACTAAAATTAGGCAGAATGAATGTTGTGTTTGGTCTCTCCATGTTCCCTGGCTCTAATCTGCTTTTCTGGGCCAAAAACCGGGTCAAAACAGGGCCCAAAATCACCCCCAGTGAATTCTGCAGATTCTACAGATCGCGCACGTCACGCGATCGCATCATCCAGGGTTTTGCCTTGCCACGCGTGCGCGTCGTCCACGCCTTCGCGTCACTTGTGCAGTTTCTGATCCGCGCGGTCGCGTGAGCCATGCGTCTGCATCACTTCTCACTGGTCATCTCCTCAATTTCTTGTGTTCCTTCCATTTTTGCAAGCTTCCTTTTTAATCTCCAAGTCATTCGTGCCCTATAAAGCCTGAAACACTTAACACACAGATCACGGCATCGAATGGAATAAAGAAGAATAAAAATACATAATTAAAAGTCTCTAGGAAGCAAGTTTTCAATCATGAAGTATTTTTAGGAAGGAATTATAAATGCATGCTAATCATATGAATAAGTGGGTAAAGATTTGATAAAACCTCACAATTAAGCACAATATAAATCATAAAATAATGGTTTATTAGGAAGCTATGATAAATTATATATCGTTGTGAAGCCCCGGATGTTAGCTTTTCAACGCAACTGAAACCACCTCATTTGGACCTATGTAGCTCAAGTTATGGTCGATTTAGTACCAAGAGGTCAGGCTGGACAGCATTAGCAGTTCCTTCAATTTCTTGTATTCCTTCCACTTTTGCATGCTTCCTTTCCATCCTCTAAGCCACTCCTGCCCTATAAATTCTAAAATCACTTAACAAACATATCAAGGCATCGAATGGTAATAAAGGATAATTAAAATTGACAGTTTAAAGGCCTAGGAAACATGTTTTCAATCATAGTACAAAATCAGGAAGAAAATTGTAAAACCATGCATTTTGTATGAATAAGTGTATGAAAGATTGATAAAATCCACTCAATTGAGCACAAGATAAACTGTAAAATAGTGGTTTATCAACCTCCCCACACTTAAACATTAGCATGTCCTCATGCTAAGCTCAAGAGAAACTATAAGAGTGAAGAGGAATGGTAGATAGTATGTAATGCAACCTATCTATATGAATGCAACTACATGAAAAAAATATTTCTACCAACTTGGTGAAATGTAAATAAACCTTTCAAGAACAAATATGAACTGGATTTCACTAATTCAAATCACAAAATAAAGTACAAGTGAACTTGCAGATGAAAATAGCTCATGAAAGTCGAGAACAAAGAATCGAGCATCGAACCCTCACCGGAAGTGTATACTTTCTAATCACTCAAGTGTTTAAGGTTTGATTCTCTCAATTATCTACTAACCTTGCTTTCTAAGGCTTGCTCTTCATCTAACCATCAACAAAAATTTAATGCACAGATACACATATCAAGAGGTCTTTTAAGGGTTGTAATGGGGTTAGGGTCAAGGTAGGATTGTATTTGGTCAAGTGGACTAAAATCTGAATCCTTAATTAACTTAAACTTCCACCTAACTTAGACAATCCATGTAATCATAATACAACATCTAACTATCCATTAACCATGTTTTTCACATATTCATGCATCCTATTTTCGAGTACAGTACATATGCATTGCTTTCACCACTTACTTTGGGGCATTTTGTCCCCTTTTATTTATTTGCTCTTTTTCTTTTCTTTTTCTCTTTTTTCTTCTTTTTTTTTCTCTTTTTTTTATTATTATTTTTATTTATTTTTTATTTTTTTCTAATTTTCTCAATGCATATGCTTAAATTACTGAATGCATGAACATGTTCTAAACATTTTTTTTTCATAAAGAAGTTTAACATACTTAATTTTCAAAATCAAACATTTCCAAGCCCACTTTCCCCACACTTAATTCATGAGCACTCTCACTAGTCTAAGCTAACCAAGGATTCAAATTAAGGACATTATTGTTTTCCGTTTAGAGTTAGTGATGAGCTAAAGTAAAGAACAAAGGGGTATAATAGGCTCAAAAATTGGTTTGCAAAGGATAATGAAAAGGTTAAGGCCATATGCGTATGTAAGCTAAGTGAAACAAGGCCTCAATCATATAAGTGCATGCATACATCAAACCATGGAAATATAGAATTAAGCAAGACAAAGATCACAATTTTAGAGAGAACAACACACACCAAAAATAAAATATTGGTTGATAAAATGCAACCAATCAAATAGGCTCAAAATCTAACTGGTTTTGTGTGTTCGAGCTCTAAACCATGTTCCAGTATAATATTTCTTCAAACAAGTTTAACAAAAATTTTAAATTAGTGAAATACTCTAAAAAGTTTCTTGAAAAAGTAAATATTACTTCAAGCAAGTAGTTGGTAAAATATGCACAAAATGTAACAAATATGCAATCAATCATGCAAATGCAACAATGAACAAACAAAGAAAATAAAATATTGGTGTTTGAGAAGGAAATGACTAACCCACAGAGATCGGTATCGACCTCCCCACACTTAAAGATTGTACCATCCTCGGTGCATGCTAAGATGTGTAAGTGGATGGGTTGCTTCAACTGATGCTTTTCTCCAAAGATTGTGCAGATGGACTTGTCTGTTGCCCCATATAGAAGTTTCTCTTTCCCTGTCTCGGTGGCCAGCCTGAAAGAAGAGGAAAAAGAAGAAAAAGTAACCCAGAAATAAAGATAAGAAAATAAATAAAGTCTGGGTGGGTTAATACCAAATAATGAGGGTCTCAATTACATGGTAGCTACAACATGCAAGTGAGAAAGTAATAGAAGCATACGGCATATCAATAGTGCAAAAATTACAATAAATGGGGGAGAAGTGTGGGTAATGAAAGACAATATAAATTCATGTCAATGCAAAAGGAATACCAGTATTATAAAAATTAGCATTGACATATAATTAAAAATACCCAATCAGAATAAAATAAGTCATGAAGCACCAGAATAATACAAGTAAAGATGTAACAGTTGAATATGAAAATTTAACACCAATGGAAAAATAATAAATTTAGAAAGGAAAATAAAAATATACACAAAATTAAAATGCAATAAATGAAAGTATGCAAATAAATTAAATAAAATAGAATGGAAGTGAAGAGGGATGAGAAGTTAAAGAGATAAAGAAGAAGTAAGTAAGAAAGAAAGAAGAAAGAAGAAAAGATAGAAGAAATTAGGATTAGAAAAGAAAAGAAAAGATAATTAGCGCTGATCTGGATAAGTTGTGCGGCGCAGGCGACGCGGATGCGTGGATCACGCGATCGCGTGGCCTGATTTGTGCTATTGGCGCGAGTGCAGCCGTCCGGTCGTGCAACTCTCTGTATTAAATGCATTTTGCCAAAAATCTGGGTGACGCGTTCGCGTGGTTGACGCGATCGCGTGAATGGCCATTGATGAGCGGATATTCTATACGCTTTTTGGGGTTAATTTCATATAGTTTTTAGTATGTTTTAGTTAGTTTTTAGTTTATTTTCATTAGTTTTTAGGAAAAATTCATATTTCTGGACTTTACTATGAGTTGTGTGTTTTTCTGTAATTTCAGGTATTTTTCTGGCTGAAATTGAGGGAGCTGAGCAAAAATCTGATTCAGGCTGAAAAAGGACTGCTGATGCTGTTGGATTTTGACCTCCCTGCACTCAAAGTGGATTTTCTGGAGCTACAGAACTCGAAATGGCGCGCTTCTAATTGCATTGGAAAGTAGACATCCAGGGCTTTCTAGCAATATATAATAGTCCATATTTTGCTCAAGGATAGATGACGTAAACTGGCGTTCAACGCCAGTTCTCTGCCCAATTCTGGCGTCCAGCGCCAGAAAAGGATTAAAAGTTGGAGTTCAACGCCAGAAATGGATCCAAACCTGGCGTTGAACGCCCAAAATGGCCTTATACACGTGAATTGCTTAAGTCTCAGCCCCAGCACACACCAAGTGGGCCCCAGAAGTGGATCTCTGCATCATCTGTCATAGTTTACTCAATTTCTGTAAACCTAGGCTACTAGTTTAGTATTTAAACAACTTTTAGAGACTTATTTTGTATCTCATGATATTTTAGATCTGAACTTTGTACTCTTTGACAGCATGAGTCTCTAAACTCCATTGTTGGGGGTGAGGAGCTCTGCTGTGTCTCGATGAATTGATGCAAGTATTTTTGTTTTCCATTCAAACATGCGTGTTCCTATCTAAGATATCCATTCGCGCCTAACTATGGAGAAGGTGATGATCAGTGACACTCATCACCTTCCTCAATCCATGAACGTGTGTCTGACAATCACCTCCGTTCTACATCAGATTGAATGAATATCTCTTAGATTCCTCAATCAGAATCTCCGTGGTATAAGCTAGATTGATGGCGGCATTCATGAGAATCCGGAAAGTCTAAACCTTGTCTGTGGTATTCCGAGTAGGATTCAGGGATTGAATGACTGTGATGAGCTTCAAACTCGCGAGTGCTGGGCGTAGTGACAGACGCAAAAGGAGGGTGAATCCTATTCCAGCATGATCGGGAACCTCAGATGATTAGCCGTGCTGTGACAGAGTATTTGGACCATTTTCACAAGAGGTGGGGATGTAACCATTGGCAACGGTGATGCCCCAACACATAGCTTGCCATAGAAGGATGTGCATGCGTGAATCAGAGGACAAAGGAAAGCAGATATTCAGAAGACAAAGCATCTCCAAAACTCCAACATATTCTCCATTACTGCATAACAAGTAACCTTTAACCCATGCTCTCTTGTGTATTTGCAATTCAACTGATAAATATAATTGACTTCCTGACTAAGAATTGCAAGATAACCATAGATTGCTTCAAACCAACAATCTCCGTGGGATTCGACCCTTACTCACGTAAGGTATTACTTAGACGACCCAGTGCACTTGCTGGTTAGTGGTACGAGTTATGAAAAGTGTGATTCACAATTTGTGCACCAAGTTTTTGGCGCCGTTGCCGGGGATTGTTCGTGTTTGGACAACTAACGGTTTATTTTGTTGCTTAGATTAGGAAAAATTTCTCTTTTTTAGTTTAGAGTCTCTTATTGTTGTCGGGTTAAAATTTTAGAACCCTTATTTTCCTTTTCTTAAAATCTTTTTCAAAAAAAAAAGTAATAATAATAATTTTTCTATTAAATCCTGTGCCAAACTTTAAGTTTGGTGTTTTCTTGTTGATTTTTCATAAAATTTTCGAAAATTTATTCTGCTTTTCTAAAAATTTTAAGTTTAGTGTTCTTCCTTTGTGTTTTTGTGTTCTTGCGAATCTTCAAAGTGTTCTTGCGTTTTCCTTGTGTCTTGATCTTAAAATTTTTAAGTTTGGTGTTCCTTGGTGTTTTTCCCTCCTAAAAATTTTCGAAAACAAGGAGTATTAGATCTAAAAATTTTAAATCTTGTGCTATCTTATTGTTTTTCTCTCTCTTCTTAAAATTCAAAAATATCTTTTCTCTCTATTTTAAAACATCGTTTCGAAATCTATTTCTAAAATTCAGATTTTTATTTAAAAATTTAAAACCTTTTTCAAAATTCATCATATCCTTTTTAAAATCTCCTAACCACTTTCTCTCTCCTCACTTTTTCGAAAATCTTTCACTCATTTTTATTTATTTTATTTTGATTTATTTTGTTTCCGAAATAAATAAATAAATAAATAAATAAAAATATTTTTTCTATTTTACATCATCTCCCTTTCTCCATCATGGACCTAAGCGGAAATGAACAGTCCAGGAGGACTCTAGGGTCATATTCTAACCCCTCTACTGCTTCATATGGGAGTAGTATCTGCATACCCTCCATTGGAGTTAGTAGCTTTGAGTTGAATCCTCAGCTCATTATCATAGTGCAGCAAAGTTGCCAATATTCCGGTCTTCCACAGAAAGAACCTACAGAGTTTCTGGCACAGTTTCTACAGATTGCTGACACAGTACATGATAAAGGAATAGATCAGGATGTCTACAGACTATTACTGTTTCCATTTGCTGTAAAAGATCAAGCTAAGAGGTGGTTGAATAACCAACCTAAGGCCAGTATAAGGACATGGAAACAGCTAACAGAAAAATTCCTGAATCAATACTTTCCCCTAAAACGGATGACACAGCTAAGGCTGGACATCCAAGGCTTCAAACAAGGAGATAATGAATCTCTTTATGATGCCTGGGAGAGATACAGAGAGATGCTACGAAAATGCCCCTCTGAAATGTTTTCAGAGTGGGTTCAGTTAGACATCTTCTATTATGGGCTTCCAGAAGGAGCTCAGATATCTTTGGATTACTCAGCTGGTGGATCTATCCACATGAGAAAGACAATTGAAGAAGCTCAAGAGCTCATTGATACAGTTGCCAGGAATCAGCATCTGTACCTAAGCAGTGACCCTTCCATGAAAGAAGAGGTTAAAACAGCAACTGCTGAACTCAGTCCTGTAAAACAAGCTGCTGAATTCAATCAGCAATTGGACTTTCTAACAAAGCAGTTAGCCGAATTCAAAGATAGACTACAAGAGACAAGGATGGCTAATATACATATGGACGAACAGTTTAAGCAAACAAAGCAGCAGCTGTCAAGGCAAATAACAGAAGAATGCCAAGTAGTTCAACTAAGAAGTGGGAAAACATTAAACACCCCACCTCAAGGCAGCAAAATGCTAAGAAATGAGCAAACCACCCAAAATTCACCTGAGGATAGTAAGAGCCCAGGGAAGAGTAATTTTGGAACTAAAACGCCAGAAATTTGGTGGAAGGCTGGCACTGAACGCCCAGACCATGCTCAGGACTGGCGTTCAATGCCAGAAACAAGGCAGGACTGGCGTTCAACGCCAGAAATAGGCAAGGATCTGGCGTTGAACGCCCAAAATGGGCAAGATCTGGCACTGAACGCCCAAAATGGGCACAGTTCTGGCGTTCAGACGCCAGGAACAGACAAGGAATTGGCATCTAACGTCACTCCAGTCTCTAACTCTGGCACTCAATTGCCAGTGAGGGATCAGACACACACAAATGCTGAAAGCAACCCCTCTAAAAAGGCTTCTTCAACCACTTCTGTAGGCAATAAACCTATAGCAACTAAGGTTGAAGAATATAAAGCCAAGATACCTTATCCTTAAAAACTCCAGAAAGAGGAGCAGGATAAGCAATTTGCTCGCTTTGCAGATTATCTCAGGACTCTTGAAATAAAGATTCCATTTGCAGAAGTACTTGAGCAAATACCTTCTTATGCCAAGTTCATGAAAGAGATCTTGAGTCATAAAAAGGATTGGAGAGAAACAGAAAGTGTTCTCCTCACTGAAGAATGCAGTGTAGTCATTCTGAAAAGCTTTCCTGAGAAGCTTAAAGACCCTGGGAGCTTTCTGATACCATGCATATTAGAAGGTCAATGCACCAAGACAGCTTTATGCAATCTTGAGGCAAGCATCAACCTAATACCTGCGTCCACTATCAGAAAGCTTGGCTTAACTGAAGAAGTTAAACCAACCCGGATATGTCTCCAACTTGCTGATGGCTCCACTAAATACCCATCAGGCGTGATTGAAGACATGATTGTCAGAGTTGGGCCATTCGCCTTTCCCATTGACTTTGTTGTGCTGGAAATGGAGGAGCACAAGAGTGCTACTCTCATTCTAGGAAGACCTTTCCTAGTAACTGGACGATCCCTCATTGACGTCCAACAGGGGGAAATAACCCTGAGAGTCAATGATGATGAGTTTAAGTTGAACGCTGTCAAAGCCATGTAGCATCCTGACACATCAAAAGACTGCATGAAAGTTGATCTTATTGACTCTTTGGTAGAAGAGATCAACATGGCTGAGAGTCTCGAATCAGAGTTGGAAAACATCTTTAAAGATGTTCAGCCTGATTTAGAGGACATGAAAGAGCCTCTGAAAATTCTTCTGGAAGAAGAAAAACCTCCTAAACCCGAGCTCAAGCCATTACCACCATCCTTGAAATATGCATTTCTGGGAGAAGGTGACACTTTTCCAGTGATCATAAGCTCTGCCTTAAATTCACAGGAAGAGGAAGCACTTATTCAAGTGCTAAGGACACACAAGACAGCTCTTGGGTGGTCCATAGGTGACCTTAAGGGCATAAGCCCAGCTAGATGCATGCACAAAATCTTATTGGAGGATAATGCTAAACCAGTGGTTCAACCACAGAGGCGGCTAAATCCAGCCATGAAAGAAGTGGTGCAGAAAGAGGTCACCAAATTACTAGCGGCTGGGATTATTTATCCTATTTCTGATAGCCCCTGGGTGAGCCCTGTCCAAGTCGTCCCAAAAAAGAGATGCATGACAGTGATTTATAATGAAAAAAATGAACTGGCTCCTACAAGAACAGTTACAGGGTGGCGCATGTGTATTGACTACAGAAGGCTCAATACAGCCACCAGAAAGGATCATTTTCCTTTACCATTTATAGACCAGATGCTAGAAAGACTAGCAGGTCATGATTATTACTGCTTTTTGGATGGCTACTCAGGCTATAACCAGATTGCAGTAGATCCTCAGGATCAAGAGAAAACAGCATTCACATGTCCATCTGGAGTATTTGCTTATAGAAGGATGCCATTTGGGATGTGTAATGCGCCTGCAACCTTCCAGAGATGCATGCTCTCTATTTTCTCTGATATGGTGGAAAAATTTCTAGAAGTCTTCATGGATGACTTCTCAGTATATGGAGACTCATTCAGCTCCTGTCTTGATCACCTAAAACTTGTTCTGAAAAGATGCCAAGAAACCAACCTAGTTTTAAACTGGGAAAAATGTCACTTCATGGTGACTGAAGGGATTGTTCTTGGGCATAAAATTTCAAACAAGGGAATAGAGGTGGATCGAGCAAAAATAGAGGTAATTGAAAAATTACCACCACCTGCCAATGTTAAGGCAATCAGAAGCTTTCTGGGGCACACAGGATTCTATAGGAGGTTTATAAAGGATTTCTCAAAAATTGTAAAACCTCTAAGCAATCTGCTAGCTGCTGACATGCCATTTGTGTTTGACACAGAGTGCCTGCAGGCATTTGAAATGCTGAAAGCTAAGCTGGTCACAGCACCAGTCATTTCTGCACCAGACTGGACATTACCATTTGAGCTAATGTGTGATGCCAGTGATCACGCCATTGGTGCAGTGTTGGGACAGAGGCATGATAAGCTTCTGCACGTCATTTATTATGCCAGTCGCGTTCTAAATGATGCCCAGAAAAATTACACAACCACAGAAAAAGAATTACTTGCAGTGGTTTACGCCATTGACAAGTTCAGATCATATTTAGTAGGATCAAAAGTGATTGTGTATACTGATCATGCTGCTCTTAAATATCTACTCACAAAGCAGGATTCAAAACCCAGGCTCATCAGATGGGTGTTGCTTCTGCAAGAGTTTGATATAGAAATAAGAGACAGAAAAGGGACAGAGAACCAAGTGGCTGATCATCTATCCCGGATAGAGCCAGTAGAAGGGATGCCCCTCCCTTCTCTTGAGATCTCTGAGACTTTTCCAGATGAGTATTTATTTGCCATTCAGGAAACACCATGGTTTGCCGATATTGCAAACTATAAATCTACAAGGTTCATACCCAAGGAGTACAACAGGATACAAAAGAAAAAATTAATTACTGATGCAAAGTACTACTTGTGGGATGAACTGGTGCACGAAATTGTGATCTCCAGGCTCAAACAAATCCTGGTAATGGCTCCAAAGCTTGGTGCTCTGATCTTAATTCATAATTGTCACAACTTCGATACAACTAACCAGCAAGTGCACTGGGTCGTCCAAGTAATACCTTACGTGAGTAAGGGTCGAATCCCACGGAGATTGTTGGTATGAAGCAAGCTATGGTCACCTTGTAAATCTCAGTTAGGCGGATATAAAGTGATAATGGAGTTTTCGAATATTATATAATAAAAGAGGGATAGAGATACTTATGTAATTCATTGGTAGGAATTTCAGATAAGCGAATGGAGGTGCTTTCGTTCCTCTGGACCTCTGCTTTTCTGCTATCTTCATCCAATCAGTCTTACTCCTTTCCATGGCTGGCTTTATGCAAGGGCATCACCGTTGTCAGTGGCTACATCCCCTCCTCTCAGTGAATAATATGCTCACGCACCCTGTCACGGCACGACTATTCATCTGTCGGTTCTCGATCATGCTGGAATAGGATTCACCCTCCTTTTGCGTCTGTCACTAACGCCCAGCACTCGCGAGTTTGAAGCTCGTCACAGTCATTCAATCATTGAATCCTACTCGGAATACCACGGACAAGGTTTAGACTTTCCGGATTCTCTTGAATGCCGCCATCATTCTAGCTTACGCCACGAAGATTCTGGTTAGGAGATCTAAGAGATACTCATTCTAGCTTAATTCATGTAGAACAGAAGTGTTCGTCAGGCACGCGTTCATAAGGGAGAAGGATGATAAGCGTCACACATAATCATCACCTTCATCACGTTCTTGGGTGCGAATGGATATCTTAGAAGAGAAATAAGAAGAATTGAATAGAAAATAGTAGTACTTTGCATTAATCTTTGAGGAACAGCAGAGCTCCACACCTTAATCTATGGAGTGTAGAAACTCTACCGTATGAAAATACATAAGTGAAGGTCCAGGCATGGCCGAGATGGCCAGCCCCCTAAACAAGATCAATAGTCTCCTAAGATGAACAATGAATTAAAACTGAGACCAAAGATTTCTAATACAATAGTAAAAGGTCCTATTTATAATAAACTAGTCACTAGGGTTTACATGAGTAAGTAATTGATGCATAAATCCACTTCCGGGGCCCACTTGGTGTGTGTTTGGGCTGAGCTTAAGTGTTGCACGTGCAGAGGCCATTTGTGGAGTTGAACACCAGTTTCTGTGCCAGTTTGGGCGTTCAACTCTGGTTTTGGATCCTTTTCTGGCGCTGGACGCCAGATTCGGGCAGAAGGCTGGCGTTGAACGCCAGTTTACGTCATCAATTCTTGGCCAAAGTATGGACTATTATATATTGCTGGAAAGCCCTGGATGTTTGCTTTCCAACGCACTTGGAAGCGCGCCATTTCGAGTTCTGTGGCTCCAGAAAATCCACTTTGAGTGCAGGGAGGTCAGAATCCAACAGCATCAGCAGTCCTTTTTCAACCTCTGAATCTGATTTCTGCTCAAGTCCCTCAATTTCAGCCAAAAAATACCTGAAATCACAGAAAAACACACAAACTCATAGTAAAGTCCAGAAATGTGAATTTAACATAAAAACTAATGAAAACATCCCTAAAAGTAACTAGATCCTACTAAAAACATACTAAAAACAATGCCAAAAAGCGTATAAATTATCCGCTCATCACAACACCAAACTTAAATTGTTGCTTGTCCCCAAGCAACTGAAAATCAAATAGGATAAAAAGAAGAGAATATACTATAAATTCCAAACTATCAATGAAACATAGTTTCAATCATATGAGCGGGACTTATAGCTTTTTGCCTCTTGAATAGTTTTGGTATCTCACTTTATCCATTGAAGCTCAGAATGATTGGCATCTATAGGAACTCAGAATTCAGATAGTGTTATTGATTCTCCTAGTTCAGTATGATGATTCTTGAACACAGCTATTTTATGAGTCTTGGCCGTGGCCCTAAGCACTTTGTTTTCCAGTATTACCACCGGATACATAAATGCCACAGACACAAAACTGGGTGAACCTTTTCAGATTGTGACTCAGCTTTGCTAAAGTTTCCAATTAGAGGTGTCCAGAGTTCTTAAGCACACTCTTCTTTTTGCTTTGGACCTTGACTTTAACCGCTCAGTCTCAAGTTTTCACTTGACACCTACACGCCACAAGCACATGGTTAGGGACAGCTTGGTTTAGCCGCTTAGACCAGGATTTAGGTCCTCCTATCCACTGATGCTCAAAGCCTTGGGATCCTTTTTATTTGCCCTTGCCTTTTGGTTTTAAGGGTTATTGGCTATTTGCTCTTGCCTCTTGGTTTTAAGAGCTTTTGGCTTTTTCTGCTTGCTTTTTCTTTTTCTTTCTATTTTTTTTTCGCCTATTAATTTTTTTTTTCTGCAAGCTTTGTTCTTTGCTGCTTTTTCTTGCTTCAAGAATCATTTTTATGATTTTTCAGATTATCAAATAACTTGTCTCCTAGTCATCATTCTTTCAAGAGCCAACATATTTAACATTCTTAAACAACAACTTCAAAAGACATATGCACTGTTCAAGCATACATTCAGAAAACAAGAAGCATTGTCACCACATCAATATGATTAAACTAAGTTCAAGGATAAATTCGAGACTCATGTACTTCTTGTTCTTTTAAATTAAAACAGTTTTTATTTTAAGAGAGGTGATGGATTCATAGGACATTCATATCTTTAAGACGGAGTTACTAACTACTAATGATCATGTAATGAAGACACAAACACAGATAAGCACATAACATAGAAAACGAAAAATAGAAGAAATAAGAACAAGGAATGAGTCCACCTTAGTGATGTCCTAGAGCTTTTCTATGTCTCTTTCTTGTCTTTGCTGCTCCTCCTTCATTGCTTTTAGATCTTCTCTGATTTCATGAAGGATGATGGAGTGCTCTTGATGTTCCACCCTTAGTTGCTTCCAATAATTGTGTGGAAGAAAATGTATCCCCTGAGGTATCTCAGGAATCTCTTGATTTGCAGTCAAATGTTCTACCACTGAGCTATAGACCCTTGATGGAAGCTTTTGTCTTCCCTTTCCTCTTTCTAGAGGTTTCTCTGGCCTTAGGTGCCATCAATGGTTATGGAAAAAACAAAAAAGCTATGCTTTTACCACACCAAACATAGAATGTTGCTCGCCCTCGAGCAAAAGAAGAAAGAATAGAAGAAGAAGAAGAGGATATGAAGGAGATGGATGGCTGTGTGTATTCGGCCATATGGGTGGGATTGGGGGAGAGAGAGAGATGTTGAATTTTGAAGGTAGTGGTTGTATGGATGTGAGTGGTAAATGGAAAAGTAGAAGGGATGATCATGAATGGGAAGAGAGATGATGAGGTAGGTGGGGATCCTGTGGGGTCCACAGATCCTGAGGTGTCAAGGCATTTACATCCCTGCACCAATTTAGGCATGTAAAATGCCCTTGCACACAACTCTGGGCGTTCAGCGCCAGGTTGGTGCCCCTTTTGGGCGTTCAACGCCCCTTTGCTGCCATTTCTGGCGTTGAACGCCAGAACCATGCTTGTTCTGGGCATTCAGCGCCAGGATGCTCCCATTCTGGGCGTTCAGCGCCAGAACTATGCTCTGTTCTGGCGTTTGAACGCCAGACAGATGCTCCTCCAGGGTGTGATTTTTCTTCTGCTGTTTTTGATTCCGTTTTTGATTTTTTTTATTTATTTTGTGACTCCACATGATCATGAACCTAAGAAAACATGGAAAACAATAAAAATAAGAATTAGATAATCATTGGGTTGCCTCCCAACAAGCGCTTCTTTAATGTCAATAGCTTGACAGTGGGCTCTCATGGAGCCTCACAGATGTGTAGAGCTTTGTTGAGACTCTCCAACACCAAACTTAGAGTTTGGATATGGGAGTTCAACACCAAACTTAGAGTTTGGTTATGGCCTCCCAACACCAAACTTAGAGTTTGATTGTGGGGGCTCTGGTTGACTCTGCTTGGAGAGAAGCTTTTCCTCTTCCTCTCTATGGTTGCAGAGGGAGATCCTTGAGTTTTGAATACAAGGGAGTTCTCATTCCATTGAAGGACTATTTCACCTCTGTCAACATCAATCACAGCTCTTGCTGTGGCCAGGAAAGGTCTTCCTAGGATGATGGATTCATCCTCTTCCTTTCCAGTGTCCAGGACTATAAAATCAGTAGGTATGTAAAGGCCCTCAACCTTTACTAATACATCTTCTACTTGTCCATAAGCCTGTCTTCTTGAGCTGTCTGCCATCTCTAGTGAGATTTTAGCAGCTTGCACCCCATAGATTCCCAGTTTCTCTATTACAGAGAGGGGCATGAGGTTTATTCCTGAACCAAGGTCACACAGAGCCTTAAAGATCATGGTGCCTATGGTACAGGGTATTATGAACTTTCCAGGATCCTGTCTCTTCTGAGGCAATGTCAGTTGATCCAGATCACTTAGTTCATTGATGAACAAGGGAGGTTCAACTTCCCAAGCATCAATGCCAAACAATTTGGCATTCAGCTTCACGATTGCACCAAGAAACTTGGCAGTTTGCTCTTCAGTGACATCCTCATTCTCTTCAGAAGAGAAATACTCATCAGAGCTCATGAAGGGCATAAGGAGGTTCAATGGGATCTCTATAGTCTCTAGATGAGCCTCAGAGTCCTTTGATTCCCTAGAGGGAAGCTCCTTATTGATCACTGGACGTCCCAGGAGGTCTTCCTCCTTGGGATTCACGTCCTCTCCTCTCCTCACAGGTTCGGCCATGGCGCTTATGTCAATGGCCTTGCACTCTCCTTTTGGATTCTCTTCTGTGTTGCTTGGGAGAGTACTAGGAGGGATTTCAGTGATCCTTTTACTCAGCTGGCCCACTTGTGCTTCCAGATTTCTAATGGAAGACCTTGTTTCATTCATGAAACTTACAGTGGCCTTAGATAGATCAGAGACTAGATTTGCTAAATTAGAAGCATTTTGTTCAGAGTTCTCTGTCTGTTGCTGAGTTGATGATGGAAAAGGTTTGCTATTGCTAAACCTGTTTCTTCCACCATTGTTAAAGCCTTGTTGAGGCTTCTGATCCTTCCATGAGAAATTTGGATGATTTCTCCATGTTGAGTTATAGGTGTTTCCATAAGGTTCACCTAAATAATTTACCTCTGCTATTGCAGGGTTCTCAGGATCATAGGCTTCCTCTTCAGAAGATGCCTCTTGAGTACTGTTGGATGCAGCTTGCATTCCATGCAGACTCTGAGAGATCATATTGACTTGCTGAGTCAATATTTTGTTCTGAGCCAATATGGCATTCAGAGTATCAACCTCAAGAACTCCCTTCTTCATAGGCGTCCCATTGATTACAGGATTCCTTTCAGAAGTGTACATGAACTGGTTATTAGCAACCATGTCAATGAGTTCTTGAGCTTCTGCAGGCGTTTTCTTTAGGTGAATGGATCCACCTGCAGAAGTGTCCAGTGACATCTTTGATAGCTCAGACAGACCATCATAGAATATAACCAGGATGGTCCATTCTGAAAGCATGTCAGAAGGACACTTTTTGGTCAACTGTTTGTATCTTTCCCAAGCTTCATAGAGAGATTCACCTTCTTTCTGTCTGAAGGTTTGAACATCAGCTCTAAGCTTGCTCAGCTTTTGAGGAGGAAAGTACTTGGCTAAGAAAGCCGTGACCAGCTTATCCCAAGAGTTCAGGCTGTCTTTAGGTTGAGAATCCAACCATAATCTAGCTCTGTCTCTTACAGCAAAAGGGAAAAGCATGAGCCTGTAGACTTCAGGATTTACGCCATTAGTCTTAACAGTATCACATATCTGCAAGAATTCAGTTAAGAACTGAAAAGGATCTTCAGATGGAAGTCCATGAAACTTGCAGTTCTGCTGCATCAGAGAAACTAACTGAGGTTTCAACTCAAAGTTGTTTGCTCCAATGGCAGGAATGGAGATGCTTCTTCCATGTAAATTGGAATTAGGTGCAGTAAAGTCACCAAGCATCCTCCTTTCATTATTATTATTTTCGGCTGCCATCTCCTCTGCCTGTTTGAAAATTTCTGAAAGGTTATCTCTGGATTGTTGTATTTTAGCTTCTCTTAGTTTTCTCTTCAGAGTCCTTTCAGGTTCTGGATCTGCTTCCACAAGAATGTTCTTATCCTTGCTCCTGCTCATATGACAAGGAAGAATGGCCAGGAAAATGATAATAATAATAGAGATCCTCTATATCACAGTATAGGGATCCCTTTGTGAGTGGAAGAGAGGGAGATAAATGATGTGATGTAAAGGAAGAAACACAACTGTGAGGGTTGGAATGTGAGATGAGATGTTAGGATATGAATGAATAAATAGAATGAGATGGGAGAGAAGGAGGGAATTTTCGAAATTTATTTTTGAAAAGGAGTTAGTGATTTTTGAAAATAGTTTTTGAAAAAGTTTAGTATTTTTTCGAATTTTTTTGAAATCAAAAATAGAAAATAAAAATAATTAGTTAATTAAAAAGAAATTTTAGAAAAAGAGGGAGATATTTTCGAAAATTAGAGAGAGAGAGTTAGTTAGGTAGTTTTGAAAAAGTTAAGAAACAAACAAAAAGTTAGTTAGTTAGTTGAAACAAATTTTGAAAAGATAAGAAGTTAGGAAGTTAGAAAAGATATTTTGAAAAGATATTTTTGAAAAAGATAAGATAAGAAGATATTTTTGAAAAAGATAAGATAAGAAGATATTTTTGAAAAAGATAAGATAAGAAGATATTTTTGAAAAGATATGATAGAAATTAGTTTTGAAAAGGATTTAATTTTTAAAATCTCAATTAATGACTTAATTCACAAGAAATCACAAGATATGATTCTAGAACTTAAAGTTTGAATCTTTCTTAACAAACAAGTAACAAACTTCAAATTTTTTTTGAATCAAAACATTAATTGATTATATTATTTTCGAAAATTTGGTATAAAAATAAGAAAAAGATTTTTGAAAAAGATTTTTGAAATTTTCGAAAATAACTAATAATTTTGAAAAAGATTTGATTTTTGAAAAAGATTTTGAAAAAGATAAGATTTTCAAATTGAAAATTTGATTTGACTCATGAGAAACAACTTGATTTTAAAAATTTTTAAAAAAGTCAATCCAAATTTTCGAATTTGATGAGGGAAAAGGGAAAGATATTTTTTTGATTTTTGACATTTTTATGAAAAACATGAAAAATATGCAATGCATGAAATTTTTAGATCAAAACAATGAATGCATGTATGAATGATATGAATGTCAAGATGAACACCAAGAACACTATGAATGTCATGATGAACATCAAGACACAATTTTGAAAAATTTTTAATGCAAAGAAAACATGCAAGACACCAAACTGAGAATTCTTTAATGCTTAGACACTAAGAATTCAAGAATGCATATGATAAACATGAAAAGACACAAAACAAAAAATCATCAAGATAAAAAAAGAAGACTTACCAAGAACAACTTGAACATCATGAAGAACACCATGAATGCATGAGAATTTCGAAAAATGCAGGATGCATATGCAAGTGACACCAAACTTATAATGTGACTCAAGACTCAAACAAGAAACAGAAAATATTTTTGATTTTTATGATTTTCTAATTTTTTTGGATTTTTATTTTATATTTTTCGAAAATTATATGAAAAAGAAAAATAAGGATTCCAAAATTTTTAATATGAATTCCAGGAATCTTGCCATGTTAGTCTAAAGCTTCAGTCCAGGAATTAGACATGGCTCATTAGCCAGCCAAGCTTTCAATGAAAGCTCCAGTCCAAAACACTAGACATGGCCAATGGCCAGCCAAGCTTCAGCAGGTAGATCAGGAATAGTAGCAGGTGGATTAGCTCCAACTAGCTTGCTCTTGATAACAAATTGCAAGCCTCAGTCCAAAAGAATTTAGACATGGCTTTACAGCCAGCCAGGCTGCAACATATAATTACATGGGCTGGAGTGATTAGTTGAATACCAATCCCAAAGTAGTTTGGGTATGGCTTTACAGCCAGATATGATTCAACATATTTCATGAAACACTAGAATTCATTCTTAAAAATTTTGAAGCCATAGAATAATTTATGTTTGAAAACATTTTTAATTTTTTCGAAAACAGATGAGAAAATTTTAGAAATTTTTTTGAAAAATTTTTGAAAATAAAATAAAAAGAAAATTACCTAATCTGAGCAACAAGATGAACCGTCAGTTGTCCATACTCAAACAATCCCCGGCAACGGCGCCAAAAACTTGGTGCACGAAATTGTGATCTCCAGGCTCAAACAAATCCTGGTAATGGCTCCAAAGCTTGGTGCTCTGATCTTAATTCATAATTGTCACAACTTCGATACAACTAACCAGCAAGTGCACTGGGTCGTCCAAGTAATACCTTACGTGAGTAAGGGTCGAATCCCACGGAGATTGTTGGTATGAAGCAAGCTATGGTCACCTTGTAAATCTCAGTCAGGCGGATATAAAGTGATAATGGAGTTTTTGAATATTATATAATAAAAGAGGGATAGAGATACTTATGTAATTCATTGGTAGGAATTTCAGATAAGCGAATGGAGGTGCTTTCGTTCCTCTGGACCTCTGCTTTCCTTCTATCTTCATCCAATCAGTCTTACTCCTTTCCATGGCTGGCTTTATGCAAGGACATCACCGTTGTCAGTGGCTACATCCCCTCCTCTCAGTGAATAATATGCTCACGCACCCTGTCACGGCACGGCTATTCATCTGACGGTTCTCGATCATGCTGGAATAGGATTCACCCTCCTTTTGCATCTGTCACTAACGCCCAGCACTCGCGAGTTTGAAGCTCGTCACAGTCATTCAATCATTGAATCCTACTCGGAATACCACGGACAAGGTTTAGACTTTCCGGATTCTCTTGAATGCCGCCATCATTCTAGCTTACGCCACGAAGATTCTGGTTAGGAGATCTAAGAGATACTCATTCTAGCTTAATTCATGTAGAACAGAAGTGTTCGTCAGGCACGCGTTCATAAGGGAGAAGGATGATGAGCGTCACACATAATCATCACCTTCATCACGTTCTTGGGTGCGAATGGATATCTTAGAAGAGAAATAAGAAGAATTGAATAGAAAACAATAGTACTTTGCATTAATCTTTGAGGAACAGCAGAGCTCCACACCTTAATCTATGGAGTGTAGAAACTCTACCGTATGAAAATACATAAGTGAAGGTCCAGGCATGGCCGAGATGGCCAGCCCCCTAAACGAGATCAATAGTCTCCTACGATGAACAATGAATTAAAACTGAGACCAAAGATTTCTAATACAATAGTAAAAGGTCCTATTTATAATAAACTAGTCACTAGGGTTTACATGAGTAAGTAATTGATGCATAAATCCACTTCCGGGGCCCACTTGGTGTGTGTTTGGGCTGAGCTTAAGTGTTGCACGTGCAGAGGCCATTTGTGGAGTTGAACGCCAGTTTCTGTGCCAGTTTGGGCATTCAACTCTGGTTTTGGATCCTTTTCTGGCGCTGGACGCCAGATTCGGGCAGAAGGCTGGCGTTGAACGCCAGTTTACGTCGTTAATTCTTGGCCAAAGTATAGACTATTATATATTGCGGGAAAGCCCTGAATGTCTACTTTCCAACGCAATTGGAAGCGTGCCATTTCGAGTTCTGTAGCTCCAGAAAATCCACTTTGAGTGCAGGGAGGTCAGAATCCAACAGCATCAACAGTCCTTTTTCAACCTCTGAATCTGATTTCTGCTCAAGTCCCTCAATTTCAGCCAGAAAATACCTGAAATCACAGAAAAACACACAAACTCATAGTAAAGTCCAGAAATGTGAATTTAACATAAAAACTAATAAAAACATCGCTAAAAGTAACTAGATCCTACTAAAAACATACTAAAAACAATGCCAAAAAGCGTATAAATTATCCGCTCATCATGAACCTTATCTCTTTAAGAGATGTGCAGACGGAATAATTCATAGGTGTGTACCTAGAGAAGAAGCACAGAGGATCCTGTGGCATTGCCACGGATCTCAATATGGAGGCCATTTCGGAGGTGAGCGAACAGCCACCAAGGTCCTCCAATGTGGCTTCTATTGGCCCACACTCTATAAAGATTCCCGAGATTTTGTACGTAACTGTGACAGTTGCCAAAGAGCTGGTAATCTGCCTCATGGTTACACCATGCCTCAACAAGGAATCTTGGAAATTGAGTTGTTTGACGTATGGGGAATTGACTTCATGGGACCTTTCCCACCATCATACTCAAACACTTATATTCTGGTAGCAGTTGACTATGTATCAAAATGGGTTGAGGCCATTGCCACACCCACCAATGATACTAAAACAGTGCTGAAGTTCCTCCAGAAACATATCTTTAGCAGGTTTGGTGTCCCTAGAGTACTCATCAGTGATGGGGGCACTCACTTCTGCAATAAACAGCTTTACTCTGCCATGGTTCGGTATGGGATTCGCCACAAGGTGGCTACTCCATATCATCCACAAACTAATGGGCAAGCTGAAGTCTCTAACAGAGAATTAAAGAGAATCCTGGAACGGATAGTAAATACCCGTAGAAAGGATTGGGCACGGAGCTTGGATGATGCTCTGTGGGCTTATAGAACAGCATTCAAGACCCCTATAGGGACCTATCCATACCAACTCGTGTATGGTAAGGCATGTCACCTGCCCGTGGAACTGGAATATAAGGCCTACTGGGCAACCAGATTCCTAAACTTTGATGCCAAATTAACAAGAGAAAAACGATTGCTCCAGCTAAATGAGCTAGAGGAATTCAGATTCACAGCTTTCGAAAATGCCAAGCTTTATAAAGAGAAATAAAAAAAGTGGCATGACAGAAAGCTGTCATCTAAAATCTTTGAACCAGGACAGAAAGTTCTGTTGTTTAACTCTAGACTCAGGCTATTTCCCGGGAAACTGAAATCCCGGTGGAGAGGACCATACGTGATTACAAGTGTATCACCATATGGTTATGTGGAGCTTCAAGATATTGATTCTGATAAGAAGTTCATTGTCAATGGACAGAGAATCAAGCACTATCTTGAAGGCAACATTGAGCAAGAGTGCTCAAGGCTGAAGCTAGATTAAAAGCTCAGCAAGGTCCAGCTAAAGACAATAAAGAAGCGCTTGCTGGGAGGCAACCCAGCCATGGGGCAACAATCCTCTAATCATTTTGCCCTATTTTTATTTTTATTTGTTTATATACAGTTCACTGAAACTAAGGTGAGGAATCATTTGTATAAATCCACAGAGTTACAAAAGGACTCGGCACACAAAACAGAGAAAAAGAGCTCACTGGCAAGAAAACGCCAGTAAAAGTGTATTTTGGGCGTTCAACGCCCAAAATGGGCATCCACTGGGCGTTGAACGCCAGTAATGGTAGCAATCTGGGCGTTCAACGCCAGAAATGGGCACCCACTGGGCGTTGAACGCCAGTAATGGCAGCAGCTGGGCGTTGAACGCCCAGGAGAGCAGCATTTGGGCGTTGAACGCCCAAAACAGGCAGTGTTTGGGCGTTCAAACGCCAGGATGGCAGGGAGGAGACAAAACTCATTTTTCTTCAAATTTTTTCATTCTAAATCTTGATTTTCATACTTTAATACATGATTTCTTACATAAACATGTTAAGAACCCTGATTTCTAAAATCCCTAATTTCTAAAAACCCTACCTTAAAAATATCAAATGTATTTTAATCCATAAGCACCAGGCCTCTTTGCAAATTCAATCCAACTCTTTTCAAAACTTTTTTTTACAAATCTATCTTTTCAACTCATCAATATCTTTTTCAAAACCTCCACTTTATCTTTTTCAAAATCTAAATCTATCTTGTTCAAAAATCTTTCATATCCTCTCAATTTTAAACTATATCTTCTCTTATCATATCTTCTATCTTATCTTTTCCAAATAAATCTTTTTATCATATCTTTATCTCTTTTTTTTCGAAAAAAAACCCACTCCCCCTATAAATTTGAGTTCGGCCTCCCTCTCCTCCCATCAACAATTGCACCTAGCTCTCCTTCTATCCCTCTCCTTTCTTTTCTTTTGCTTGAGGACAAGCAAACCTCTAAGTTTGGTGTGTTTATCCGCGATCACTAAGATCATGGCTCCCAAAGGAAACCAACCCACTCCAAGAGGCAAGAAAGAGAGCGTTCCAAAACCACTTTGGAATCAAGGGAAGTTCTTATCTAAAGACCATTCAGACCATTATAACAAAATAATGGGTCTGAGATCAGTGATCCCGGAAGTTAGATTCGATCTGAAAGAAGATGAATATCCGGAGATCCAGGAGCAAATTCGAATCAGGAACTGGGAAGTCCTAGCTAATCCTGAAACGAAAGTGGGAAGGAATATGGTCCAGGAGTTCTATGCTAATATGTGGCAGACTGACAAGAAAAAACTATCTGGAACTGCTTTCTATGAATATCGGACCATGGTCAGAGGAAAGATTATTCATACCATCCCTGATAAGATCAAAGAGATCTTAAAGCTACCTCAGCTGAAAGATGATCCAGACTCCTTCAACAGGAGAATGATGAGAACAGACAAGGGCCTGGATAAGATTCTAGAGGACATATGTATCCCTGGAGCCAGGTGGACCACCAACACAAAGGGTGTCCCAAATCAACTCAAGAGAGAGGATCTCAAACCAGTCGCCAGAGGATGGCTAGACTTCATTGGGCATTCTCTGTTGCCTACTAGCAACCGTTCTGAAGTCACAGTTAAAAGAGCAGTGATGATCCATTGCATCATGATGGGAAAGGAAGTGGAGGTTCATCAGCTGATCTCAGCTGAATTCTACAAAATTGCTAACAAAAATTCTAAAGAGGCAAGGTTGGCTTATCCAAGCGTGATTTCTCTGCTCTGCAAGGACGCCGGAGTAAGAATGGGAATAACTGAGTATATCTCAGTTAAGAAACCAATCACCAAAGCATCAATGGAAAAATAACAAGCGCAGGAGGATCCCACCAAGAAGAAAACACAGGAATTTCTCCCAGAAATCCCTCAATCTGAATACTGGGAGTATCTTGAGACGTCTGTCACCAAGATACGGGAAGCTATGGAGCAAATAATAAAAGAACAGAAGGAACACAGTCAAATGCTGACCTATATGTTTAAAGAACAAGAGGAGCAAGGGCGTGACTTAAGGGAATTGAAGCGCTAGAAGTTTTCTCTTGAAGAATCAAGCACCCCACGGATCAGAGGAACACCCATTTCCCAAAACAAAGGTTGTTAAATTCTAATTTCTGCTTTAACTCTGTGATAGTGTCGTTATAGAAGTTCACCTTAGGAGTCATATAGTAGTAATTAGTATCTATTTTGATTTTATCCCCAATTAAGCCATAGTTTATTTTTCTCATCATCAGCAAACATGAATAAAATAGTAGATCTTTTGAATAAGAGGCAATAAAATTTCGAGTTTTAATAAGAGAAATTCTCATTAGTTGCATGTGGTGGCAATACTTTCTGTCTTCTGAATGAATGCTTGAACAGTGCATATGTCTTTTGAATTTGTTGTTTAAGACTATTAAATATGTTGGCTCTTGAAAGAATGGTGAACATGAGACATGTTATTGATAATCTGAAAAATCATAAAAATGATTCTTGAAGCAAGAAAAAGCAGCAAAAAAAAAAAGCAGAAAAAGCCAATAGCCCTTAAAATCAAAAGGCAAGGGTAATAAAAAAGATCCCAAGGCTTTGAGCATCAGTGGATAGGAGGGCCTAAGGGAATAAAATCCTGGCCTAAGCGGCTAAATCAAGCTGTCCCTAACCATGTGCTTGTGGCGTGAAGGTGTCAAGTGAAAACTTGAGACTGAGCGGTTAAAGTCAAGGTCCAAAGTAGAAAGAAGAGTGTGCTTAAGAACTCTGGACACCTCTAATTGGGGACTTTAGCAAAGCTGAGTCACAATCTAAAGGGTTCACCCAATTATGTGTCTCGGGCATTTATGTATCCGGTGGTAATACTGGAAAACAAAGTGCTTAAGGCCACGGTCAAGACTCATGAAATAGCTGTGTTCAAGAATCATCATACTAAAATAGGAGAATCAATAACACTATCTGAATTCTAAGTTCTTATAGATGCCAATCACTCTGAGCTTCAATGGATAAAGTGAGATGCCAAAACTGCTCGGAAGCAAAAAGCTACTAGTCCCGCTCATCTAATTAGAATCTGAGCTTCACTCAAAAAACTCTGAGATATTATTGCTTCTCAACCTATTAGTCTTCTATTTTATTTGTCTAGTTGCTTGAGGACAAGCAACAGTTTAAGTTTGGTGTTGTCATGAGCGGATATTCTATACGCTTTTTGGGGTTAATTTCATATATTTTTTAGTATGTTTTAGTTAGTTTTTAGTTTATTTTCATTAGTTTTTAGGAAAAATTCATATTTCTGGACTTTACTATGAGTTTTGTGTTTTTATGTAATTTCAGGTATTTTTCTGGCTGAAATTGAGGGAGCGGAGCAAAAATCTGATTCAGGCTGAAAAAGGACTGCTGATGTTGTTGGATTCTGACCTCCCTGCACTCAAAGTGGATTTTCTGGAGCTACCGAACTCTAAATGGCGCGCTTCCAATTGAATTGGAAAGTAGACATCCAGTATAATAGTCCATACTTTGCTCAAGGATAGACGACGTAAACTGGCGTTCAACGCCAGTTCTCTGACCAATTCTGGCGTCCAGCGCCAGAAAAGGATTAAAAGTTAGAGTTCAACGCCAGAAATGTATCCAAACCTGGCGTTGAACGCCCAAAATGGCCTTATACACATGAATTGCTTAAGTCTCAGCCCCAGCACACACCAAGTGGGCCCCAGAAGTGGATCTCTGCATCATCTGTCATAGTCTACTCAATTTCTGTAAACCTAGGCTACTAGTTTAGTATTTAAACAACTTTTAGAGACTTATTTTGTATCTCATAACATTTTAGATCTGAACTTTGTACTCTTTGACGGCATGAGTCTCTAAACTCCATTGTTGGGGGTGAGGAGCTCTGTTGTGTCTCGATGAATTGATGCAAGTATTTCTGTTTTCCATTCAAACATGCGTGTTCCTATCTAAGATATCCATTCGCGCCTAACTATGGAGAAGGTGATGATCAGTGACACTCATCACCTTCCTCAATCCATGAACGTGTGTCTGACAATCACCTCCGTTCTACATCAGATTGAATGAATATCTCTTAGATTTCTCAATTAGAATCTTCGTGGTATAAGCTAGATTGATGGCGGCATTCATGAGAATTCGGAAAGTCTAAACCTTGACTGTGACGAGCTTCAAACTCGCGAGTGCTGGGCGTAGTGACAGACGCAAAAGGAGGGTGAATCCTATTCCAGCATGATCGGGAACCTCAGATGATTAGCCGTGCTGTGACAGAGTATTTGGACCATTTTCACAAAAGGAGGGGATGTAACCATTGACAACGGTGATGCCCCAACACACAGCTTGCCATAGAAGGATGTGCATGCGTGAATCAGAGGACAAAGGAAAGCAGAGATTCAGAAGACAAAGCATCTCCAAAACTCCAACATATTCTCCATTATTGCATAACAAGTAACCTTTAACCCATGCTCTCTTGTTTATTCGCAATTCAACTGATAAATATAATTGACTTCCTGACTAAGAATTGCAAGATAACCATAGATTGCTTCAAACCAACAATCTCCGTGGGATTCGACCCTTACTCATGTAAGGTATTACTTGGACGACCCAGTGCACTTGCTGGTTAGTGGTACGAGTTGTGAAAAGTGTGATTCACAATTTGTGCACCAGCCATATTTTAAAAACGACGCGGACGCGTGGGGCACGAGTTCGCGTGATAGGGCTTGTGCTTCTAGCATGGTTCCAGCCCCACTCCATCATAACTTATTGCCATACACCCATTTACGTCAATTTCAGAGGGACACGCATTCGCGTGGGTGACGCGGACGCGTGGGGAGGCTATTTTGCAAACGACGCGAACGCGTCAGCGACACGGTCGCGTGATCATATTTCTGCCTAAGGCATACCTCCAGCGACGCTTTCGCGTAACTTTCTGTTCAATTCTCTCTTCCTCAGAACGTACCTATGACACGGACGCGTCAGCGACGCTTACGCGTCGCGTGCGTGTTTTTTTTATACAATATGCAGATGCAAATGTAGAATGCAGATGACTATGCAAAAATTATGAATGAACACAAGTGAAAATAAAATAAAATAAAACTAAGAACAAAAAGGAAAGAATATACCATGGTGGGTTGTCTCCCACCTAGTACTTTTAGTTAAAGTTTTTAAGTTGGACATTTGGGGAGTCCTATGTTATGGTGGCTTGTGCTTGAACTCATCTAGGAATCTCCACCAATGTTTGTGATTCCAATGGCCTTCGGGGTCCCAAACTAGTTGCATAAAGCCTTCAAGCAAGTTAAAGCAAGTGACAAGGCCCCATGAGTGTTGATTGCTGGAATGAATTCCGGGGTCCCAAACCTTGCTTTTGCATCCGTCTTCTTGTTGACCATCTTTGTTCCAA
This sequence comes from Arachis hypogaea, assembly GCF_003086295.3. Taxonomy (NCBI): domain Eukaryota; kingdom Viridiplantae; phylum Streptophyta; class Magnoliopsida; order Fabales; family Fabaceae; genus Arachis; species Arachis hypogaea. Next base: position 85,675,099 of record NC_092051.1, on the reverse strand, counting down.
CCGGGTGGTAAGCAATCCGAATTCCCACTAAAGTGGCCAACCAACTTCCTAGACCCATTCAGTTGAGCTTTACACCAACCTTTGCATTTAAACTTTGAGCTTTCCACCATATTGAATCTTGCATGATGACTCCTACTACTAACCATCTCTCTCTTACTCTTAAAGCCACAAAGAGCTCTGGTGCACGAAATTGTGATCTCAACGGCGCCAAAAACTTGGTACACACGTTCATAATCTCAATTCTTTTTCACAATTCTGCACAACTAACCAGCAAGTGCACTGGGTCGTCCAAGTAATAAACCTTACGCGAGTAAGGGTCGATCCCACGGAGATTGTCGGCTTGAAGCAGGCTATGGTCATCTTGTATATCTCAGTCAGGAAGATTCAAATGATAATTAAAATATAAATAGAACATAAAATAAGATAGAGATACTTATGTAATTCATTGGTGAGAATTTCAGATAAGCGTATGGAGATGCTTTGCTCCTTCTGAATCTCTGCTTTCCTACTGCCTTCATTCAATCATTCATACTCCTTTCTATGGCAAGCTGTATGTTGGGAGATCACCGTTGTCAATGGCTACCATCCGTCCTCTTAGTGAAAATGGTCCAAGTGCGCTCTCACCGCACGGCTAATCATCTGTCGGTTCTCGATCATATTGGAATAGGATCCATTGATCCTTTTGCGTCTGTCACTACGCCCAACACTCGCGAGTTTGAAGCTCGTCACAGTCATCCCATCCCAGATCCTACTCGAAATACCACGGACAAGGTTTAGACTTTTTGGATCTCAAGAATGCTACCAATATATTCTAGCTTATACCACGAAGACTCCGATCTTTCGGAATGGAGGCTAAGAGATACACACTCAAGCTATTGCAGATAGAACGGAAGTGGTTGTCAGGCACGCGTTCATAGGTGAGAATGATGATGAGTGTCACGGATCATCACATTCATCAGGTTGAAGTGCGAGTGAATATCTTAGAATAAGAATAAGCTTGAATTGAATAGAAAAACAATAGTACTTTGCATTAATTCATGAGGAATAGCAGAGCTTAATCTATGGGGTGTAGAAACTCCACCGTTGAAAATACATAAGTGATAATGGTGTTCATTGGATTCGGCCCCATAGGGGGAACCAGAATAACCAAGACTAAAATACAATAGTAAAAGGTCCTATTTATATTGAACTAGTAACCTAGGGTTTACAGAAATAAGTAAATGATGCAGAAATTGCAGAAATCCACTTCCGGGACCCACTTGGTGTGTGCTTGGGCTGAGCATTGAAGCTTTCACGTGTAGAGACTCTTCTTGGTGTTAAACGCCAGGTTGCAGCCTGTTTGTGGCGTTTAACTCTAGTTTGTAACCTATTTCTGGCGTTTAACTTCAGAATAGGGCAGGAAATTGGCGTTTAAACGCCAGTTTGCATTGTCAAGACTCTAGCAAAGTATGAACTATTATATATTTCTGGAAAGCCCTGGATGTCTACTTTCCAAAGCAATTGAGAGCTTGGCAATCGAGTTTTTTTAGCTCTAGAAAATCCATTTCGAGTGCAGGGAGGTCAGAATCCAACAACATCTGCAGTCCTTTTTCAGCCTCTTATTCAGATTTTTGCTCAGGCCCCTCAATTTCAGCCAGAAAATACCTGAAATCATAGAAAAACACACAAACTCATAGTAAAGTCCAGAAATGTTAATTTTGCTTAAAAACTAATAAAAATATAATAAAAACTAACTAAATCATACTAAAAACTACCTAAAAATAATGCCAAAAAGCGTATAAATTATCCGCTCATCAAGCTCTAAGTTGACCATCTGTCTCAAGTAAACCATATTCAAGTGGAATGAGAAAGCTAAGGGATATGAATTTTACCCACTTGAATGTTGTATTGGATGGTAATGGCTTTGGGGGAGAGGTCTCCAATAGCTTTGGCAAGGTGATTTCCAACTCCATTCCCTTGAGCTCTTCCTTGACAACTTCCACCTCCTTGCAAGCTTCTTCAATTTTAACCTCTTCCTCTTGGTAGCTATCTTCCAATTTGATCTCTTATTCATTGTTCACCAAGGGTATGGGAGGTTGTGCTTCTTCTTCTTCAATCTCCATGTCAAGTCCAATGGAAACGGATTCAAATGTAGATAAAAATTCATCAATGATTGAATCCATCTTTTGATCATCCCCTTCAAAGTCTTCAACCATGATATGCCTTGGAGGTTGTACACCCTCCTCAATATCAAATTCAAACTCCTTAGAAGGGGGCTCTGTAACTTGACTTTCCCATGGAGGTTCAGCATCTCCTAAGTCTTCAACCACTTCTTCCTCTTCAATAATTACGGCTTCCTCCACTTGTTCCAATACAAAGTCATGCTCTGTACTGTCCACTGGAGTTTCTAGTGTCTCTTTCATGCTATGTTCTTCATTAGATTGTCCACATGAAGCCATGGGGTTTCTTGAGTGTCCGAATGTCGGAAAGGTAATCGATTTATCGCTTGATTCAATTGGTGAAGGGTTTCATGAAATTTATTCACTGCTTCCTTGAGACGCTCCCTTGATTCTTGGGGTGATGGATATGGATATGGTACATAGAGAAGTGGTGGTTCTTGGGAGTAATTGGGTTGGAATTGGGGTGGATAAGAGTTGGGGTCATATGGAGGTGAATGGTGGTAGTTGGCTTGTGAGTGTAGTGGTTCAAAGCTATGTTGAGGAGGTGGTTCATTGGCATATGATTGAGCTTGTTGGTAACTACAAGGGGTCCACCATATCTATCATCTTGGTACGCACCTCGGAATGGCTCTTGACCACAGTAAACTGGTGGGGGTTGGTTCTCACGAGAAGGTCCACCATAACTATTGTCTTGGCATGCATTGTGGAATGGTCGTGGTCCATGGTATCTTGGAAGGTGTTGTTGCCGAAAGGGTTGATCAGATCCTCGGGGCTCCTTCCATCTATGATTGGTTTGACCTTGATGCATGTTCCTGTTATAGCTTCCATTCCTTTCAACAATATTTGAACCAAACTCAAAGCGACTAGGGTGAAAGTTCGTAGTAACTAATAGAAAATTAAAAACAAAAATAAAAGCAAATAAACAAACGAAATAAAATATTTACAATAACCAATAATAAGGCACATGTTTGCAATTCCCCGGCAACGGCGCCATTTTAAACGATCATATTTTCTATCGGTAAAGAAATTCACAAATATAATCGCGTTGTAAGTATAGTTTCTAAACCAACAGAGAATCCTTTCGTACAAAAGTTTTGGTTGTCACAAGTAACAAAACCCAATAAAATTTATAACCAAAGTATTTAAATCTCGGGTCGTCTTCTCAAGGAATTTCAGGGAGGTATGATTTATTATTGGTTATGGAAAAAGGTGTATTTTTGGGTTTTTTGAAATAAGGAACAAGTAATTTAATTGGTGGTGCACGAAATTGTGATCCTTAACAACGGCGCCAAAAACTTGGTGCTCGAAACGTAATTCACACACTTTGTCACAACTTGGCACAACTAACCAGCAAGTGCACTAGGTCGTCCAAGTAATAAACCTTACGTGAGTAAGGGTCGATCCCACGGAGATTGTCGGCTTGAAGCAAGCTATGGTCACTTTGTAAATCTCAGTCAAGCGGATTCAAATGGTTATGGTGAATTGATAATAAATATAAATAAAATATAAACTAGGATAGACATACTTATGTAATTCATTGGTGAGAATTTCAGATAAGCGTATAGAGATGCTTTTGTTCCTCCTGAACCTCTGCTTTCCTGCTGTCTTCATCCAATCATTCCTACTCCCTTCCATGGCAAGCTGTATGTAGGGCATCACCATTGTCAATGGCTACATCCCATCCTCTCTGTGAAAATGGTCCAATGTGCTGTCACTGCATGGCTAATCATCTGTCGGTTCTCGATCATACTGGAATAGGATTTACTATCCTTTTGCGTCTGTCACTACGCCCAGCACTCGCGAGTTTGAAGCTCGTCACAGCCATCCCTTCCCAGATCCTACTCGGAATACCACAGACAAGGTTTAGACTTTCCGGATCTCAAGAATGGCCATCCATGGGTTCTAACTTATACCACGAAGATTCTAATATCTCGGACTCGGTCCTCTGTATTAGATATCAAAGAGATATTCATTCTAGCTTGTTTGCCTGTAGAACGGAAGTGTTTGTCAGGCACGCGTTCGTAAGTGAGAATGATGATGAGCATCACATAATCATGACATTCATCATGTTCTTGGGTACGAATGAACATCTTAGAATAGGAATAAGCTTGAATTGAATAGAAAAACAATAGTACTTTGCATTAATAATCAAGGAACAGCAGAGCTCCACACCTTAATCTATGGTGTGTAGAAACTCTACCGTTGAAAATACATAAGTGATAATGGAGTTCATTGGTCTCGACCCCAGAGGGGAACCGGAGTAACCAAGACTTCGAATACAATAATAAAAAGTCCTATTTATACTAAACTACTTACTAGGGTTTACAAAAATGAGTAAATGATGCAGAAATCCACTTATGGGGTCCACTTGGTATGTGCTTGGGCTGAGCATTGAGCTTTACACGTGTAGAGGCTTCTCTTGGAGTTGAACGCCAGTTTGTAACCTATTTTTGGCGTTTAACTCCACTTTGCAACCTGTTTCTGGCGTTTAACTCCAGAATGCAGCATGGAACTGGCGTTGAACGCCGGTTTGCGTCGTCTAAACCCGGGCAAAGTATGGACTATTATATATTTCTGGAAAGCCCTAGATGTCTAATTTCCAACACAGTTGAGAGCACGCCATTTGGAGTTCTGTAGCTCCAGAAAAGCCACTTTGAGTGCAGGGAGGTCAGAATCCAACAGCATCTGCAGTCCTTCTTCAACCTCTGAATCTGATTTTTGCTCAAGTCCCTCAATTTCAGCCAGAAAATACCTGAAATCATAGAAAAACACACAAACTCATAGTAAAGTCCAGCAATGTGATTTTTATTTAAAAACAATAAAAATATACTAAAAACTAACTAAATCATACTGGAAACCATGTAAAAACAATGCCAAAAAGCGTATAAATTATCCGCTCATCACAACACCAAACTTAAATTGTTGCTTGTCCCCAAGCAACTGAAAATCAAATAGGATAAAAAGAAGAGAATATACTATGAATTCCAAAATATCAATGAAACTTAGCTCCAATCAGATGAGCGGGACTTGTAGCTTTTTGCCTCTTGAATAGTTTTGGCATCTCACTTTATCCTTTGAAGTTCAGAATGATTGGCATCTATAGGAACTTAGAATCTAGATAGTGTTATTGATTTTCCTAGTTCAGTATGTTGATTCTTGAACACAGCTACTTTATGAGTCTTGGCCGTGGCCCTAAGCACTTTATTTTCCAGTATTACCACCGGATACATAAATGCCACAGAAACATAACTGGGTGAACCTTTTCAGATTGTGACTCAGCTTTGCAAAATTCCCCAATTAGAGGTGTCCAGGGTTCTTAAGCACACTCTTCTTTTTTTTTTTTTTTTTGCTTTGGACCTTGACTTTAACTGCTCAGTCTCAAGTTTTCACTTGACACCTTCACGCCACAAGCACATGGTTAGGGACAGCTTGGTTTAGCCGCTTAGGCCAGGATTTTATTCCTTTAGGCCCTCCTATCCACTGATTCTCAAAGCCTTGGATCCTTTTTATTACCATTGCCTTTTGGTTTTAAGGGCTATTGGCTTTTTCTGCTTGCTTTTTTCTTTTTCTTTTTCTCTTTTTTTCGCTATTTTTCCTTTTTTTTTCCGCAAGCTTTGTATTCACTGCTTTTTCTTGCTTCAAGAATCATTTTTATGATTTTTCAGATTATCAAATAACATGTCTCCTTTTTCATCATTCTTTCAAGAGCCAACATATTTAACATTCATAAACCACAATATCAAAAGACATATTTACTGTTCAAGCATTCATTCAGAAAATAAAAAGTATTGTCACCACATTAAAATAATTAACCTAGTTTTAAGGATGAATTCGAAACCATGTACTTCTTGTTCTTTTGTTTTTAGAACTATTTTCATTTTAAGAGAGGTGATGGATTCATAGGACATTCATAACTTTAAGGCATAGACACTTAGACACTAGTGATTATATAGTAGAGATACAAACATAAATAAAACATAAAGCTCAAAAATAAAAAAAACAATAAAATAAATAGACAAGGAGATTAAGGAATGAGTCCACCTTAGTGAGGATGGCGTCTTCCTCTTCTTGAAGAACCAATGGTGCTTTTGAGCTCCTCTATGTCTCTTCCTTGCTTTTGTTGCTCCTCCCTCATAGCTCTTTGATCTTCTCTTATTTCATGAAGGATGATGGAGTGCTCTTGATGCTCCACCCTTAGTTATCCCATGTTAGAACTTAATTCTCCTAGGGAGGTGTTGATTTGCTCCCAATAATTTTGTGGAGGAAGGTGCATCCCCTGAGGCATCTCAGGAATTTCATGGTGAGAAATTTCCTCATGCTCTTGTTGAGTTCCATGATCTCTTGTTTGTTCCATCCTTTTCTTAGTGATGGGCTTGTCCTCTTCAATGAGGATGTCTCCTTCTATGTCAATTCCAGCCGAATTGCAGAAGTGGCAAATGAGGTGAGGAAAGGCTAACCTTGCCAAAGTAGAGGACTTGTCAGCCACCTTATAGAGTTCTTGAGGTATGATCTAATGAACTTCCTCTTCCTCCCCAATCATGATACTATGGATCATGATGGCCCGATCTATAGTAAATTCAGACCGGTTGCTAGTAGGAATGATTGAGCGTTGAATAAACTCCGACCATCCTTTAGCTACAGGCTTAAGGTCTAGTCTTCTCAATTGAACCGGATTGCCTCTTGAGTCAATTTTCCATTGAGCTCCTTCTACACATATGTCCATGAGAACTTGGTCCAACCTTTGATCAAAGTTGACCCTTCTAGTCTAGGGGCGTGCGTTTTCTTCCATCATTGGTAAGTTGAACGCCAGCCTTACATTTTTCGGACTGAAATCTAAGTATTTCCCCCGAACCATGGTAAGCCAATGCTTTGGATTTGGGTTAACACTTTGATCATGGTTCCTAGTGATCTATGCATTTGCATAGAACTCTTGAACCATTAAGATCCCGACTTGTTAAATGGGGTTGGTGAGAACTTCCCACCCTCTTCTTTGGATCTCAAGTCGGATCTCCGGATACTCATTCTTTTTTAGCTTGAAAGGAACCTTAGGGATTACTTTCTTCTTGGCCACAACTTCATAGAAGTAGTCTTGATGGTCCTTTGAGATGAATCTCTCCATCTCCCATGGCTCAGAGGTGGAAGCAATTGCCTTCCCTTTCCTCCTTCTTGAGGATTCTCTGGCCTTAGGTGCCATTGATGGTTATGGAAAAATAAAAAGCAATGCTTTTTACGACACCAAACTTAAAATGTTTGCTCGTCCCCGAGCAAAAGAAGAAAAAAAGAAGGAAAAGAGGAAGAAAATAGAGGAAATGTAGGGAGAAGGTGTATTCGGCCAAGGAGAAGAAGAGAGGGTTGTGTTGTGTGAAAATGAATAAGGAATGATGGGTTTATATAGGAGTGTGGGGAGGGTTAGGGTTCGGCCATTAGGGTTGGGTTTGGGAGGGAAAATAGTTTAAATTTTGAAGGTAGGTGGGGTTTATGGGGAGGAGAGGATGGATGTGAGTATTGAGGGGGTGATGGGAAAGAGTGATTGAGGTGATTGGTGAAGGGTATTTGGGGAAGAGAGTTATGAAAAGGTGTGAAGAGGAGAGAAGAAAAGGTAGGGATCCTGTGGGGTCCACAGATCCTGAGGGAATCCTGTGGGATCCACAGATCAAGTGAGGTCAAGGACTTAACATCCCTGCTCCAATTAGGCGTGTAAAATGCCCTTGCTGTGTAATCCTGGCGTTTAACGCCAGACTGCTGCTTGTTTCTGGTGTTTAACGCCAGGCAGATGCTTGTTTCTGGCGTTAAACGCCAGCTTGGTGCTTGTTTCTAGCGTTAAACGCCAGACAGATGCTTGTTTCTGGCGTTTAACGCCAGACTGCTCGTCCTCCAGGGTGTGCTGTTTTTCATTCTATTTTTCATCCTGTTTTTGATTTTTCAGTAATTTTTGTGACTTCACATGATCATCAATCTAAAGAAAACATAAAATAACAATAGAAAATAAATAAATATAATTAGATAACGTTGTGTTGCCTCCCAACAAGCGCTTCTTTAATGTCAATAGCTTGACAGTGAGCTCTCATGGAGCCTCACAGATGTACAGAGCATTGTTGGGACCTCCCAACACCAAACTTAGAGTTTGACTGTGGGGGCTTTGGTTGACTCTGCAGTGAGAGAAGCTTTTCATGCTTCCTCTCCATGGTTACAGAAGGAGATCCTTGAATTTTAAACACAAGGTTGTCCTCATTCAGTTGAAGGACTAACTCTCCTCTGTTCACATCAATCACAGCTTTTGCTGTGGCTAGGAAGGGTCTTCCATGGATGATGGATTCATCCTCATCCTTCCTAGTGTCTAGGATTATGAAATCAGCAGGGATGTAAAGGTCTTCAACCTTTACTAACACGTCCTCTACTTGTCCATAAGCCTATTTTCTTGAGTTATCTGCCATCTCTAATGAGATTCTGGCAGCATGCACCTCAAAGATCCCAAGTTTCTCCATTACAGAGAGTGGCATTAAGTTTATTCCTGACCGCAGGTCACACAGAGCCTTCTCAAAGGTCATGGTGCCTATGGTACAGGGTATTAAGAATTTGCCAGGATTCTGTTTCTTTTGAGGTAATTTCTGCCTATCCAATGCATTTAGTTCATTGGTGAGCAAGGGAGGTTCATCTTCCCAAGTCTCATTACCAAATAATTTGGCATTCAACTTCATGATTGCACCAAGGTACTTAACAACTTGCTCTTCAGTGACATCTTCATTCTCTACAGAAGAAGAATACTCATTAGAGCTCATGAGGGGCAGAAGGAGGTTCAATGGAATCTCTATGGTCTCTAGATGAGCCTCAGATTCCTTTGGTTCCTCAAAGCGAAACTCCTTATTGGTCACTGAGCGTCCCAGGAGGTCATCCTTGCTAGTATTCACGTCCTCCTCCTCCCTTGTAGGTTTGGCTATGATGGTCAAATCAATGGCCTTGCACTCTCTCTTTGGATTTTCTTCTGTATTGCATGGGGGAGTACTAGGAGGAGTTTCAATGACTCTTTTACTCAGCTGGCCCACTTGTGCCTCTAAATTTCTAATGGAGGACCTTGTTTCATTCATGAAACTTAAAGTGGCCTTAGATAGATCAGAGACTATATTTACTAAGCTAGATGTATTCTGCTTAGAATTCTCTGTCTGTTGCTGAGTGGACGATGGAAAAGGTTTGCTATTGCTAAACCTATTTCGTCCACCATTATTAAAGCCTTGTTGAGGCTTTTGTTGATCCTTCCATGAGAAATTTGGATGATTTATCCATGAGGGATTATAGGTGTTTCCATAGGGTTCACCCATGTAATTCACCTCTGCTATTGCAGGGTTCTCAGGATCATAAGCTTCTTCTTCAGAAGATGCCTCTTTAGTACTGTTGGATGATTCCTTCAATCCATTCAGACTCCGAGAGATCATATTGACTTGCTGAGTCAATATTTTATTCTAAGCCAATATGGCATTCAGAGTATCAATTTCAAGAACTCCCTTCCTTATAGGCGTCCCATTACTCACAGGATTCCTTTCAGAAGTGTACATGAACTGGTTATTTGCAACCATGTCAATGAGTTTTTGAGCTTCTGCAGGTGTTTTCTTTAGGTGAATGGATCCACCTGCAGAATGGTCCAATGACATCTTAGACAATTCAGACAGACCATCATAGAATATATCCAGGATGGTCCATTCTGAAAGCATGTCAGAAGGACACTTTTTGGTCAGTTCCTTGTATCTCTCCTAAGCTTCATAGAGGGATTCACCTTCCTTCTGTTTGAAGGTTTAAACATCCACTCTAAGCTTGCTAAGCTTTTGAGGAGGAAAAAACTTGGCTAAGAAAGCCGTGACCAGCTTATCCCAAGAGTTCAGGCTATCCTTAGGTTGAGAGTCCAACCATATTCTAACTCTGTCTCTTACAGCAAACGGGAAAAGCATGAGCCTGTAGACCTCAGGATCAACCCCATTGGTCTTAACAGTATCACAGATTTGCAAGAATTCAGTTAAAAACTGACAAAGATCTTCTGATGGAAGTTCATAAAACATGCAGTTCTGTTGCATCAGAGAAACTAATTGAGGTTTCAGCTCAAAATTGTTTGCTCCAATGGCAGGGATTGAGATGCTTCTTCCATGTAAATTGGAATTTGGTGCAGTGAAGTCACCAAGCATCTTCCTTGTATTGTTATTATTTTCGGCCATGTCTTCTTCTTTTTCAAAAATTTCTGTCAGATTTTCTCCAGAGAGTTGTGCTTTAGCTTCCCTTAGCTTCCTCTTCAGAGTCTTTTCAGGTTCAGAAGCAGCTTCAACAAGAATGTTCTTATCCTTGTTCCTGCTCATATGAAAAAGAAGAGAACAAAAAATATGGAATCCTCTATGTCACAGTATAGAGATTCCTTATGTAAGTATGAGAAGAGAATAATGGAGGGAGGAAAAGACAAGAATCCAAACACAAGGGAGAGGAATGAGTTCGAATTCTTGGGTGAAAGAGGGGTCTTAGTAGATGAATAAATAAACAGAAGGGGATGAGAGATGAGAGAATTTTCGAAGATAATTGAAAAGAAAAGAAAAATATTTTTGTTTTTTTTTTAGATTTAAAATAAAATTCGAAAATAAAAAAAAGAAAAATAAAATTAAATCAAATTAAAATTTAAAACAAATAGTTAATTAAAAAGAAATTTTGAAAAAGAGGGAAGGTGATTTTCGAAAATTAGAGAGAGAGTTAGTTAGGTAGTTTTGAAAAATATATGATTGAAACAAAAAGATAGGATTAGTTGGAAAGGATTTGAAATTTAATTTTGAAAAGATAAGAAGTTAGAAAAGATTTTGAAATTAATTTTGAAAAAGATATGATTGAAACTTAATTTGAAAAAGATTTGAAAAAGAAATTTAAAAAGATTTGATTTTTGAAATCAAAATTGATTACTTGACTAACAAGAAACTAAAAAGATATGATTCTAGAGTTTAAGGATTGAACCTTTCTTACTAGGAAAGTAACAACTTAAAATTTTTTAATCAGTCACATTAATCATAAATTTTGAAAATATGAAATAGAAATAAGAAAAAGATTTTGAAAACCAATCATAAAGTTTTCGAAAAAATGAAAGAAAAAATGAAAAAGATTTGATTTTCGAAAAAGATTTGAAAAAGATAGAATTTTTAAATTGAAAATTTGATTTGACTCATAAGAAACAACTAACTTTTAAAAATTTTTGAAAAAGTCAACTCAAATTTTCAAAAATTGATGACTGAAAAAGGGAAAGATATTTTTTTTATTTTTGAATTTTTAATGATGAGAGAGAAAAATAATAAAAACACTCAATGCATGAAAGTTTTGGATCAAAACAAATGATGTAGGCAAGAACACTATGAATGTCAAGATGAACACCAAGAACACTTTGAATGTCAAGATGAGCACCAAGAACTTATTTTTAAAAATTTTTAAGAAAAGAAAAACATGCAAGACACCAGACTTAGAAATTTTCAAACTTTAGACACTAACAAATTGAAAATGCATATGAAAAACAAGAAAAGACACAAAACAAGAAAATGCAATGGCCAAACAAGGGAAATCATCAAGAACAACTTGAAGATTATGAAGAATGCAATGCATGGATTTTCAAAAAATGCAAGAAAGAGATAAACATGCAATTGACACCAAACTTAAAAACTGACACAAGACTCCAACAAGAAACACAAAATTATTTTTGGTTTTATGATTTTATTAAAATTTTTTTGGTATTTTTCAAAAATTAATTGGAAAAAGGAAAATAAGGATTTCAAGATTTTTAATGAGAATTCCAAGAATCATGCAATGTTAGTCTAAAGCTCCAGTCCAGAAATTAGACATGGCTTACTAGCCAGCCAAGCTTTCAGTGAAAGCTCCGGTCCAAAACACTAGACAAGGCCAATGGCCAGCCAAGCTTCAGCAGAACATTACATACAACAGCTAATTTGCTAAGAAAGACAAAGAAGCTCTTCTCTTGAGAATAAATGAAACCTCGGTCCAAAAGATTAGACATGGCTTAACAGCCAGCCAGGATTTAACATATCTCTTGAAACTCTAGAATTCCTTCTTAAAAATTCTGAATAATAAAAACAAAAAGGTTAAAATTAAAATAAAAATTTTTGAAAATATTTATTTATTTTTTGAAATTTTCGAAAATAAGAATAATAAAAACAAAAAGGTTAAAATTAAAATAAAATTACCTAATCTGAGCAAAAAGATGAACCATCAGTTGTCCAAACTCGAGCAATCCCCGGCAACGGCGCTAAAAACTTGGTGCACGAAATTGTGATCCTTAACAACGGCGCCAAAAAATTGGTGCTCAGAATGTAATTCACACACTTTGTCACAAGTAATAAACCTTACGTGAGTAAGGGTCGATCCCACGGAGATTGTCGGCTTGAAGCAAGCTATGGTCACTTTGTAAATCTCAGTCAGGCAGATTCAAATGGTTATGGTGAATTGATAATAAATATAAATAAAATATAAACTAGGATAGAGATACTTATGTAATTCATTGGTGAGAATTTCAAATAAGCTATAGAGATGCTTTTGTTCCTCCTGAACCTCTGCTTTCCTGCTGTCTTCATCCAATCATTCTTACTCCCTTCCATCGCAAGCTGTATGTACGGCATCACCGTTGTCAATGGCTACATCCCATCCTCTCTTTGAAAATGGTCCAATGCGCTGTCACTGCATGGCTAATCATCTGTCGGTTCTCGATCATACTGGAATAGGATTTACTATCCTTTTGCGTCTGTCACTACGCCCAGCACTCGCGAGTTTGAAGCTCGTCACAGCCATCCCTTCCCAGATCCTACTCGGAATACCACAGACAAGGTTTAGACTTTCTGGATCTCAAGAATGGCCATCCATGGGTTCTAACTTATACCACGAAGATTCTAATATCTCGGACTCGGTCCTCTGTATTAGATATCTAAGAGATATTCATTCTAGCTTGTTTGCATGTAGAACGGAAGTGTTTGTCAGGCACGCATTCGTAAGTGAGAATGATGATGAGCGTCACATAATCATCACATTCATCATGTTCTTGGGTGCGAATGAACATCTTAGAATAGGAATAAGCTTGAATTGAATAGAAATACAATAGTACTTTGCATTAATCTTCAAGGAACAACAGAGCTCCACACCTTAATCTATGGTGTGTAGAAACTCTACCGTTGAAAATACATAAGTGATAATGGAGTTCATTGGTCTCGGCCCCAGATGGGAACCGGATTAACCAAGACTTCGAATACAATAATAAAAAGTCCTATTTATACTAAACTAGTTACTAGGGTTTACAGAAATGAGTAAATGATGCAGAAATCTACTTCTGCAGCCCGCTTGGTGTGTGGTTGGGCTGAGCATTGAGCTTTACACTTGTAGAGGCTTCTCTTGGAGTTGAACGCCAGTTTGTAACCTATTTCTGACATTTAACTCCACTTTGCAAGCTGTTTCTGGCGTTTAACTCCAGAATGCAGCATGGAACTGGCGTTGAATGTAAGTCTGCGTCATTTAAACTCAGGCAAAGTATAGACTATTATATATTGCTAGAAAGCCCTGGATGTCTACTTTCCAACGCAATTGAGAGCTTGCCATTGGGAGTTCTGTAGCTCCAGAAAATCCACTTCGAGTGCAGGGAGGTCAGAATCCAACAACATCTACAGTCCTTCTTCAACCTATGAATCTGATTTTTGCTCAAGTCCCTCAATTTCAGCTAGAAAATACCTAAAATCACAGAAAAATACACAAACTCATAGTAAAGTTCAGAAATGTGATTTTTATTTAAAAACCAATAAAAATATACTAAAAACTAACTAAATCATACTGAAAACCATGTAAAAACAATGCCAAAAAGCGTATAAATTATCCGCTTATCAATTGGCAAGAAAAATAAATTAATAATTAGAAAATCTCTTGGCAAGGTATAAGAACTGGAAATCCTATCCTAGTTATCCTTATCAGGTGTGATGAGAATTGGATTCTGCTCCCACTTAGTTAACCCTTACTAACTAAAGGTAAGTCAAGTGGACTAATTAATTTGATCCTCAAGTCCTAGTCAACTCCCGTGGAAAGACTAGCTTTAGAGCGATCCAAATTAATTAGAAATTCCCAAGTCCCAATCAACCGCTGAGTTTGATAACTCAAGCGTTACCAATTAATCAACCAAAGCCAAAAGGAAAGAAAATCTACTTGAATGAAAATAATTTGGATACATATATTAAAGAAAGCAATCATAAGTCTGAAATACCTCAAATTATATTAAATAAAGATATCAATTCTAACATAGGGAAGTTCATAAGTCAATATGGCAAGATAAATAACAATTAAAATAATAGAATAAATAAAAGTAGAAAATAAATTAAAGGAACATTGAACTTGAGAAGAAGTTGAAATCCTAATCCTAAATCCTAAGAGAGAGGAGAGAGCCTCTCTCTCTCTAAAACTACATCTAAAACCTAAAATTGTGAATAATAAATGTTGTATTAATTGTTGTATGAATGAATGGATTGATTTCCCCACTTTATACCTTCGAATCTGTGTTTTCTGGGCCGAAAACTGGGTCAAAAATAGCCCAGAAATTGCCCCCAGTGATTTCAGGTATGTACAGGTCACTGCAAAGTCACGCGGAAGCGTCATCCACGTGTTCGCGCGGATTGCAATTTTTCCAGGTCACGCATCCGCGTGATTCACGTGTTCGCATCACCTGGCTTTAAAGCAGCTATACAAAATTATATATCGTTGCGAAGCCCCGGATGTTAGCTTTCCAACGCAACTAGAACCATCTTATTTGGACCTCTGTAGCTCAATTTATGGTCGATTTAGTACCAAGAGGTCAGGCTGGATAGCATTAGCAGTTCCTTCAGTTTCTTGTATTCCTTCCATCCTCTAAGCCATTCCTGCTCTATAAATCCTGAAATCACTTAACACACATATCAATGCATCGAATGGAAATAAAGGATAATTAAAATTGATAGTTTAAAGGCCTATGAAACATGTTTTCAATCATAGGACAAAATCAGGAAGGAAATAAACCATGCATTTTGTATGAATAAGTGTATGAAAGATTGATAAAATCCACTCAATTGAGCACAAGATAAACCGTAAAATAGTGGTTTGTCACTACTACCTTTTGTAAATCTTGTTCCCCATGCCAGAGGTTTGGTAATATATCCAAGAGGGATGAGATGCCCCAACAGCTTATGTTATTCTGTGAAATCTTTGATGTTTGGGGATTGACTTCATGAGTCCATTTCCAAACTCTAGTGGTTACCTTTATATACTGTTAGCTATAGATTATGTTTCTAAATGGGTGGAAGCAATTTCTACCCGTACTGATGATGTTAACACTGTTGTCTCCTTTGTTAGAAATCATATTATCTGTCGCTTTGGATCACCACGAGCAATTGTGAGTGATCAAGGCACTCACTTTTGTAACAGGAGACTAGCAGGACTACTGAAAAAGCATGGGATCATTCACAAAGTGGCAACAGCTTACCATCCCCAGACCAATAGGCAAGCAGAGGTGTCTAACAGAGAAATAAAGCGCATTCTGGAGAAGATAGTAAAGCCTCATAAGAAGGACTGGAGCACCAGACTTGTTGATGCGCTCTGGGCGTATCGGACAGCATACAAGACACCAATTGGGATGAGCCCCTTCCGCTTAGTGTACGAAAAGGCTTGCCACCTTCCAGTAGAGGTGGAACACAAGGCTTTCTGGGCTGTGAGGGAGTGCAACATGGGATTTGAGAAAGCTGGTGCTGAAAGGAAGCTGCAACTAGCAGAACTGGAGACCCTTCGACTCGAAACTTATGACAATGCCAAATTATACAAAGAGAAGGTGAAGGCTGTGCATGACAAGCGTATTAAGAGAAGAGAGTTTAGACCTCGAGATCTGGTTCTCCTTTACATCTCCAGGCTGAAACTCATGCCAGGAAAGCTGAGATCCAGATGAGAAGGTCCCTATAGAGTAGAGAAGGCAGACCCATATGGAGTCTTCCACCTGAGTTATCCTTCAAGTTCCAATTTCATCAAGGTCAATGGACATCGCCTAAAGTTTTATCATGGTGAGAAGTTGAAGGAACACAAAGAGCTAGAGGTAGGAAGACCCACCAACAGAAGCAGAATGAGCCTAAAGACCGTCCAACTTAAGGACGTAAAAGCAAAGTGCTAGGTGGGAGACACCCACCATGGTATGATTGTTCCCTTTTTATATTCAGTCTTATTTTATTTTCTTTTTATTAGCATTCATCCATAATGTCTGCATATTCATCTGCATGCTACATTTTGCATTCTGCACAAAAAAAAAAATTGCACACGACGCGCAAGCGTCGCCAACGCGTACGCGTCATATGTGCATGCGCAACAAAGAAGAACTGAACAAAGAGTTGCGCGGGAGTAGGGCTGGAGGCGTGCTTTAGGCACAAATATGCCCACACATACGTGTCACTTGCAAAATCAGCTCTCCACACATACGCATCACCCACGCGTACGCGTGACCCTGCAAATCGGCGTAAATGGGTGTACCGCCAGAGAGTTACGATGGTATGGGGCTGGAATTATGCTGGAAGCACATGCCCTATCACGCGCACGCGTCCCTGACACGTACGCGTCGTTTTTCCAATTCAGGCCAGTCATGCGTGTGCGTCACGGACGCGCATGCATCGCCTCAAATTTTGGCAAATGTGCGAATTGAATAGAGAGTTGTGCGTGCGCGAGGCTGCCTCCGTGCCAATTGCACAACCCCTATCACGCATACGCATCCCTAACGCGTACGCGTCACTTGAAAATAGCGTGATCCACGCGTACACATGATGCACGCATACACGTCGCAAGCAACGCACAGCTAAACCACCTCAGCACCTGATTTCAAATCTCCCACCCTCCAATCCTACTTATCTTTCTACTATCATTCTTTCTTCTTTCTTCTCCCTTCTTTCTTCTTTATTCTTTCTTACTTTCTACTACTTTCTCTCTCCTTCTTTATCTTCTTTATCAAGGTTCTTTTCTTCTTCCCCTTTTACTCTTTCCTTATTACTTTAATTTACGTTCCCTTCTTCTTTTTCCTTTTAATTTCATTATCTATGGTTTCTTTGTCTTTCTTTTTGCATCCTTTTAATTGGTGTTAGAAATTTAATTTGGTGATTGTTTTCTTCTATATTTTTCTTGTGGACATATTGAGGGGTTAATTGACAATTAATATTAATTTTTTTGGGTTGCTTGCATGTTCAAATTTAATACTTTCAAATAACATCTTTACCATGCATACTAAGTGTTTGTGAAAAAGCCCGTATGGCATTGTGTATTTTTAATTATTCTATCCTTCTACTCTAATGCCTTTTTTCACAAAACCCCTTCAATATTTTATTAATTGAATATAATTGTCAATACAAACATGACTGTTAGTTTGTTACGAGTGATAATACATTTAAGCTATTGATGCCTGATCAATGCTACTCATGCCTTTGTCGGCATGCTAATAAACATCTTGCATCTACTTGCCATAATATGCACTTGCTATATTTCCAATGATGAACTGATCACATGTACTCGCGACCATGTGTTAGCGTCATCCTTCTTTACCCTGGCATTGATTATCACTTGTACTGTCCTCTTCCTTGCTTTAACCCTTGGCTTTACATGTTACTGTCCTTTTTCCCCTTTTCAGGATGACCACCAAGAAGGGTAAAGAGAAAGTTACTCCCAAACCACCGATAAGGAGAGGAACAAAAAGAGCACTAGTTGCGGAACCATCCTCAACAGCAGTCAAACCGACAACAAAGAGGGCCAAGAGGATCATTAAGGTCAATGAAACAGAGAAAGCCTTTCCAGCAAGGGACATTGCACGGTTCACTAACCGCTACTGTGAGCATATGTTTCCCATCCTGGCTGAGTGGAACTATAACAATGAGCACCTACTCATCCTCTCGACCCACATTATTGATTTTGTAGAGCCTCGGATTGAGCGCAGATGATGGGATTCTTACGGAGACAGCCACGACAGGTCAATCTCTCATGGTAGTTGAATTCCACTCTAATTTTCACATGCTAGCCCTACAGTCTGTCTATGTCTGTGAGAAGCAAGTCCCTATATCTGAAGGGGCCATTCAGCGAGCTTTAGATCTACCCCCTGCTTCAGAAGGATTGGACGCATACCAAGAAGCCTCTGTCAAGTGCCAGACACACCAATTTGACTGGGACACCGTCCTCAGAATTATAACACAACCTGGCAGCAGATGGATCTATGGATACCATCGATCCCGACCTAAGGGCATATTGGCTTCAGCACTCACCTTGGAGGTTCGAGTATGGGCACAGATTATGTCCCATTACTCCTCTGGTGTATCCTTACAGACAAGCCTCTCAATCTACCAAGACACCTCCGGCACGCCATGGAACACGTACAGATTGTGGGCAACCTACCCTTTCCCACCTTGGTTTCAGATCTAGTCTCGGCAACCGGAGTCTCCTACAGAGATGGGGACACTAAGGCCATGATTCCACAGGATGATCAGTACGTCCCTAATGGGAAGTACATTAGACCCCCAGCAGCCACTACTAGCTGGCCTGCAGACCCGGCCAGAGATATTCCTTCTCCTTCCATGTCACAAGCACCTTCAACAAATCAACTGCTCCTTCAGATACTTCAAAGGTTGGACCAGCTTGACTGGCAGGCAAAGTGAAGGGAGCGCCGTAACAAGCGCCGATTTACATACCTCAAGGAGCTGATTGTTGGCAACCACCCGCCTGAAGAAGACCCAGATACCCCAGACTCCACTTCATCTAACAGCACAAAGAGCCATGACAATCCTGACTATGGAGATGCTGCTACCAGTTCCCCTTTGTTCCTGACTGATGGCACCGAGGACAATGCCAAGCTTTAAGTGTGGGAAAGTTGGTTAGTACCTGACTTCCGGAGGTAATTGCCCTTTCTTAACACTAATAGGTTATTTTTCTTTTGTTAGGATAGGATAGATTGCATAGTAATAGGTGTTTTCATGCATGTTCTATTTGGTTGAAAAATAATAAGTTTCTTTTCAAGACTCTATTTTGAAATTTCACTAATCCAAATCAAAAAATTTTTTGTTAAACTTGTTTGAAGATTGTAATTTGGAACATAGTTATAGATAAGAACACACAACCTATGAGATTTGAGCTTAATTGCATGGTTACACTATTTAACCATAACATTTTATTCCTGTGTGTTTTCTTCTCTATGATTGTAATCTATATTTTGTTCCACTCTATATGTCTAATGTTTAGTGTATCTATATGCATGCATATGATTGAGGCCATCATTTGTTATTAGCTCACTTATCTCAAATAGCCTACCCTTTCAAATACCTTTGTTAGTCATCTTGATCCTTTTAATCCCCATTTGTTCTATATTTTACCACATCACTAGCCTTAAGAAGAAAAATAATTAAATACCCCAATTGAATCTTTGGTTAGCTTAAGATAGAAATTGTGTATCAACTAAGTGCGGGGAAACTGTGGGAACATGGGTTAATAGGGAAGTGTTGAATTGACAAGATATTTGGAATTTGGGTTCCTTCTCATGAGAGACCAGAAAAATTAAAAATCCATGTGCATTGATATGTTATGTTTACTTTTACTTTTCTTAAAAAAGAACCCAAAAATATTCAATAAATAGATAAATAAATAGGGGGACAAAATCACCCCAATGTTAAGTTAATAAAAGATCAATGCATATGTGATAGAAATTAAAAGAAAAGTTGATACATGAGTATGTAATGCAAAAGTGAAAATTTCGGGTAGCTAGGCATGATTTAAGAAGTATATAGAGTATGTGTATAGGTGAGAGCTTAGGTTAGTCAAGGATTCAATTTATAGCTCACTTAGCCATACATATATCCTCACCCTTACCTTAGCCCCATTACAACCTTGAAAAGACCTCATGATGTTTGCATTGGTACATTAAATACTTGTTGATTGGTTAGGTGAAGAACAAAGCTTAGAAAGCATGACTAGAGAAGAATAGAGTGGATTACCCTATACACTTGAGTGATTAGAGTGCATATACACTACCAGTGAGGGTTCAATGCTTGATTCTATGTTCCCTGCTTTCATGAGCTGTCTTCTTACAAGTTTACTCGTCTTTACTGTATGATTTTAATTAGTGATATCTGATTTATGTTTGTCTTGAAGAACTTATTTACTTTTAACCAAGTAGACAGAATCATCTTAGCATATAGTTACATTCACATATAGGTTGCATTTCATGAGTCTTACTTTTTCCCATTTACTCTTTTGATCTCCTTGAGCTTACCATGAGGACATGCTAATGTTTAAGTATGGGGAGGTTGATAAACCACTATTTTATGATTTATCTTATGCTCAATTGAGTGGTTTTTATCAAGTCTTTGCACATTTATTCATACAAATTGTATCGTTTTACAATTCCTTCCTAGTTTTGTTCTATGATTGAAAACTTACTTCGTAAGCCTTTAATTTGTGTATTTTAAATCCCCTCTCTACCATTTGATGCCGTGATCTGTGTGTTCAGTATTTCAGGCTTTATTGGGCATGAATGGCATAGAGGATGGAGAGGAAGCTTGCAGAAATGGAAGGAGCACAAGAAATAAAGGAGACAACTAGCGAGCATCGACGCACACGCATGGCTCACGCATGCGCGTGATCTGGTGATTTTAACGGCGACGCATGCGCGTACCTGACGCGTACGCGTGACACGCAAAGATGACCAGTGACGCGTACGCGTGATTGACGCATACGCATGACATGCGCGATCTGTAGAAATCACAAAAAATGCTGGGGGCACTTTTGGGCCGAGTTTGGACCCAGTTTTTGGCCCAGAAACATAGACTAGAGCCAGGGGACATGTAGAGACTCAACACACATTCTCATTAGCATAGTTTTCAGTTTTAGATCTGAATCTAGAGAGAAAATTACTCTTCCTCTAGTTTTTCTTTATATTCATAGATTTCTAGTTTTATGCTTTTGCCTTGGATATTGAGAGAGTCATCACCTCCGTTGAAGTTACTATTCTAGTTTGTTTTCTTATTCCTTTACTCTTTTGATTACTTATTAATCCTGTTCAGATAGGTATGTTGCATTTTGGATTTATTAATACAGAGAATTATTTTTACCTTTAATTAATTTTCAATCCCTATTTTATTTAATTTATCATGCTTCCTTCTTATACTTTTGTGAGCGTTATATTCATGTCAATGGAGTAGATTTCCAACTTGATATGGGGGTTGATTAGAAGGAGACACTTGAGTTGGAATGTGATAAACCCCTATTTTATGATGCATCTTGTACTGAAATTAACTGTTTTTATCAAGTCTTCACCCACTTTTTCATATAAATTGCATGGTTTTACCATTCCTTCCTCATTTTATGAGATTTATGAAAACATGTTTCCTATGCTTTATTAATATTAAAATTAATTATCCCTTATTACCATTTGATGTCATGATTTGTGTGTTAAGTATTTTCAGGTTTCATAGGGCAGGAATGGCTTAGAGGAAAGAAAGGAAACATACAAAAATGGAAAGAAAGCATGAAAATAGAGTTTTGAAGAGAAGGCAGCGATGTGAATGCATGGACGACGTGGCCGCGTGCCTGGCGCAAAACACAATCGACGCAAATGCATGGACGACGCGGATGCGTGACTTGAGCAGAACGCATACGACGCGGACGCGTAACTGACGCGTACGCATGACCAGAAAAAACTCTAGATGACGTGAACGCGTGACCCATGCGCACGTGTGACAGACGCCACGTGCAGAAACTGTAGAAAACGCCCCCAGCGATTTCTGAAATCCTT
The DNA here is from genome assembly GCF_003086295.3 of Arachis hypogaea. Taxonomy (NCBI): domain Eukaryota; kingdom Viridiplantae; phylum Streptophyta; class Magnoliopsida; order Fabales; family Fabaceae; genus Arachis; species Arachis hypogaea. Next base: position 85,653,121 of record NC_092051.1, on the reverse strand, counting down.
TTTGGCCCAGATCCAAGTCCAAAAACACATACTAGAGGCTATAAAGTGGGAGAATGCATCTATTCATGGGGAGATATTCCATTATTCACTTTTCATAATTTAGATGTAGTTTTTAAAGAGAGAGGTTCTCTCCTCTCTCTTAGGATTTAGGACTATTCCTTCTCAATTTCCAGGTTTAATAATTCTTTTTTTTTATTTTCTCAAATTAGTTTATGAACTCTTATTGTTTAGATTGGTTTTATATTTAATATATTTTGAGGTATTTCAGATTTGACTTTGTTTTACTTTATTTATATGGATACTTTTAATTTAATTTAGATATTTTCTTCCTTTTGACTTTGGTTAAGTAATTGGTAATACTTGAGTTGTCAAACTCAGCGGTAGTTGAAATTGGCAGATTACTAATTGATCTAGATTGCTCTTAAGCTAGTCTTCCCACAGGGATTGTCTAGGACTTGAGGATCAAGCTAATTAGTCCACTTGACTTAACTAAGTGGGATTAAAACCCAATTCTCATCACATCTGATAAGGATAACTAGGATAGAAATTCCAAATTCTTATACCTTGCTAAGAGATTTTATTATTATTAATTTATTTTTTTCTTGTCATTTAAATTACTTGCTCCTTATTTCAAAAAGCCCCAATTTACAAAACTCATGACCAATAATAAGAACACTTCCCTGCAATACCTTGAGAAGACGACCCGAGGTTTAAATACTTCGGTTATAAAATTTTATTGGGTTTTGTTACTTGTGACAACCAATCTTTTGTAAGAAAGGAATTCTTGTTGGTCTAGAAGCTATACTTACAACGCAAATTTATTTGTGAAAATTCTAGATCGCGCGAGAGTTTCGCTCTTTTTAGAATTCTTAAGTGATTAGTTAAATTAGAAGTTGTTGGCTAATTCTCTATTTACTAACGCTAGTGAAAAAACTTGGGAGATTGATGGTTTAGAGGTTATAGTAAACTCTCGTTGCAAGTATAGTTACTAAACCAAGCAATCAACCTTTCTTTCAAACGTTTTGGTTGTCACAGGTAACAAACCCCTTTTTAAAATTGATAACCGAGTATTTAAACCTCAGGTCGTCTTCTCAAGGAACTGCAGGGAAGTATGTTCTTATTATTGGTTATGGAGATTGTAAATGGGGCTTTTGAGAGTGAAGAGTGATTAGTTGAATTAGCAAATAAAGTAAATGAAGAACAAGCAATTTAAATGGCAAGTAAAATAAATAAATGACTGTAAATAAAGGTTTAGCAAGGTATGAGAGATTGGAGGTCCTATCCTAGTTATCCTTATCAATGATGATGAGAATTGAATCTTAATTCCACTTTGTTAACCTTTACTAAGATAAAGGAAGGTCAAGGGATTAATTGGTTTGATCTTTGGATCCTATTTATTTCCTAAGAAAAGATTGGGATTATTGAAGTTCAATTTAATTAACAAAGATAACAATTACCAATCATGTTTGAGTTTGATAACTCTTGAGTTACTGATTTCTTAACCAAGACCAAAAGGAGAAAAGTAAATCTACTAGAATAAAAATGTCTTCAGATGGGAATAACAATAATGTAAATAAAAGAAAGCAATAATAAACTGAAATACCTCAATTAACATTAATTCAAAGAGTAATCTGTAACATAGAAGAATTCATAAATTAAATTGCAAAAGTAAATAAAAGGGAATATTGAACCTGATAAAGAGATAATCCTGAAAGCGAATAAAATCCTAATTCTAAATCCTAATCCTAAAGGGAGAAGAGAGAGGAGAGAACCTCTTTCAAAACTAAATCTAAATCATGGAAAACTAACTAAAATGGAGACTCCTTGAATGGATGCATTCCCCCACTTCATAACCTCTGGTCTATGCCTTCTGGACTTGGATTTGGGCCAAAAAGGGCTTCAGAATTCGCTGGAAGCGTTTTCTGCAATTTATGGTGCGTGGCCTCTGTCACGCGTCCGCGTGGGTCACGCGGTCGCGTCAGTCATACGACCGCGTCATATGTGTTTCACTCGAGGCGCGCGATAGCGTCAGTCACGCGTTCGTGTCGTGCTCTCTTCGCACTGGCATGCGGCCGCGTCGTCCATGCGATCGCGTGGCTGCCAGTTTCTTCACAAACTCCGTTTTATGCTTTTCTTCCATTTTTGTATGTTTCCTTTCCATCCTTTGAGTCATTCCTGCCTAAGAAGATCTGAAACTACTCAACACACTAATCACGGCATCGAATGGAAATAAAGGTAATTAAAATAATTAATTTTAAAGCATAGGAAACATGTTTTTCACATACATCACATAATAAGAAAGGGAAAGTAAAACCATGCAGTTAATATGAATAAGTGGGTGAAGGATTGAATAAATCACTTAGATTAAGCACAAAATATATCGTAAAATATGGGTTTATCAACCTCCCCACACTTAAACAATAGCATGTCCTCATGCTAAGTCCAAGATGAAGAGTAAGGTAAGGTTAAAGTGGTAGAATGTCATGCAATGCAATCTAATCTAAATGCAACTACCTAAATGAATGATGCATCATGCAATTCTAATTTTTATTCACTTGAATATAAAGCTTGCATGTAGTTAAATTAATTCACATTCTCAAGGAGTCATAAGTCATATATATATATATATATATGTATATAGCCAAGCCTTAGATAGTGATAAAGTGCCTTTACAATTGAGATGGGAGAGAAAAAACATTTTATAAACTTGCAAGACAATTAATAATTTAAGCAGAGATATATGTTAATGAGCTATTGAACCCTCACTGGATTTTGTGTTTACTCTCTAATCACTCAGTGTTTATTGGGTTAATCACTCTATTCTTCTTTTTATTCTTTCTTTCTATAACTTTGTTCTTCATCTAACCAATCAACAATTATAGAATATAGACATACCAAAAATCATGAGGTCTTGAATTAAGGTTGTAATGGGGCCAAGGTAAAGGTAAGGGTATATGTATAAGGCTAAGTGAGCTAATAAGTGAATCCTTAATTAGTCTAAGATCTCACCTGACATACATACTTTCTAAAGCAAAGCTTCTTTACCTATTTTCCCATATTTTCCCACTTTTGATGTTACATGCTCATGCCTTAATGTTTATTATTTTTATCCCATGTGCATTGCTTTATTTCACATTTGGGGAATTCTTTCGTGTCCCCTTTATTCAACTACTGAAAAATAACACTTCTTTTTTTTTAATGCACATGGTAATTCAATTATTTTGATTTCACATGAGCATGCTTCCCAAAACTTTTATTTTGAATTATTTTTATTCTTTTTAACTTTTCTACCTTTTATTTTTATCATCCATGTTCCCAATAGGAGGTCTGTAGCCCAAAGCCAGAAAGTTCCTGCTGTGAGGGATAATCTTCTTGCATTCTGCAGCAGGTGGCTTTTCATCAGCATCCTCCCAAGGCACGTCAGCTCGACGGCCTAGCTGTGTAATAAAATAGGGAAAAAGAAGAGTGCCTCGGACGTGGACCCTGGCCATATAGTACCGGATAAAGCGTGGCAGGTACAGGTCCTTACCCTCCATCACACACCATAGGAGGGTGATCATAGCGGCTGGTATCTCAGTCTCGTGAGTACTCGGCATAATGAAGTTGCTAAGTATCTGATGCCATAGCCGAGCCTCATCATTCAAGTAAATTCGCTTGATTCCCTTTGGCATGGTAGTGTTCTGACCCACAATCCAAGGAACGGTCGGGTCAAGGGCTATCCGGGCCTTGACTTCATCCCAATCAAACTTCATGAAGCGCATATCCTCCTCAGCTCTTTGATAACTATCCAGCTGATCAGTTTTAGGCAGAAGTTTCAGAACATCTTCAATGGCCTCTTCAGTTACCAGAATTTGCTTCCCTCTAAGGTTCACTGCATCTAGGGAAGTTTTGAAGTAATTGCAGTAGAATTTCCTAACCCAAGATGTATTGACCTCAGTCAGGTTTCTCGCCAGAAAGAAACAGCCTCTTTGTTTGATCTGATCAGAGGTGTATTGCTGGAGTTTTTCTGGGATCTTCAAAGTCCTCTGCAGGTATAGGTTCCTGGAGGTTTCAAACACCAGATACTTTAGCTCACAGTATCGGTTTGCAAACTTTACTGGATCATTAGCAAGGAGTAGCTGGTCAGCCTTCTCCTGCGGGGTAAAATTTTTCTCCTGCCAGGAGTCATCGTGCATGATGTCCATGATGGACATGGAGGATTCTCCTCTTTTACGTTTTCTAGTAGTTGCCTTTGCTTTTCCCTTTCTTTGGGAGGCAGACATCCTGAAAAACAGAAAACCAGGATATAATAAAAATAGGAAAACAAATAGGCAAATAGTCAAAAGAAACACAAAGTGGCAAAGGAGCAATAGGATAAGGAAAATGAGTTAAGTAAATGTGCATTACGGATTATATAGGAGTTAAAAGTTCGAAAGGAAGAATTCACAATCCAAAATGTCATAGAAAGCATGTTAATTAGGAAAAAATTATCAGTATGCCATGGTTAGAAGGTTAAAAGAAAGTGAAAAACCAGAAGAGATGTTTTGAAAGGTTAGTTTGGTTAGAATTGAAAGAGTTCAGGAAGTTAAAATTAGTGAGTTAGTGCATAAGGATAAGTTTCTAAGTAACAAGCATTCATAATTAGAAGCTACAGGTAACTCATAACCAAACAAGGAAAACAGGTTGATGATGATTCAGATAGTTATAGAAATAGCAAAAATTGGAATCAAACATAAAAAATGCAAATTATGAACCAGAAAATCAAAGAGAATAAGAATGCGTGCCCTGGCATTCATGAATTGGTTTGGTGAAATCTAAAGAAAGCATAGTTGAAAATGCCAAAACCAAGACATGAATGGAAACATTTTACAGAAATTTGGGCAGCATTCTGGCTAAAATTGGATTGTCCCAGAAAATAAACAGCAACAAAATAGTTCATATAAATAAAAAATAAAGCTGCAATTACATATAAGGAATAAGAATCATGAAAAATCAGAGTAAAGAGCAGCATGAAATAAGAAATTACAGCATATGAACAAAACTAACATCACAGCAATAGCAGAATTGTGAAAATAACGAAACAAGAAACACGAACAGCGCAATTAAACAGACCTAAATCCACTAACCACATCCTAGGCTACCTAACAACCTAGAATCCACTACAACATGCATATCTAACTAGCCTAAAAATGAACATAAATAGAAAAATATGAATTAACTACGAATTGATAGAAGGGTGGCATTCGTCGGAACCTGGTAGGCTAAATAAGGAGAGTGGGGCAGAGAGGTGGCTGGGGACGGCGGTGGTAGTGTCCGGCGCGGCAGCGGTGGCTGCTATTCGGAAGAAGGGAGGGAAAAGGGAGGGGAATGGGGGTAGGGGGTAATAGGGGAAGGAAGGGGGGCTGTGGTTGGCGCTGGGCAGTGGTAACGGCGACGCGGTGGTGGTGATCGCGGAGGAGGGCAGTGGCGGTGGAGGGAGGAAAAAGAAGGAAGAAGAAGAAAGAGGGGGGAAAAGAAGGGGGATGGGTGGCCGGCGGGTCTGGAGGGTGGTCGGCGGTGGCGGCAGTGGGTGATAGTGGCTGGGTGGTGGTGCTTGGTTGGAGAAGAAGAGAGGAAGAAGAGGGGTTTGGGGGGGGGGGGGGGTGGGGGCGCGACTGATAGGGTTCGCGTGACTAGGGGGTATAAATTTGAATCCATGCGATCGCATGGGGCACGCGGTCGCGTGGCTGGGGTGAAATGGGGGTTGACGCGATCGCGTGAGTGGCGCGATCGCGTGGAGGGCAAAAAGAGTGAATGACGCGATCGCTTGGGGCATGCGATCGCGTCGCTGGAATTTGTGCGAAACGCACAGTTCCAGCGTCGTTTCAACGCAACTCTCTGTCTCCTTTGGGGTGTTTGTGCAATCCATGCGACGCGATCACGTCGCTCACGCTGTCGCGTGGGATGTGTGTGGTGCAAGTGACGCGATCGCGTCAGGGACGCGACCGCGTGGGTCGTTTTTGCGAAACGCACAATGGCCGCACGATTCCAGCCTAACTTTCTGGACGTTGGATGTTTACGCCGATCTCCAGGTCACGCGGCCGCGTGAATGATGCGGTCGCGTCGCGCACCCTTTTTTTTATGCAGGTATGCAATTATGCAGTATGCAGAATGCAATGATTAATATGAATGTGATGCAAAACTCCAGATTCAATATAATAAAATGAAATAAAACTTGAAAATAAATAAAACTAAATAAAAAAAATTGAAAAAGGAATGATCATACCATACTTAAAGTCCTTAAGTTGGACATTGGAGGAGCTTCCTGTTATGGTGGCTTATGCTTGAATTCATCCATAAATCTCCACCAATGCTTGGAATGACAATAGCCTCCGGGGTCCCAAACTAGGCATGTGAAGCTTCTGAGCAGCTTCAAACAGATTGTCAGACTCCCAGGGTGACGAATGTCAGAATAGATTCTAGGATCCCAATCTGTACACTTCTGAGATCTATCTGATTGATCATGATGCCAATCCATACACTTTGATTTGAAGCGTGGAACCTTATTGAACCTTGTGCACCAGCTCTGAGTACGAGCCATTTCCCGCTTACTCTTAAAGCCACAGAGAGCTCTAAGCTGGCCATCTATTTCAAGCAAACCATATTCAAGTGGAAAAATACAGTTAAAGGTTAAGGATTGTACCCACTTGAAGCTTGTATTGGGTGGTAATGGCCTTGGGATAGGTGGTTCCAGTGGTTCTGTGAGTTCTACTCCCTTGTGCTCTTCTGTGAATTTCTCCACTTCCTTGCAGGATTCTTCAAATGTATCCATGTCCTGATCAAAGCCATCTATGTCTTCCTCATCACTTAAGTCATAGACTGGAGGTTGAGAGAAATCTACATCCGTATCATCTTCGTAGTCACTTGGGGAAGATCCTTCGATCTCAGAGAATTCACTTGCGGATGCAAGTTCATTACTAGAAGATCTTGACTTGAGATTATCATCATTAAGGAAACTTGCTTCTTGGGTTATTCTGTCTAGTTCTTCATGAAGGACTTGCTCTGGGGATTGCGCACATTCCTCATTAGCATCAATTGTAAGATCCTTGACAGAATGCTCCACAACTCTGGATTCCCATGGAAGTTCAGCGTCTCCTAAGTCTTCAACCAACTATTCTTCTTTAACAATGACAGCTTCTTCTACTTGTTCCAGTACGAAGCCATGCTCTGTCTTGTCCACTGGAGTTTCTAGTATCTCCTTCATGCTACGCTCTTCATTAGATTGTCCACATGGGGCTGTGGGAGGTTCTTGAATGTTCGAACTCCTAAAAGATAATTAACTTACTGCTTGCTCCAGTTGATGAAGGGTTGTTTGAAGTCGAGCCACTGTTTCCTTGAGGCAAACCTCTGATTCTCGGGGTGATAGATTTGGATATGGTGCATGGGGAAGTGGTGACGTTTGGGAGTAATTTGACTGGAATCGGGGTAAATGAGGATCATACGGTGGTGAATGGTGAAAAGGAGCTTGTGAGTGTGGTGGTTCGGAGTTGTGTTGAGAAGATGGTCTATAAGCACAGGGTGGGGCTTGTTGGTAATTACAAGGTTGTCCACCACGTCTATTTGCTTGGTATGCATTGTAGAATGGTCTTTGTCCATGATATCTTGGAGGGTGTTGTTGCCTAAAGGGTTGATCAGATCCTCTTGGCTCCATCCATCTTTGATTGGTCTGACCTTGATGCATGTTCCTATTATAACTTCCATTCCTTTCAATAACATTAGAACCAAACTCAAAGCGAAAGGGGTGAGAATTCATAGTAGCTAATGAAGATAAAAGAAGAAAATAAAAACAAATAAACAAGTAAAAGAAAAATATTTACAATAACCAATAATAAGACACACGATTGCAGTTCCCCGGCAACGGCGCCATTTTGAAAGAACTTGGGAGATTGATGGTTTAGAGGTTATAGTAAACTCTCGTTGCAAGTATAGTTACTAAACCAAGCAATCAACCTTTCTTTCAAACGTTTTGGTTGTCACAAGTAACAAACCCCTTTTTAAAATTGATAATCGAGTATTTAAACCTCGGATCGTCTTCTCAGGGAACTGCAGGGAAGTATGTTCTTATTATTGGTTATGGAGATTGTAAATTGGGGTTTTCAGAGTGAGGAGTGAATAGTTGAATTAGCAAATAAAGTAAATGAAGAACAAGCAATTTAAATGGCAAGTAAAATAAATAAATGACTGTAAATAAACGTTTGGCAAGGTATGAGAGATTGGACGTCCTATCCTAGTTATCCTTATGAATGATGATGAGAATTGAATCTTAATTCTACTTTGTTAACCTTTACTAAGATAAAGGAAGGTCAAGGGATTAATTGGTTTGATCTTCGGATCTTATTTATTTTCTAAGAAAAGATTGGGATTATTGAAGTTCAATTTAATTAATAAAGATAACAATTATCAATCATGTTTGAGTTTGATAACTCCTGAGTTGCTGATTTCTTAACCAAGACCAAAAGGAGAAAAGTAAATCTACTAGAATAAAAATGTCTTCAGTTGGGAATAACAATAATGTAAATAAAAGAAAGCAATAATAAACTGAAATACCTCAATTAACATTAATTCAAAGAGTAATCTGTAACATAGAAGAATTCATAAATTAAATTGCAAAAGTAAATAAAAGGGAATATTGAACCTGATAAAGAGATAATCCTGAAAGCGAATAAAATCCTAATTCTAAATTCTAATACTAAAGGGAGAAGAGAGAGGAGAGAACCTCTCTCAAAACTAAATCTAAATCACGGAAAACTAACTAAAGTGGAGACTCCTTGAATGGATGCATTCCACCACTTCATAACCTCTGGTCTATGCCTTCTGGACTTGGATTTGGGCTAAAAAAGGGTTCAGAATTCGCTGGGAGCGTTTTCTGCAATTTCTGGTGCGTGGCCTCTGTCACGCGTCTGCGTGGGTCACGCGGTCACATCATTCGGAGTTTTCCTTGGCATGCGGTCGCGTCAGTCATGCGACCGCGTCATATGTGTTTCGCTCGAGGCGCGCGATAGCGTCAGTCACGCGTTCGCGTCGCGCTCTCTTCGCACTGGCATGCGGCCGCGTCGTCCATGTGATTGTGTGGCTGCCAGTTTCTTCACAAACTCTGTTTTATGCTTTCCTTCAATTTTTGTATGTTTCCTTTCCATCCTTTGAGTCATTCCTACCTTAGAAGATCTGAAACTACTCAACACACTAATCACGGCATCGAATGGAAATAAAGGTAATTAAAATAATTAATTTTAAAGCATAGGAAACATGTTTTTCACATACATCACATAATAAGGAAGGGAAAATAAAACCATGCAGTTAATATGAATAAGTGGGTGAAGAATTGAATAAATCAATCAGATTAAGCACAAAATATATCATAAAGTATGGGTTTATCAGCTAGTCCTTCCTAAGGGAGAGGACTAGGATTTGCGAATAAGAGTTAGCTCAATCACTTGACTTTCCTTTATTTAGTAAGGGTTAACTAAGTAAAAATAACAACCTTTTGATACTACGCTTGAGGAATTCCAATAAGGATAGAACTTCCAATTAATCATACCCCCGGTTAAGGCTTTTTATTATGAGTAGATAAATCTCTTTTAATTTACATTGCTTTAATTCACAATCCTTTATTTTCCTGCCTTTCAACCCTCAAAATTTCTCGGAAAACTCCTGATTAATAAAATAACACTCTTTTGTCAACTAGTTGGGAGACGACCTGGGATTCATACTCCCAGTATTTTTATTATAATTTTATGACAACCTTTCTAAATTGATAAGCGCATTTTTGCTGGTTAAGGACTATACTCGCAACGTATTCCTTCTATTAATTTCTTAATTGGCTGATTTCCGCCCTCATCACCGGGGATTGATTTAGATTGACAATGATTAAGTAGGTGATAATCTAGATTAAGCACTTTTTCTTTGTTTTTGTTAAGCATTTTAACTGTTTGAAATTTTCTTTCAACTAACCTTAACCACACTCTATCAGTAGTGTTCTATTTTAGTTTTTCTGGTGTTTTTGTGTTGTATGCCAGGAGGGAGAAGAGGTGAATCTACCTCTTTTGATTCTGAGCCAAAGAGAACACTTTTGAGAAGAAGAAGAGAAGCAAGAGGATCAAGAGATGGAGGGTAACGTCCCAAATCCACTTGAGGATGTGGCTAACAACAATGGCCAACCTCAGAGAGGAGTTTTAGCTTCCTATACTACTCCAACCCAAGGAATTGTGGGAGTAGTTTCTTAACTCCCAATGTCCATGCTAATAACTTCGAACTCAAGCCTCAATTGATTACCCTGGTTCAGAATAATTGTCAATATGGAGGAAGTACTGCTGAAGATCCAAACCAACACCTCTCTTTATTTTTTAGAATTTGTGACACTGTCAAAACCAATGGAGTCCACCCTGACATCTATAAACTCTTGTTATTCCCATTTTCACTAAGAGACAAAGCCACATATTGGTTAGAAACCTTCCCTAAAGAAAGTATCACCAATTGGGATGATTTTGTCAATAAATTTCTACCCAAATTCTATCCACTCCATAGAGTCATTAAGCTAAAAATTGATGTGCAAACCTTCAGACAGCTAGAAAGAGAATCATTGTATGAAGCCTGTGAGAGGTATAAAGCTTTGATCAGAAGGTGTCCAGAAGGAATGTTCAGTGAATGGGTGGAGTTGCAGAATTTTTATGAAGGCTTGTCCTTGCCTTCTAGGAAAAGTTTGGATTATTCATTAGGAGGATCTTTGCAAATGATGAAAACTGCTCAAGAGGCACATGATCTTATAGACATGGTGGCCAACAATGAGTACTTCTACTCCTCTGAAAGGCAAGCAGTCTCAAAGAAAGGTGTATTTGAACTTGAAGGAGTTGATACAATATTAGCTCAAAATAAACTCATGCACCAGCAACTTCAACAGCAAATTGAAATGATGACAAAGAGGATAGATGGATTACAACTTGCAGCAGTGAGCACAACTAACCAACCACCAGTGGTGTGGGGGCAGCAGGAGGAAAGCTATGAAGAGCAGCAGCCTGAACAAGTGCAATACATGCACAATCAAGGTTCTGGACCATATGATTTCCATGGAGACACTTACAACTCATCTTGGCGAAACCACCCCAATCTGAAATGGGGAGAGAACCAGAAGTAGCAACCTTGGCAGAGGAACTCAAACCAAAATAACTTCCGCAACACAAACCACCAAAACCACCAAAACACTAACCAAAATCCATACTGAAAACCACAAAATAATCAACTTCAATCTAACTTCTATCCACCCAATAACCCATCAACCAACCAAAACAACTTTCATTCCCCATCCACTTCCCACACTCAACCACAACCACCACAAGAATCCCAAAGAATCTCTAACCTGGAGATGATGATGGAGAAAATGATCAAACATCAAGAATTGGCCAACAAGAACCATGAAGCTTTACTTAGGAACCTAGAAAGACAATTAGGACAACTGTCCAAGCAAACAGCAGTTGAGAGACCAACAAATGCACTACCAAGTGACACTATTCCCAACCCCAAAGAAGAATGTAAAGCAATTGAACTTAGGAGTGAAAAGACATTGGAGAATAACAAAGAAGCCAACAAGAAGCCAGTAGAGGATGATAAGGCCAATAGCCAGGAAGAAGTGAAAGTTAAAGAGAAGGATCAGGAAGAGCTCAGAAAGAAGGGTGAAGAGTCTCAAGCTTCAAAGAAGGGAAAACAAATCATGATAGAGCCTCTACAAGAACAGAGGAAGGAAGTTAAACACTACATCCCTCCTCTGCCGTATCCCCAAAGATTGCAAAGAGAGCTTAAGGATCAACAGTTTCCCAAATTCTTGGAAGTTTTTAAGAAGCTAAAAATCAACATTGCACTTGCTGAAGCATTGGAGCAAATGCCTCTTTATGCAAAATTTCTCAAAGAGCTCATCAATAAGAAAAGAAGCTGGAATGAAAAGGAAACAATGGTCTTAACTCAAGAATGCAGTGCAGTGATTTAAAGAGGTCTCCCACCAAAACTCAAAGATCCTGGGAGTTTCATGATATCTTGCACCATAGGCAACATGACCTTAGAAAAATCTCTCTGTGACTTAGGAATTAGCATCAATTTAATGCCCCTCTCACTAATGAAGAAGCTTGCAATAGAGGAAGTCAAGCCCACCAGGATGTCACTTTAAATGGCTGACACATCACTCAAGATACCAAATAGAGTTGTAGAAAATTTATTGGTGAAGATTGGAGAATTCATTTTCCCTACTGACTTTGTTATCTTGGACATGGAAGAAGAGGGACACAGTTCAATCATATTGGGACGACCTTTCTTAACAACAGCAAGAGCTATCATTGATGTGGAGAAAGGTGAGATGACCCTCAGGGTGCATGATGAAAAAATGATCATCAATGGCTTCAAGGCCATGCAGTATCCTCTTGAGAAAGAAAAGCACATGAGAGTGAAAATGATAGAAGAAGTGAAGGAGGAGCTACTGGAAGATAACAACCAGGAGGAACAAGAAGAGGAAATAGAAGTAGAACAAGCTATCATAAAAAAAGTAGCTGAAGTCTCCTTTGAGGGCAAGACAGAGGAAAGGCCAAAGCAAGAGTTAAAACCCCTCCCTCCTCATCTCAAGTATGCATTCCTTGGAGAAGAAGAAACCTTGCCAGTGATCATTAATTCCTCCTTAACCATGGAAGATGAAACAAAACTGATTGAAGTGTTGAAAGTTCACAGGACAGCCTTGGGATGGATGATTGATGATATCAAGGGTATAAGCCCTGCCATCTGCATGCATAAGATTTTGTTGGAGGAGGACTCAAGGCCTGTAGTACAACCCCAAAGAAGACTTAATCCAACCATGAAGGAGGTAATTCAAAAAGAAGTGATGAACCTGTGGAAAGTTGGAATCATATACCCAATCTCTGACAGCTATTGGGTAAGCCCAATTCAAGTGGTGCCAAAAAAGGGTGGCATGACAGTCATCTTCAATGAGAAGAATGAACTCATTCCCACAAGGACAGTGACAGGGTGGAGAATGTACATAGATTATAGAAGACTGAATGAAGGTACAAGGAAAGATCATTTTCCTCTCCCCTTCATTGATCAGGTGCTGGAAAGATTGGCTGGGCATGCCTATTATTGCTTCCTCGATGGATACTCTGGTTACAATCAAATAGTGGTGGACCCCAAGGATCAAGAGAAGACCTCCTTCACATGTCCATTCGGAGTTAAGGATGCCCTTTGGGCTATGCAATGCCCCTGTAACCTTTCAGAGGTGTATGCTTTCTATATTTTCTGACATGGTGAAAAAATTTTTAGAAGTCTTCATGGATGATTTTTCTGTCTTTGGTAATTCATTTGATACCTGCTTGCATCATTTAACTCTTGTCTTGAAAAGATGCCAAGAAACTAATCTGGTCTTGAATTGGGAGAAATGTCATTTCATGGTTCCTGAAGGGATAGTTCTTGGGCATAAAGTTTCAAGCAAAGGTATAGAAGTTGATAAGGCTAAGATAGAGATCATAGAAAAGCTTCCTATACCTATTAATGTGAAAGCAGTAAGAAGTTTTCTTGGATATGCTGGTTTTTATAAAAGATTCATCAAAGACTTCTCAAAAATAGCCAAACCATTGAGCAATTTGCTAGTGGTTGATAATCCTTTCATCTTTGATGACAATTACAAGCATGCCTTTGAAACTTTAAAAAGAAAACTCACTAAAGCACCAATCATCACACCCCTCAATTGGGAATTGCCTTTTGAACTCATGTGTGATGCGAGTGACTTTGCAATTGGTGTTGTATTGCGGCAAAAGAAAGACAGGCTGCATCATGTTATATACTATGTAAGTAAGGTGTTGAATGAGGCGCAGAAAAACTATACCACCACTGAGAAAGAGCTCTTGGCAATTGTATATGCATTTGATAAATTTAGACAATACTTGATTGGTTCAAAAGTTATAGTATATACTGATCATGCTGCTCTCAAGTATCTCATGTCTAAGAAGGATTCAAAGCCAAGGCTTATTAGGTGGGTGTTGCTGTTACAAGAATTTGACATTGAAGTGAGAGATAGGAAAGGGAATGAGAACCAAGTAGCAGATCATTTGTCAAGACTATCACAAGAAGCTAACCAAGATACACCACAACCAATGAATGAAAAATTCCCAGATGAATACCTTCTTCAAATCCAGCAGGTGCCTTGGTTTTCTGACATTACAAACTATAAGGTGGGAAGGAAGGTTCCTCAAGAGTTTACCAAGCAACAAGTGAAGAAGCTGTGTAATGAAGCCAAGAAATTCTTGTGGGATGAGCCATTTTTGTTCAAGAGGTGTCCGGATGGGATGATTAGAAGATGCATTCCTGAAAATGAGATGAGAGACATATTGTGGCACTGTCATGGTTCAGCTTATGGTGGACATTTTGGGCCAGAAAGAACAGCAGCTAAAGTGCTTCAAAGTGGGTTCTATTTGCCAACTATATTCAAGGATGCCAAAGAATTTGTGCACCAATACAATGAATGTCAAAGAGCTGGAGGGTTGACAAAGAGGAATGAAATGCCTCAAAACTTCATCTTGGAAGTGGAACCATTTGATTTATGGGGTATAGATTTTATGGGCCCTTTTCCTCCATCCTATTCCTTCAAATACATTCTGGTAGGAGTGGAATATGTCTCTAAATAGGTGGAAGCCATAGCAACAACTACCTGTGATGCACCAATTGTTATTCAATTTCTTAAGAGACACATTTTCACTAGATATAGGGTGCCTAAAGGACTTATTAGTGATTGATAAACCTCTATTTCATGGTTTATCTTATGTTCATTTGAGTGGTTTTTATCAACTCTTTACCCACTTATTCATACTATTTGCAGGGTTTTACATTTGCCTTCCTGATTATGTGCTTTGATTGAAAACATGCTTCTTTGATCTTATATTTGCTTATTATTAATCCTCTCTTATTACCATTAGATGCCTTGATATATGTGTTAAGTGATTTCAGAGATTATAGGGCAGAAATGGCTTGGAGGATGGAAAAGAAGCATGCAAAAGTGGAAGGAGTACAAGAAGTTGAAGAAACTGCAAAGCTGTCAGCCTGACCTCTTCGCATTCAAACAGTCATAACTTGAGCTACAGAGGTCCAAATGATGCGGTTCCAGTTGCGTTGGAAAGCTAACGTCTGGGGCTTCGATTTGATATTTAATATGCCATAGTTGTCTTGACGCTAGGCGACACGACCGCGTGCTCTATGCGGACGCATCGTAGTGACGGAAATTCAGCATGTTGAATTCGCAACAAGCGAATTCTGGGTTGTTTCTGACCCAGTTCTTGGCCCAGAAAATACAGATTAGAGGCTATAAAGTGGAGGAATGCATCCATTCATAAAAAAAGCTTTCACATTCACAATTTTAGGAGTAGATGTAGTTTTTAGAGAGAGAGGTTCTCTCCTCTCTCTTAGGATTAGTATTTAGGACTTCTCTTAGTTTTAGGAGTGACTCTCAATCTTAGGTTCAATGTTGTTTTATTTCTTTTCTCAATTTTGTTTATGACTCTCTATGTTTAGATTGATTTCCTATTTAATATATTTTGAGGTATTTCAGACTTATGATTGCTTTCTTTTATTTATATAAATAATTTGGATTTTTTCCTTTTGACTTTGGTTGAGCCATTGGTAACTCTTGAGTTATCAAACTCATTGTTGATTGAAAATTGGAATTCTTCAAGAATTACTTCGAGATCCAATAACTCTAACTTTTCCCAAGGAAAGACTGGGACTTGAGGATTCGAATTAATTCGTCCACTTAACTTACCTTCATAGTTAGAGGTTAACAAAGTGGGAGAAAAATCCATTCTCATCACAATTGATAAGGATAACCAGGATAGGACTTCCAGTTCTTCTACCTTGCCAAGAGTTTATTTTATAGTTATTATTATTTTATTTTACTTGTCATTCAACATACTTTTTACCTTGATCCAAAACCCCAATTTACAACTCATAACCAATAATAAGAACACCTCCCTGCAATTCCTTGAGAAGACGACCCGAGGTTTGAATACTTCGGTTATCAATTTATTTAGGGGTTTGTTACTTGTGACAAGCACAACGTTTGTAAGAAAGGTTGATTGATTGGTTTAGTAACTATACTCGCAAATTACTATAACTTCTAAACCATCAATCTTCAGCTCTTTCAAAATGGCGCCGTTGCCGGGGAATTGCAAACGTGTGCCTTATTATTGGTTATTGTAAATATTTGTTTTTTTTTGCTTGTTTATTTGTTTTTATTTTTGCTTTTTTTCATAAATTAAGAGGTTATTGGTTTTTATTTAATTATTAAAAATTTTTCAAAAAATTTTTTTTTGGTGTTCATCTTGATCTTCAAGTTGTTCTTCGTATTCATCTTGACCTTCAAGTTGTTCTTAGTTGTTTTCTTCGTTTTGATCTAAAAATTTTTAAGTTTGGTGTCATTTTATTGTTTTTCTCTTTCCTTATTCAATTCAAAAAATTAAAAATTTAAAAATCAAATTTCAAAATTCAAATTTAAAAATTTTCAAATTTCAATTTTAAAAATTTTTCAAATTTCAAATCTCAAATTTCAAAATTCAAATTTTAAAAATTTCAAATTTCAAAATTTAATTTTCAAATTCAAAATTTAAATAACCTTTTAATTTAAATTTTTTTTTTCATTTTTAATTTTTAATTGCTACTATGAACCTTCACCCCTTTGGCTATGAGTCTGGTTACAATTATGTTGCAGGAAGAAGAAATTACAATGAGAACATGCATCAAGGTTGGAACAATCAAAGATAGGAGGAGCCACAAGGATTTGATCAACCCTCATGGCAACAATCACCTCCAATGGACTATCAACAACCACCACCATATGCCTATAAACCCTCTCCTCAACATGACTCTGGACCACCATACTCACAAGCCCCTTTTCACAATTCACCTCTATATGACCCTAACCCGTATCCACCATACCAACCACCTTATGAGCCAAATGAACCCTCCTATCCACCCCAAACCTCCATGGAGAAAGCACTTACTGATCTAAACTCTACTATACAAGTTCTCGTCACCCAAATCAGACCCCAAATGCCTTCAACAATCAACCCTCAAGCTCTAGTGCACTTCCTTTTCAACCACAGAATGATCTCTCCATCCCGTCACCACCATCCATGGAAGAGCACCCACATCCATCAATCCAGGAACAACATGATCTCAATAATGCTATTGACATGGAACAAGAGAGAAGTGATCATCTTTGCAAATCCATACTTCATAAGGAGCTAGAGGAGGCCCTAAGGGTGAAGGTAGTAAAAACCCTTGAAGTCGAAGGAGTGGTTGAAGAATTAGTGAAGGAAGAATCAAGGGATCATCTCAAGGAAGCAGCGGATCGATTTCATGCAACTCTATATCAACTAAATCAAGCGATAAGTCAATTAGGTTCCCGACGCTCGGACATTCAAAGTGCTCCCATGGCTTCATGTGGGCAATCTAATGAAGAACATAGCATGAAGGAGATATTAGAAACTCCAGTGGACAGTACAGAGCATGACTTTGTACTAGAACAAGTGGAGGAAGCTGTAATTATCGAAGAAGAAGAAGTGGTTGCAGACTTAGGAGATGCTGAACATCCATGGGAAAGTCAAGACATAGAACCTCCTTCCAAGACGGTTGCATTTGATGTTAAGGAGGGTGTACAACCTCCAAGGTATATGACAGTTGAAGACTTGGAAGAGGTTGATCAAGAGATGGAGATTCTAGAAGAAGAAGCACAACCTCCCATGCCCTTGGAAAGCAATGAAGAGAAGATTGAATTGGAAGAAAGCTACCAAGAGGAAGAGGTTGAAATTGAAGAAGCTTGCAAAGAGGTGGTAATTATCAGAGAAAAGCACAAGGGAGTGGAGCTTGCAATTTCATTAAAAATACCTCCCCCTAAGTTGCCATCATCCTTCACAACATTCAAGTGGGTAAAATTCATATCCCTTAGCTTTCTAATTCCACTTGAATATAGGCTACTGGAGACGGATGGTCAACTTAGAGCTCTTTGTAATATTAAGAGTAAGAGGAAGATGGCCAGTGGTAAGAATTGTCCTGCAAGTTTCATCATGGTTGGAAGCTTTAAGTTTAAACGCAAAGGTTGGTATAAAGCTCAACTGAATGGGTCTAGGAAGCTGTTTGGATATCTCAGTGAGAATTCCGATTATTCACCACCCAAGTGGAAAAATGATGATCAACAAGAAGATGGGTGCAAAAGCAAGATTTGGGACCCCGGGATTCATCCCAACAATCAACACTCTTGGGGTCTTGTCACTTGCTTTAACTTACTTGAATGCTTTCTGCGTCTAGTTTGGGACCCCGGAGACCATTGGAATCACAAACATTGGTGGAGATTCCTGGATGAATACAAGCATAAGCTACCATAACAGGAAGCTCACCAAATGTCCAACTTAAGGACTCTAACTAAAAGTACTAGGTGGGAGACAACCCACCATGGTATGATCGTTTCTTTTTCAATTTTATTTCATGTTGTTTGTTTTTATTTTATTTTAATTTTCATTGAACCTGGAAGTTTTCATAGCATTCACATTAAGCATTGCATTCTGCATATTGCATTAAAAAAAAAAAGAAGCACGGATGCGACGCGGCAGCGTTGCTGACGCGTCCGCGTCACTAGTGCAATGGGAAGAAAAGAAAACGAACAGAAAGTCACGCGAGAGCGTGGCTGGAGGCGTGCCAATGGCACAAATCGTCCCATGCAACCGCATTGCTGATGCGACCGCGTCATATGGGAATAATGGCCTCCCACGCGACCGCGTGCCCCACGCGGCCGCGTGACCAAGATTTCGACGTTAAAGTGGTGCACACCCGAAAGTTGTGCGAGAGTGGTGCTGGATTGGTGCTGAACGCATAATCCTTCCCATGCAGCCGCGTGACCCACGCGACCGCGTCATATTCCTCTAAAGCCCGCTCACGCGATCGCATGCCCCATGCGATCGCGTCACTTAAAATTTGGCACTAATATGATTTTGAACAGAGAGTTGTGCGAGCGCGAGGCTGCCCTCGCGCCAGTAGCATAAACTGTGTCACGCGACGGCGTGACCGACGCGACCGCGTCAATCAGTTTATGCGCAAGCCGCGCGACCGCGTGCCCCACGCGACCGCATCGCTTGCGCCGCACAGCTTATCCTAATTTGCCAAATATCTTATCTTTTCTTCCCCAATCCTAATTTTTCCTCCCTCCTTTCTTACTTACTTCTTCTTCCCTTCTTTCCCTTCTTATTTTTCTTATCTTTTATTTTATTTTACTTAATTTATTTGCATATTTCATTCATTAAATCTTAATTTTGTGCATATTTTTATTTTCTTTTCTAAATTTATTATTTTTCCATTGGTGTTAAAAATTTCTTACTCAACTGTTACATCTTTTCTGGTATTTTCTTGGTGCTTATGACTTGTTTTATTCTGGTTAGATAATATTATTTATATCAATGCCAATCTTTTATACCTGTATTACTTTTACATTGACATGAATTTATATTATCTCTCCTTACCCACACATTCTTCCCTATTGTTGCAAATTTTTGCACTTTTGCTTTGCCATGTACTTCTACTGTTTTCTCACTTGCATGTTGTAGCTACCATGTAATTGAGACCCTTATTATCTGGCATTAACACCCATATTTTATTTATTTTCTATCTTTATTTTTGGGTTACTTTTCTTCCTTTTTCTCTTTTTTCAGGCTGGCCACCGAAGACGGAAAAAAGGAGAAACTTCTAAAAGGGGAGACAAACAAGTCCATCTGCACATTCCTTGAAGAAAAGCATCAGTTGGAACAACCCGTCCACCTGCACATCTCAGCATGCACCGAGGACGGTGCAATCCCTTTGCTTTGTTCCATTCTATATGTCTAATATTTAGTGTATTTACATGCTTGCATATGATTGAGACCATTATTTGATTTTTACTCCCTTATCCCAAATAAGCCTACCCTTTCAATCACCTTTGTTTGCCACCTTGAGCCTTTTTAATCCCATTTATTCTATATTTTACCACATCACTAGTCTTAAGCAGAAAAACAAATTAAAAACCCCAATTGAATCTTTGGTTAGCTTAAGATAGAGATTGTACATCAACAAAGTGTGGGGAAATTGTGGGAACATGGGTTAATAAGGGAATGTAACATGTTTCTAATTTATTTGAATATTGGAAATTTGGGAACCTACTCATAAAAAACTAAAATAGAAAAATAATAGAAAATCCATGTGCATTGATAAGTTATGTTTATTTCTCTACAAAAAAAAAAGAAAAGAAAAAAAATCTAAAAATATTCAATAAATAAGTAAATAAATAAGGGGACAAAATTACCCCAATGCTAAGTTAATGAAAATATCAATGCACATGTGACAAAAGTAAAGAAATATAAAAAATTTGGTACATGAGTATGGGAATCATACAAAAGTGGGAATTATGGGTAGCTAGGTATGAGTTTAAATTTTTATAGAGTGTATGTATGTTAGGTGAGAACTTAGGTTAGTCAAAGATTCAAATTATAGCTCACTTAGCCATATATATATATCCTTACCTTTACCTTAGCCCCATTACAACCCTGAAAAGACCTCATGATGTTTGCATCTGTAATTTTTGTTGATTGGTTAGATGAAGAACAAAGTTTAAAGAGCATGACTAGAGAAGAGTAGAGTGATTAACCCTAGACACTTGAGAGATAGAGTGATATACACTATCAGTAAGGGTTCAGTGCTTATTTCTATATTCCTTGCTTTCATGAGCTATCTTCTTACAAGTTTATTTTCCTTTTATTGTATAATTTGAATTAGTGAAATCTGATTTATGTATATTCTTTGAGAATTTGATTTACTTTTAACCAAGTAGGTAGAATCATTTTGCATGTAGTTGTATTCATATAGGTAGGTTGCATTTCATATATTTTACCATTCCTCTTCATTTTTATAGCTTCTCTTGAGCTTAGTATGAGGACATGCTAGTGTTTAAGTGTGGGGAGGTTGATAAACCTCTATTTCATGGTTTATCTTGTGCTCATTTGAGTGGTTTTTATCAACTCTTTACCCACTTATTCATACTATTTGCATGGTTTTACATTTGCCTTCCTAATTATGTGCTTTGATTGAAAATATGCTTCTTTGATCTTATATTTGCTTATTATTAATCCTCTCTTATTACCATTAGATGCTTTGATATGTGTGTTAAGTGCTTTCAGAGATTATAGGACAGGAATGGCTTGGAGGATGGAAAAGAAGCATGCAAAAGTGGAAGGAGTACAAGAAGTCGCATTCAAACAGTCATAACTTGAGCTACAGAGGTCCAAATGATGCGGTTCCAGTTGCGTTGGAAAGTTAACGTCCGGGGCTTCGATTTGATATATAATATGCCATAGTTTCTCTGACGCTAGATGACGCGACCGCGTGCTCCATGCGGACGCGTCGCAGTGACAGAAATTCAGCATGTTGAATTCGCAACCAGCGAATTCTGGGTTGTTTCTGACCCAGTTCTCGGCCCAGAAACACAAATTAGAGGCTATAAAGTGGAGGAATGCATCCATTCATAAAAAAAGTTTTCACATTCACAATTTTAGGAGTAGATGTAGTTTTTAGAGAGAGAGGTTCTCTCCTCTCTCTTAGGATTAGGATTTAGGAATTCTCTTAGTTTTAGGAGTGACTCTCAATCCCAGGTTCAATGTTCTTTTATTTCTTTTCTCAATTTTGTTTATGACTCTCTATGTTTAGATTGATTTCCTATTTAATATATTTTGAGGTATTTCAGACTTATGATTGCTTTCTTTTATTTATATAAATAATTTGGACTTTTCCCTTTTGGCTTTGGTTGAGTCATTGGTAACTCTTGAGTTATCAAACTCATTGTTGAATGAAAATTGGAATTCTTCAAGAATTACTTCGAGATCCAATAACTCTAACTTTTCCCAAGGAAAGACTAGGACTTGAGGATTCGAATTAATTCGTCCACTTAACTTACCTTCATAGTTAGAGGTTAACAAAGTGGGAGAAAAATCCATTCTCATCACAATTGATAAGGATAACCAGGATAGGACTTCCAGTTCTTCTACCTTGCCAAGAGTTTATTTTATAGTTATTATTGTTTTATTTTACTTGTCATTCAACATACTTTTTACCTTGATCCAAAACCCCAATTTACAACTCATAACCAATAATAAGAACACCTCCCTGCAATTCCTTGAGAAGACGACCCGAGGTTTGAATACTTCGGTTATCAATTTATTTAGGGGTTTGTTACTTGTGACAACCACAACGTTGGTAAGAAAGGTTGATTGCTTGGTTTAGTAACTATACTCGCAAATTACTATAACTTCTAAACCATCAATCTTCAGCTCTTTCAAAATGGCGCCGTTGCCGGGTAATTGCAAACGTGTGCCTTTTTATTGGTTATTGTAAATATTTGTTTTTTTTTTGCTTGTTTATTTGTTTTTATTTTTGCTTTTTTTCATAAATTAAGAGGTTATTGGTTTTTATTTAATTATTAAAAATTTTTCAAAAAACTTTTTTTGGTTTAGTAACTATACTCGCAACGAGAATTTACTATAACTTCTAAACCATCAATCTTCAGTTCTTCAGTGATGGTGGCGGCAACTTTTGCAACAGACAGATGGAAAAGCTACTTTACAAATATGGAGTAATTTACAAAGTAGCCACACCATATCACCCTTAGACTAATGGCCAGGCTGAATTGGCAAATAGGGAGCTGAAGAAAATCTTAGAGAAGACAATGGGGATTACAAGGAAAGACTGGGCAAGAAAATTGGGTGATGCACTGTGAACATACAGAACAGCATTCAAAAATCCAATTAGGAAGTCACCATTTCAGCTAATCTATGGCAAATCTTGTCACCTTCCTGTGGAGTTAGAACATAAAGCTTACTGGGCCACTAAGCTCCTGAATCTTGACCCTCAAGTAGCAGGAGAGAAAAGGTTATTGCATCTCAATGAGCTAGAGGAATTCAGATTAGAAGCTTATGAGAATTCAAAGATATACAAGGAGAGAGCTAAGATGTTTCATGACAAGAAAATCTTGAAAAGAGAGTTCGAACCAGGACAGCAAGTACTCCTATATAATTCCAGGCTCAAATTTTTTCCTGGCAAACTCAAGTCAAAATGGACTGGCCCCTACTTGGTGACAAAGGTTTTCCCTTATGGGAGTCTTGAACTTCTTGATGAAGCTACAAAGGACACATTCACAGCAAATGGTCACAGAGCCAAGCACTACCTTGGAGGACCTTGGAACAAGGAGGAAAGCATTCATGAACTAGGATGAACAAGGATGAAAGACGTCAAGCTAATGATGATAAACAAGTGCTTGTTGGGAGGCAACCCAACCTGAGGTAGTTTCTTTTCATGGTTATTTTAATAAAGAGTGAAGTAGATTTCTCTGTATTGCAAGGAGCTAAGTTTGGTGTTGCACACCAAAACAATTTAAGAGTGAATGTATGGTTCTAAGTTTGGTGTTCCACCAATAATTTCGTTAAGAATGCATAACACTCTCATGCAAGAATGATCACTAACTTCAAACAATCAGAGAAACTACTTAGCACTTGCTTAGTCCATGTTTATAATCTATTTTCTTTAAAGGCATGAGGTTTCATGTATCTAATGTGTCATAGATAGTAGCAAGGGATTAAGTTTGGTGTTCCCACACCAAAGTATGTCCAAGAGGCCACAACAATTTTTGCATGCTAACCATTGGCTTAAGTGCTTAGGGAACAAGCAACTTCCAACAATTATGTAGGAAAGACATTCAACCCTTTGAATAAAATGGTACACCATCACCAAAGGAAATACAAAAGTTATAGATGATGATAACAAAAGGAAAGCTTGGAGACACTCCCAAGAGGTTGTATCGTCAATTAATCCCTCTTGCTCTGAGATATTTTAAATTGGAAGTTTCTGTGTTAATTAGTTTCAATAGTATAAATTTTGATGTCTGCAAAGTGTTCTGGTTTAAGTGCTTGTCTTCATCTTCATCAACTTAGATGTTATGACTTGTCCCTTTTTCTTTTTGCATGAATAAAAGAAAATGATGTCCAATATGGTAGGAATAATAATAAAGTTCAGTGGTGGTAATTGCTTGATTAGATGATAAGCTCCACAATAAAAGCTGCAGGATAGAATGTCTCTTGCAGTGTGAACTTTGTTGCTGCTGTAGAACCTTTAATTAATAAGTATCCCTGGAAAAGAAAGAAAAGTAAGAAGGATAAAGAAAAGAAAAAGCCAAGAATTGGCACTAGAAATGGAAGAAAAAAATAATAAGGCTAGACATCAATAGCTTGGACCTTAGGACATATGCCTGTGGTGCTTGTTGTAATAGGATATGCTTGGACAACTAGGTTCTGAGGAGTCTTTTAAAACTTGGCAACTTGGATTAACTAATCCGGGATTTCCAACCGAATGTCCATTATCAAGAGCAACCTAGGTACAAAGCATTTAGTAACCCAAAGAGGTGCTGGGCATTAATGTTCCTAGGAAGAATTGTGAGCCAAGTATCTGTAGTGAAGAGGTGTTGAGAAAAACTGAGCCAAAAGGATGCTACAACACTTGACACTGAGCTACTATTAAGAAATAAGTTTTTGAAGCAAAAGAAAGAAGGAAAAATCTAACAGGGGTCAATAAAAGAACAAGGCATTATAGCAGCAACTCTAGCTAACCTTCAAAGAGACATTTCATTTTTGAAAGCTGATAATAGTTGAGCTGCATTTTTGTCTGCATAAATCCCCATGAACCAAATTCAATTATCTGCTAAATAAGGAAATACATGCTTCTCTGTTTCATTTCATTTCTTCTCATGTTTTAGTGCTTGCTTGGGGACAAGCAAGATTTAAGTTTGGTGTTGTGATAACAAGTCATCTTATGCTAGTTTTACAAGCATTTTTCATTTGTTTCATTAAGTTTTATGCACTTTCTTGCACAATAAGTAAGTGGTTGGAGTGGAATTTCATGATTATTGTGATTCAATCAAACATCATTTATTTTATACAAAATCATGAGATTTATGCAAGAATTAAGTGATTATTATGAATGGTGTAAATTCTTGTGATTTTGGTAGGACTTTGATTGCTTGTTTGGTTGATTTCAGGTGGTAAAATGAAGAGAAAAAGGTTCAGCACAGGGCAGCGTTGCGTTCAAATAAAGGGCGCCACGCTCACTTACGACGCGCACGCGTATGGGACGCTCACGCGTCAGACAACAAAATTTGAAGATCCACACATACGCGTGCATTACGTGTACACGTGGGTGTGTTTGGCGCTCGTTTTCAAAGAGAGTGCTTGATGCCAGGGCATTTTGGCCAGTTTCACTGACCTTTTCTTTACTGTTTTAAGGTAGTTTCATGTATTTTCTTAGTTAATAAGCAAGTTTTGGGTAGATAATCACTTACATCTTGATTCAAGCAAACATTGGGAATTTCATGTGATTTTATAAGAGTTATGCATGAATTGAATGACAAATTGGATAATGCATGTCTCATAACTTGGATTAGAGCTTTGATGCACCTTATTTGCTTGATTTCAGGATAAAGGAAGCAAGGAAGAGCCACATTAGCAGCCACGTTAATCTAATTAACGTGACCACTAACGTGGAATGGGAATAAACATGCAACATTAATGAGAAAAGTGATTGCCAATAACGCCTTCGAAACCATCATGGCCCACGTTAATTGCCACGCTAACTACATTAACGTGGAAGTTAACGTAGAGAGAAAGGGAGCTCCAGCGTTAGTGGTAAAAGTGAATACCACTAACGCTCCAAATTGGCAATTAGCCACGTTAAGAGTCATATTAACTCAGTTAACGTGAACTCTAACGTGGAAAGGGAAGACAATGCCAACGTTAGTGACACTCACCTTTGTCACTAACGTTGGACTAAGCCCAATTGGCCACGTTAAGAGTCACGTTAACTACATTAATGTGAACTCTAACGTGGGAGGAGCTAGGAATCACCAACATTAGTGACACTCACCTTTGTCACTAACATTGGACTAAGCCACTATGAGCCACGTTAGTTGCCACGTTAATTGCATTGACATGGAAGCTAACGTAGAGGAAAGAAATGATGAGCCAACGTTAGTGACACTCACCTTTGTCACTAACGTTGGAGATGGCAATCACCACTACGTTAGTGGCCACGTTAAGACAATTAGTGTGAGGCACTAACGTGAGAAGGGACGTTTGGAGCGTTAGTGACAAAGGTAAGTGTCACTAACGCTCTCGAGGCTAAGGCATGCCCACGTTAAGAGCCACGTTAGTTATACTAACGTGGACTCTAACATGAGAAAAGGGGGGCTAAGAGCAACGTTATTGGCAAAGGTAAACGCCAATAACGCCTGCGATGGACCAAGAGGCAACGTTAGTGGTCACGTTAGTGCCACTAACGTTGAAGTTAACATGAATCATCTTGGGCTAGGAACGTTAGTGAAAAAGGTGATTGTCACTAACGTTCTCGAACCCACATTTTCACTTAACGTTAACGCCACTAACGTCCTAGCTAAAGTCCATGCCTACTTCACACTTTCTCTGCAAGTAAAGCTGAGCCCACTGAAGATTCCAAACTGCTTCAACTCAAGATCCAAAGGCCCATATCCAAGACTTGAAGAGCCAACTAGAAGATCAGAAGAATAGTATATATAGGAGTAGTTTTGAACTAGAGAAGAGCTTTTGGATTGAGAGAACCACTCTCTGTATAATTTTACTTTCTCTGCAACTTCTAGTTTTACTTTTAGAATGTATTTTCCATCTTTGCTTTCCATTCCCAGAGCTATGAACAACTAAACCCCTTTCATTGGGTTAGGGAGCTCTGTTGTAATTTGATGGATCAATAATAATTTTCATTATTCTTCTTCTTTCTTTTCTCTTGATTTTACTAGAAAGCTTTCAATCTTCATCCAATTGGGTAGTTATCTTGGAAAAGAAGCTATTCATACTTGGATCTCTTCGGAACCTTGGAAGAGGAATGAATAGATCATGCTAGAAATGCTTTCTCATGTTGGATCAAATTGGGGTTTCGACGGATATGGTGACATATAATTCTCCCAATACTTTGATTTGGAAATACATGTGGTATAATTAGTGACCATACTTCATCTCTTCTCATGAGCAATTAGACCAAGGAATTGGCTATTGATCAAGATTTGACAGATTGAATTACCAAGGAATTGGAATTCAATCACTTAAGATTGCCAAGGAGATCAATGAATACATTGATTGAGGAAAACATGAAAATGAACTTGATCCAGAGAATGCAACATCTCCTGAGCCCAATGAATTCCCCATTTCTGATCTTACCCATTCTCTTTACTTTCTGCCATTTACTTTTATACTAAATTCCCCATTTCCCATTTAAGATTCTACAATTTACTTTCCGCCATTTACCTTTTGCTCTTTACTTCCAGCATTTACACTTTCTGTTATTTACTTTCCTGCCATTTACGTTTCTGCAATTATCAACTCAATTTCGTCTTAGCTCAACTAGAACATTCCTCTGATTAAAGTTGCTTGACCAATCAATCCCTGTGGGATTTAACCTCACTCTATTGTGAGTTTTTACTTGACGACAATTCGGTATACTTACCGAGGGAAAATTGTTGAGAGACAAGTTTCCGTGCATCAAGTTTATGGCGCCGTTGCTGGGGATTGATTTTGTATCAACAATGATTAAATTGGTGGATAACTAGATTGAGCATTTTTCTTTTGTTTGATTTAATTTTTGTTTGACTGATTTACTTTCAGTTGTAGTTATTTTCTTTCCTTTCCCCAGTACCCGTTTGCGGTGTTCTCTTATTTGTTACAATTCAGTTCACTAACCCACTAACTGTTTGATATATTGCATCACTCACACTAACAGAATTTCTGACAAGAATACTTCCTGCATTTATCTCTTTCCTGCTTGTGCCTTGTTGGTTGTATGACAGGTAGAAGAAGCGGAGCTTCAACTTCCTTTGATTCTGAACCTGAGAGAACCTTCCTTAGACTAAAGAGTGAAGCAAGAGGAAAGAGAGTCGTTAGTGCTGAGGAAGAAGAGGAGTATTTTGAACCAAACATGGATGAGAATATGGAGAACCATCATGAAGAAGAGGCTCACAACCATGGCAGAGAAGGTCCAGTGCATCATGCTGGACAAGAAAGAAGAGTTCTAGGCTCTTATATCAATCTAAACCCAGGAAACTGTGGATGTAGCATCCAAAAGCCAACCATACAAGCCAATAACTTTGAACTAAAGTCACAGCTCATCACCCTTGCTCAGAACAACTGTTCATTCAGAGGAAGTGTCCAAGAAGGTCCCAATCAACATCTCACCATATTCCTGA
The DNA here is from genome assembly GCF_003086295.3 of Arachis hypogaea. Lineage (NCBI taxonomy): Eukaryota > Viridiplantae > Streptophyta > Magnoliopsida > Fabales > Fabaceae > Arachis > Arachis hypogaea. The sequence continues at coordinate 85,624,764 of NC_092051.1, read as the reverse complement.
GGATATGTGATACTGTGAAGTCTAATGGTGTTCATCCTGACACCTATAGACTGCTTCTGTTTCCCTTCTCACTCAAGGACAAAGTATCTAAATGGCTGAAATCCTTTCCGAAGGAGAGTTTAACAACTTGGTAAGATGTGGTGAACAAATTCTTGGCGAGATTCTATCCTCCTCAAAGGATCAACAGATTGAGAGCTGAGGTACAAACCTTCAGGCAACAAGATGGTGAAACTCTTTATGAAGCATGGGAGAGGTTTAAGGACTTGACAAGAAGGTGCCCGCCAGATATGTTCAATGAATGGGTGCAGTTACACATTTTCTATGAAGGTCTTTCTTATGAATCAAAGAATGCAGTAGACCACTCATCCGGGGGATCTCTGAACAAGAAGAAGACCATTGAAGAAGCCATAGATGTCATTGAGACTGTAGCTGAGAATGACTACTTCTATGCTTCTGAAAGAGGCAACACTAGAGGAGTAATAGAGCTAAATAATATGGATGCATTGCTGGCCCAGAACAAGCTGATTACCAAGCAGTTGGCTGACCTTACCAAGAAGATGGAGAGGAACCAAGTAGCAGCAATCACTACCTCATCAGCAGCTCAAGAAGGAGTGAATACAGAGGCAGAGGGTGATCAGGAACAAGCCAACTACATTGGAAATTGACCTAGGCAAAACCATGATCCATACTCCAAAACTTACAATCCTGGTTGGAGGAACCACCCAAACTTTAGGTAGGGAAATCAACAAGATCAAGGCCAAGATCAGAGATGCCACAACCCCAACAACAATGCAGCTCACCAACATTCCACACAGAGATCATATCAGCACCCACCTAACAACACCTCTCAACATCCATACCAAAACCAAAATGGGCATTCTCATCCCTCCAACTCCAACTCACTATCATCCGAAGATAGACTCTCAAGGATTGAGACCCTACTTGAACGAATATGCAAAGAAGTCCAGGACAGTAAAATGTTCCGAGAGGAAGTGCGGTCCAATATGCAGAATCAAGATGCTGCAATCAAGAAACTTAAGACACAAATTGGCTACCTATTCAAGCAAATTCCCAGCCATAACCTGTGCAGCAACACTGATCCAAACCCAAGAGAGGAATGTCAGGCTATCACCCTCAGAAGTGGGAAGGAATTGAAGGAAATTCCCAAGAAATCACAAGAGAAGAACTCAAATGAAGGGGAAAAGGAACGAGATGAAGTCCAAATTCCCATTCCCAGTTCACAGCAAAAAGGAGAAATGCTGAAGCCAGATGTCCCAAAAAGCTCTATACCCTCAGCAATTGAAAAAGAAGGGGGATGACAACCAATTCTTAAGATTTCTGGAAATCTTCAAGAAACTACAAATCAACATACCCTTTGCTGAAGCAATAGAGCAAATGCCGCTCTATGCCAAGTTTTTAAAGGAATTAATGACCAAGAAGAGAAGCTAGAAGAGCAATGAGACTGTGATACTAACCAAAGAATGTAGTGCCATCATTCAGCACAAAATACCCCAGAAATTGAAGGATCCTGGGAGCTTTCAGATCCCTTGTATTATAGGGGAAATCATAGTGGAGAAGGCTCTGTGTGACTTAGGAGCCAGCATAAATTTGATGTCAGTAGCTATGATGAGAAAAATGAGAATTGAGGAGGCTAAGCCAATAAAAATGGCCCTACAACTGGCAGACCGGCCGTTCAAGTTTCCTCATGGCATAGTAGAAGATTTGCTGGTGAAGGTAGGAGATTTTATCTTCCCAGCAGACTTTGTAGTGCTGGACATGCAAGAGGAAGCCAAGGCCTCCATCATCCTGGGAAGACCGTTCTTGGCCACTGCTGGAGCTATCATTGATGTCTAAAAAGGTGAACTCACCCTGAGATTGCACAATGAAAAATGACATTCAATGTGTTCAAGGCCATGAGTTACCCACCAGAACCATTGGGCGAATGTATAAGGTTGGATTCACTGGAAGACGCAGTACACGAGATTTTTGAAGAAAAAGAACTTGAAGAGTCAACAGAGGAGGAATCAACATCTAGCGAAGAGGCTACAACAACAGAGATTCATATACAGGGTACACCAAAGGAAGAGAATGAAAAAAAAGAAGAACCCAAACTTGAACTCAAAGCACTGCCACCCACTCTCAAATATGCATACTTAGGAGAGAATGAAAGTTACCCAGTGATCATAAACTCAGCCCTCAGCCAAGATCAAGAGGATGAACTACTCCAAGTATTGCGAAAGCATAAGGATGCCATTGGATGGACCCTCGCTGACCTGAAAGGAATCAGTTCGGCCATATGCATGCATAAGATACTGTTGGAAGACGATGTCAAACCATCCATTCAACCCCAAAGGAGGCTGAATCCAGTCATGAAGGAAGTGGTACAGAAAGAAGTCATGAAGTTATGGTAGGGAGGGGTGATCTATCCGATCTCCGACAGCCCATGGGTCAGCCCTGTGCAAGTCGTCCCAAGAAAAGGAGGAATCACTGTAGTCTCCAATGAGAAGAACGAACAAATCCTACAAGGACCGTTACAGGATGGCAGATGTGCATAGACTACAGAAAACTCAATGAAGCTACAAGAAAAGATCATTTCCCCCTTCCTTTTATGGATCAGATGCTGGAAAGACTTGTAGGACACGCATATTACTGTTTTCTCGATGGTTATTCAGGATATAACCAAATAGTGGTTGATCCAAGAGACCAAGAGAAAACCTCATTCACTTGCCCATATGGAGTGTTTGCCTACAGGCGCATGCCGTTTGGGCTATGTAATGCACCTGCAACTTTCCAACGCTGCATGCTCTCCATTTTCTCAGATATGATAGAAAAATTTATTGAAGTCTTTATGGATAACTTTTCGGTATTCAGAGATTCCTTCCCTAATTGCCTAAATCACTTGGCCTTGGTATTAAAAAGATGTCAAGAGACCAACTTGGTCTTGAACTGGGAGAAATGTCACTTTATGGTGACAGGAGGAATAGTTCTTGGCCATAAGGTTTCTAACCAAGGAATTGAGGTAGACAGAGCTAAGGTGGAACTCATTGAAAAATTACCCCCACCAAGTGATGTCAAGGCAATTAGGAGATTTTTAGGGCATGCCGGCTTTTACAGAAGGTTTATTAAAGATTTTTCAAAGATAGCTAAGCCCTTAAGCAATCTCCTTGTATCTGATACACCATCTGTCTTTGATGAAAAATGCATGCTAGCATTCGAAAACTTGAAAAAAAGGCTGTCCTCTGCCCCTATCATTTCCCCACCTGATTGGAACTTACCATTTGAACTGATGTGTGATGCATCTGATTTTGCAGTTAGGGCAGTGTTAGGACAAAGGAAAGATAACTTGGTCCATGTGATATACTATGCCAGCAAAGTCCTCAATGACACTCAAAAAAATTATACCACTACTGAAAAGGAGTTGCTGGCAATAGTTTTTACATTTGACAAGTTTAGATCGTACCTCATTGGTACCAAAGTGATCGTTTTCACATATCACACAGCACTTAAATATTTGTTTGCCAAGCAAGAATCAAAACCAAGACTAATAAGATGGATCTTGTTGTTGCAGGAATTCAATATTGAAATTAGAGACAAGAAAGGAGTGGAGAACAAAGTAGCTGATCACCTATCCAGAATCCCTCATGATAAAGAAGGATCACATGATACAAGTGTAAATGAGTTCTTCTCAGATGAGCAGTTGATGACGGTTCACAGAGCACCCTGGTTTGCAGATATTGCCAATTTCAAGGCAACTGGGGCTTTACCTCCAAAAATCAACAAACATAAAAAAAGAAAGCTCATCAATGTCGCGAAGTATTTTGTTTGGGATGAACCATACCTATTCAAGAAGTGTTCAGATGGAATCCTTAGAAGATGTGTTTCAGAAGAAGAGGGAAGAGAGGTCTTATGGAACTGCCATGGCTCGTGCTATGGACGCCACTTTGGAGGGGAAAGAACTGCAACCAAGGTGTTACAAAGCGGATTCTTTTGGCCCACCCTTTTCAAGGATGCCAAGGAAGTAGAAAAGAGCTGCAATTAAAGCCAAATTGCTGGAAATCTACCCAAAAGAAATGAGATGCCACAGAATTTCATCTTAGAACTGGAATTGTTTGATGTATGGGGAATCGCTTTCATGGGACCATTTCCAACCCCATATTCAAACAAGTATATCCTAGTAGCAGTGGATTACGTTTCCAAGTGGGTAGAGGCCATTGCAACCCCAACAAATGATAACAAGGTGGTCATAAACTTCCTCAGAAAGAATATCTTTAGCCGGTTCGGAGTCCCACAAGCCCTCATCAGTGATGGAGGGAGCCATTTTTGTAACAAGCCACTAGAAGCTCTTCTCCTACGATACGGGGTAAAGCACAAGGTTGCCACACCTTATCACCCCCAAACAAGTGGGCAAACCGAGATATCTAACATAGAGATAAAAAGGATTCTGAAAAAGACTGTAGGAGCATCAAGAAAGGACTGGTGGAAGAAGCTAGATGATGCTCTTTGGGCATACAGAACGGCATTCAAAACACCAATCGGGATGTCCCCATATCAACTGGTGTATGGAAAATCCTGTCATTTACCATTGGAGCTTGAACACAAAGCCTTCTGGGCTCTCAAGCTACTAAATTTTGATAGCCTTGCCGCTGGTGAAAAAAGAGTCCTGCAGCTGCAGGAAATGGAGGAGTTCAGATCTCAAGCCTATGAAAATGCCAAGATCTATAAAGAAAAGGAAAAGAGAAGAGATGACCTCAATCTAACACCCAGAAGTTTCGAAAAGGGACAGCAAGTGCTCCTCTACAACTCCAAATTGAGACTCTTCCCTGGGAAACTCAAATCAAGGTGGTCTGGACCCTTTCTTGTCACAAAGGTCTCGCCATATGGACACATAGAAATCATGGAGGAAAGCTCAAGGAGGACTTTCACTGTGAATGGACAAAGGCTCAAGCATTACATGGGCAACATGGGGGAAAGCCCCAAAGTGAAATATCATCTCAACTGATAGAGAAATCATCGAGCTAGCGATGCTAAAAGAGCGCTTCGTTGGGAGGCAACTGATGAGTATTTTGGTGGAAAAATAAATTTCTCCCAAAACACACAAATCTAACCGGCAAGTGCACCGGGTCGCATCAAGTAACAATAACTCACGGGAGTGAGGTCGATCCCACAGGGATTGATGGATCAAGCAATTTTAGTGGGTGATTAGTTTAGTCAAGCTGACATTTAGTGAATTGTGTGAAATTGTAGCCAACATAAAGTAAATGACAATGAATTTAAAGTTGCAAAATGTAAATTGGCAAGTAACTTAAAGAGCAAGAAATTAAAATTGCAAGAATCTTAAATGACAAGAAATATAAATTGCATTAAATGTAAAGGGAATTGGGAATTGGATTTGCAGAAATTCAACAAGGAAAAGTTAAATTGCAACAAGCAGAGAAGTAAAAGATGGATTTGATTGATTCGGAACCAAAACAGAAATGTAAATAAACATGAAAAGCAATAAACAGAGAATGTAAAATTGGAATTAAGATCTCAGAACCCAAGAGACTAGATAACCAAGTCTAGATCTCAATGCCTTCCTAGATCCAACAAGAACAATTGCAAAGGAAATGTAAATTGCAGAGAAAGTAGATGAAGAGCAATTAACAGAAATTTCGATTCAATTAAGCAGTAAAGAAAGCAGAGAGAAATCTCAGAGGGAGAATGAAACAGAACACCTTCAATTCTCCACCCAAGACTCAAAAACAAAGAAAAGAAAATTTAAAGAGAGCTCTTGAATCCTCGTGCTCCCTTATGGAGCCAGCCTCCTCACAAATATGAAAATGATGCCTTATATAGGCTTTACAAAATGGAAATGAAAATGAAAACAAATTACAATTAAATGAAATTCCTATTTTATCTATTTCTTGTGCCTTTGAGTGATGATCATGGGCCCTTGCTCTTGATGGAATTGGGTTGAAAGAGGCCTTGGTTGATTGCTCTTGGAGTTTGGAGAAGAACCAAAGTGAACCAAATGAACTGGGTTGGAGTTTTGCAAAAGTTGGAGTAAAAGTTTGAGCAAAAGTTCCAACATTTCATATCAGCCACCATAACTTGCTGCTATCCACGTTGGGACAAAAGTTAGGGGTCTAACTTTTGCTCCAACGTTGGCCTCCCTTATGCACATTTATGGCGCCAACTTTGTCCTCTTGTCATGTTGCCAATTTTATGCCCAATATAGACTATCATATATGATTGGAAAGCTCAAAATGTCAGCTTTCTAACCCACTTGGAATCACTTCAATTGGACATCTACAACTCAAGTTATGATCATTTGAAGAGGGCATGGTTGCTGGCTTTGGTGTGCAGCGTTTGAGGTAAAGTTTGCCTCAAACGTTGGCGAAAACGCCAGTTCTGGAGGCTCAAACGTATTGTCCACCCCATACTATTATATATTGTTCGAAAGCCCTGAATGTCTACTTTCCATTGCCGTTGGAAGCGGATCAATTGGAGCTCTACAGCTCGAGCTATACTCCTTTGAAGGTGCAGAGGTCAGTTGGCCTCACTGCAGGAGGTTGCCACCATGTTCGTTTATACACATTGCGGGGCAGTTTTCTCCCTCAATTTTAGTGTCCACCATGCAGTGCCATATATGCTTGGAAAGCTCTTGATTCCTACTTTCCAATGCTTCTTGAATCACCTCATTTGGAGCTCTGTAGCTCAAGTTATTCTTGTTGGAAGTATACCCCCTTCAAGCTGTTGTGGTGTGTGGCGCCAACGTTAGCCCAAAAGTTAGAGGCTAACGTTGGCGCAAACTTTTTGCTCCCAGGGTGTGTTTTTCATGCGCCAACGTTAGCCTAAAAGTTAGAGGCTAACGTTGGCGCAAACTTTTGCTCCCCCTTTGTATTGTTCATGTGCCAACGTTAGCCCAAAAGTTAGAGGCTAACGTTGGCGCAAACTTTTGGTGGCCAGGGGGTGTTTTTCTCATGCCAACGTTAGCCACAAAGTTAGGGGCTAATGTTGGCGCAAACTTTTGGTGCCCAGGGAGTAACTTTCATGTGCCAACGTTAGCCTAAAAGTTAGGGGCTAACGTTGGGGCTAACTTTTCACCCAAAAGTTTGTGCAAAAGTTTGAGGCTAACTTTTGGTCCAGCTTTTTGCTTCCGGGTTCATTTTCACTTATTCCATTGTCCTCTCTTTACTCCTAGCCATTCCTTCTTGCTTCAACCTTTCTTCAAGCTTTCTTCACCTATCATCAATCAACCAAACACATCAATGCTATGCTCAAAATCATGAGATATTCATTCTTTCATAATATATGACAATTATAGCATAAAGCCTCATGAAATAGCATGAATTCATACATGGTTGATTAAATCAAAGGAAACATGAAAATCTATCAAATTGGCTTGCTTTTGGCTCAAGAAAGTGCAATATTCCTATTGAAAACAAAGGAAAAAGCATAGAAAAACATGACATGGTGACATGTCATCACAACACCAAACTTAAACCTTGCTTGTCCCCAAGCAAGAAAAGAATCATGCAATAAAGATTGACAATCCAAGGCAAGAAGAATAGCAACTCAATGTTCATGGTGAGCTAGTTTTCTAAGCATGCTACAATCACAAAAGAAATATAAATGATTGATGCTTCCATCTAGCTCAATTTATGAAACCTTTCTCTTATATTTCTTCCTTGAAACAAGCTTTTGATTTTCTTATTTAGCTTCTCCTTTTGGGTGCTTTGCCCCATGAGTTGATAACAAAGCTACGACTTCTAAATGCTTTGTTTTCAAGTATTACCACTTGATACATAAGCACCACAAGCATTTGATTAGAGGACTTCATTAAGCTCATTTTCCTTTTCTTTTCTTAACTCTCTAATCATTGATGCTCAGAGCCTTGAGCTTTGAGGGAGTGCTTTTGCACTTTGAGCCTAGCCTTGACTTCTAAGTGTTTTGTTTCCAAGCATTTGGCTTGATACATAAACACCACAAGCACTTAACAAATAAATTACCATTGGTACTCAGAGCCTTCATCTTTCTCGTTCTTTCCCTTTTTCTTTTCTTGCTTTATTTTGCATTTGCTTTCAAGGTTTTCATGATTTTAAAAGATTTCACAAAATGTCCTAGATGAAAACTTCAATTAAATAAAATCCAATGCAATTAAGCAACAATCAAACATACTAGCTTTCCAATACTTTTATGCACATGCTAAAATCTTCTTTAATGCCTTGTTTGTTTATGATCATGATACTTTGTTACTTTTGAATTCACAAAACTCAAGTTGGTAATCATAATGACATAGCACCATGTTGCAATTTAGAAATCAAACTATGCCTTTTCATACACACATGCATACAGAGAAGATAAAGACAATCATGCAGTTTATAGTGCTTGAAACAAATGAGAGGAAAAGGAACTTTACAACCTTGTAGTTCATCTTCTCTATTGTTGTCATTTTCCTCCCATTCTCCTCCTTCCCATACCAAACTCAGAATGCTTGCTCATCCTCAAGCAACTATTAGAACCGTGGCTTTGGGGCTAAGATGGATCATGAATGTCTTACACAAGAAATGTTAGTAGTACATGTGTTTCAAGCAAGTAAAATTAAAGATAATAATCAAGGCACAAGAGACAGAGACATTGTGATTGCAAGCTTAAGAAGGTGAGCATAATATTTTGCATAAAGAATAAGTGGCACACCAAACTTAGTGTGACACTTTCACTTGGAATCAATGCAAATATCCAGTAAAGATTTGAAGCAAATTGTGTTGCATAGCAACACCAAACTTAGAATGCAATCCTATGTCCATTTATTTGAATTAAAACCAAGCAAATGAAACTGTTCTTTATTAAATACGATCACTAAGCCAAGAATCTGTCATTAATAAAGCTCTCTTGGTGATGTATTAATAAACACAGCAAATAAGCATACTAAAATGAAAGCATTAAAAACAAAGAATTAACTAAAGTAAACAGAATAACAAAATATCAAACCAAAAGAAAATTAACACTGCAAAGACATTATGGTTATGCAGACAAGTGGTGTTGCTGAATGATTTGCATAGAGAAATAGGTGGCACACCAAACTTAGAATCTTGGTGTGTCGCTTTCATTTTTTTGATTTGATGCAATCATCCAAAAAGATTGAAAACAATTTGTTGCAAGGCAACACCAAACTTAGAATGTAACCATATGCCAATTTATTGAATTTGAAACAAAACAAAGAACGAAAGCAAAGCAGATAAGAGAATTTGTACCTACTGTTGACATGTTGTTTACTTTCTTCCTCTTCTTCCAGTTTGTTAAGAGGAATGACTCCAAGAGGGGAGAAGCTTCAGTTATTGTCCCCTGTCTTGGTCTTCTTTCAACAAGCTCCCTTGTGAAATTGGCTTGATTGATCTTGCTTGCTAGATCAGGGGGAGGATTGTTTGCAGTTGACCTTCTCATGAATATTGTCCTTGGTATCTTGGTCACAATCCTCTTCTTGGTGCTTTTGTCAATTGCCTTCACTTCTTGGATGTCAAGACATGGTTGCTGTGTGATTATTGGAGTGATTTCTTCACTAAGGGCCTCTTGTATTGGTGGTTCCACGAGCCTTTCCTTCATGTGATTTTCTGCTTCACTTGAGTGTGAATTCTCTGGAATGACTTCCTCACTTTCATGCTCCTCCACTCCTTTCTTTGCACCCAACATTTGTTTAAATAGCTCTATGATGGGGGAGGTTTGTTGATCTTCCCAACATTTCTTCATCTCCTCATCATACCTTTCAATCATGGATTCAAGTGTTGAGGCGTTTTGGTCCAGGGAGGTTTGTGAGAGTTGTGAGTCTTCATGTTCTCTTGTCGTCTCAAGTGCAGTTTCAGGTTCCACTACTTTCACCACCTCTTCTTTTTTTGTAATTTCACTTGACACAGGGACCTTGCATTCTTGTTTTTCCATTTTCTCCTTCCTTGCATTCAACAATTGGCCTACCATCACTTCCATGTTTTTGAGGGAGTTTCCTAGTTCTTTATGGTATTTTTCTTCCTCCTCCGCAAATCTTTTGAGCATGGACTCAATCTTTGAGAGGCTTTGGTTCATGGAAGTTTGTGTGGGTGGTGAGTTTTGACAGAGGCTTTCTGTTGAAGCGTGGTCAAGTGATGATATCTTTGGATGAATATCATATGGAGCACTAGAATTCCCTTCCCAGCCACCATTAGAGTCATGACTTGCATCATTTTGTGGTGGAGGAAAATATCCCATATGATTTTCTTTCTTATATTGTGGTTCTGAAGCATGGCTCCATGAATTGGAGAGCCCAGAATTTGAAGTTTCTTGGTGATATTCCCATCCATCATTAGAGATTGGTGATGGTGGGTAATATCCCATAGAATTTGTTTGATCATAAGATGAGTTGAACTCCATTTGAGTTTTGTAAAACACACAACCAAGAAAAATTGAAATTACTCATATCAGAGATGAGAATTTCTTAGTGAGGCAAAAACTCAAACACCTTGGTTTCACTTTGAAACAGAAAACAAAAATAAAGAAAATGCTTGATCTAGACTTCTCACCCACATAATCATTGTTGATCTAAATCAATCCCCGGCAACGGCGCCATAAACTTGATGAGTATTTTGGTGGAAAAATAAATTTCTCCCAAAACACACAAATCTAACCGGCAAGTGCACCGGGTCGCATCAAGTAATAATAACTCACGGGAGTGAGGTCGATCCCATAGGGATTGATGGATCAAGCAATTTTAGTGGGTGATTAGTTTAGTCAAGCTGACATTTAGTGAATTGTGTGAAATTATAGCCAACAGAAAGTAAATGACAATGAATTTAAAGTTGCAGAATGTAAATTGGCAAGTAACTTAAAGAGCAAGAAATTAAAATTGCAAGAATCTTAAATGACAAGAAATATAAATTGCATTAAATGTAAAGGGAATTGGGAATTGGATTTGCAGAAATTCAACAAGGAAAAGTTAAATTGCAACAAGCAGAGAAGTAAAAGATGGATTTGATTGATTCGGAACCAAAACAGAAATGTAAATAAACATGAAAAGCAATAAACAGAGAATGTAAAATTGGAATTAAGATCTCAGAACCCAAGAGACTAGATAACCAAGTCTAGATCTCAATGCCTTCCTAGATCCAACAAGAACAATTGCAAAGGAAATGTAAATTGCAGAGAAAGTAGATGAAGAGCAATTAACAGAAATTTCGATTCAATTAAGCAGTAAAGAAAGCAGAGAGAAATCTCAGAGGGAGAATGAAACAGAACACCTTCAATTCTCCACCCAAGACTCAAAAACAAAGAAAAGAAAATTTAAAGAGAGCTCTTGAATCCTCGTGCTCCCTTATGGAGCCAGCCTCCTCACAAATATGAAAATGATGCCTTATATAGGCTTTACAAAATGGAAATGAAAATGAAAACAAATTACAATTAAATGAAATTCCTATTTTATCTATTTCTTGTGCCTTTGAGTGATGATCATGGGCCCTTGCTCTTGATGGAATTGGGTTGAAAGAGGCCTTGGTTGATTGCTCTTGGAGTTTGGAGAAGAACCAAAGTGAACCAAATGAACTGGGTTGGAGTTTTGCAAAAGTTGGAGTAAAAGTTTGAGCAAAAGTTAGGGGCTAACTTTTGCTCCAACTTTTCATATCAGCCACCATAACTTGCTGCTATCCACGTTGGGACAAAAGTTAGGGGTCTAACTTTTACTCCAACGTTGGCCTCCCTTATGCACATTTATGGCGCCAACTTTGTCCTCTTGTCATGTTGCCAATTTTATGCCCAATATAAACTATCATGTATGATTGGAAAGCTCTAAATGTCAGCTTTCTAACCCACTTAGAATCACTTCAATTGGACATCTACAACTCAAGTTATGATCATTTGAAGAGGGCATGGTTGCTGGCTTTGGTGTGCAGCGTTTGAGGTAAAGTTTGCTTCAAACGTTGGCGAAAACGCCAGTTCTGGAGGCTCAAACGTATTGTCCACCCCATACTATTATATATTGTTCGAAAGCCCTGAATGTCTACTTTCCATTGCCATTGGAAGCGCATCAATTGGAGCTCTACAGCTCGAGTTATACTCCGTTGAAGGTGCAGAGGTCAGTTGGCCTCACTGCAGGTTGCCACCATGTTCATTTATGCACATTGCGGGGCAGTTTTCTCCCTCAATTTTAGTGTCCACCATGCAGTGCCATATATGCTTGGAAAGCTCTTGATTCCTACTTTCCAATGCTTCTTGAATCACCTCATTTGGAGCTCTGTAGCTCAAGTTATTCTTGTTGGAAGTATACCCCCTTCAAGCTGTTGTGGTGTGTGGCGCCAACGTTAGCCCAAAAGTTAGAGGCTAACGTTGGCGCAAACCTTTTGCTCCCAGGGTGTGTTTTTCATGTGCCAACGTTAGCCTAAAAGTTAGAGGCTAACATTGGCGCAAACTTTTGCTCCCCCTTTGTATTGTTCATGTGCCAACGTTAGCCCAAAAGTTAGAGGCTAACGTTGGCGCAAACTTTTGGTGGCCAGGGGGTGTTTTTCTCATGCCAACGTTAGCCACAAAGTTAGGGGCTAACGTTGGCGCAAACTTTTGGTGCCCAGGGAGTAACTTTCATGTGCCAACGTTAGCCCAAAAGTTAGGGGCTAACGTTGGGGCTAACTTTTCACCCAAAAGTTTGTGCAAAAGTTTGAGGCTAACTTTTGGTCCAGCTTTTTGCTTCCGGGTTCATTTTCACTTATTCCATTGTCCTCTCTTTACTCCTAGCCATTCCTTCTTGCTTCAACCTTTCTTCAAGCTTTCTTCACCTATCATCAATCAACCAAACACATCAATGCTATGCTCAAAATCATGAGATATTCATTCTTTCATAATATATGACAATTATAGCATAAAGCCTCATGAAATAGCATGAATTCATACATGGTTGATTAAATCAAAGGAAACATGAAAATCTACCAAATTGGCTTGCTTTTGGCTCAAGAAAGTGCAATATTCCTATTGAAAACAAAGGAAAAAGCATAGAAAAACATGACATGGTGACATGTCATCACAACACCAAACTTAAACCTTGCTTGTCCCCAAGCAAGAAAAGAATCATGCAATAAAGATTGACAATCCAAGGCAAGAAGAATAGCAACTCAATGTTCATGGTGAGCTAGTTTTCTAAGCATGCTACAATCACAAAAGAAATATAAATGATTGATGCTTCCATCTAGCTCAATTTATGAAACCTTTCTCTTATATTTCTTCCTTGAAACAAGCTTTTGATTTTCTTATTTAGCTTCTCCTTTTGGGTGCTTTGCCCCATGAGTTGATAACAAAGCTACGACTTCTAAATGCTTTGTTTTCAAGTATTACCACTTGATACATAAGCACCACAAGCATTTGATTAGAGGACTTCATTAAGCTCATTTTCCTTTTCTTTTCTTAACTCTCTAATCATTGATGCTCAGAGCCTTGAGCTTTGAGGGAGTGCTTTTGCACTTTGAGCCTAGCCTTGACTTCTAAGTGTTTTGTTTCCAAGCATTTGGCTTGATACATAAACACCACAAGCACTTAACAAATAAATTACCATTGGTACTCAGAGCCTTCAGCTTTCTTGTTCTTTCCCTTTTTCTTTTCTTGCTTTATTTTGCATTTGCTTTCAAGGTTTTCATGATTTTAAAAGATTTCACAAAATGTCCTAGATGAAAACTTCAATTAAATAAAATCCAATGCAATTAAGCAACAATCAAACATACTAGCTTTCCAATACTTTTATGCACATGCTAAAATCTTCTTTAATGCCTTGTTTGTTTATGATCATGATACTTTGTTACTTTTGAATTCACAAAACTCAAGTTGGTAATCATAATGACATAGCACCATGTTGCAATTTAGAAATCAAACTATGCCTTTTCATACACACATGCATACAGAGAAGATAAAGACAATCATGCAGTTTATAGTGCTTGAAACAAATGAGAGGAAAAGGAACTTTACAACCTTGTAGTTCATCTTCTCTATTGTTGTCATTTTCCTCCCATTCTCCTCCTTCCCATACCAAACTCAGAATGCTTGCTCATCCTCAAGCAACTATTAGAACCGTGGCTTTGGGGCTAAGATGGATCATGAATGTCTTACACAAGAAATGTTAGTAGTACATGTGTTTCAAGCAAGTAAAATTAAAGATAATAATCAAGGCACAAGAGACAGAGACATTGTGATTGCAAGCTTAAGAAGGTGAGCATAATATTTTGCATAAAGAATAAGTGGCACACCAAACTTAGTGTGACACTTTCACTTGGAATCAATGCAAATATCCAGTAAAGATTTGAAGCAAATTGTGTTGCATAGCAACACCAAACTTAGAATGCAATCCTATGTCCATTTATTTGAATTAAAACCAAGCAAATGAAACTGTTCTTTATTAAATACGATCACTAAGCCAAGAATCTGTCATTAATAAAGCTCTCTTGGTGATGTATTAATAAACACAGCAAATAAGCATACTAAAATGAAAGCATTAAAAACAAAGAATTAACTAAAGTAAACAGAATAACAAAATATCAAACCAAAAGAAAATTAACACTGCAAAGACATTATGGTTATGCAGACAAGTGGTGTTGCTGAATGATTTGCATAGAGAAATAGGTGGCACACCAAACTTAGAATCTTGGTGTGTCGCTTTCATTTTTTTGATTTGATGCAATCATCCAAAAAGATTGAAAACAATTTGTTGCAAGGCAACACCAAACTTAGAATGTAACCATATGCCAATTTATTGAATTTGAAACAAAACAAAGAACGAAAGCAAAGCAGATAAGAGAATTTGTACCTACTGTTGACATGTTGTTTACTTTCTTCCTCTTCTTCCAGTTTGTTAAGAGGAATGACTCCAAGAGGGGAGAAGCTTCAGTTATTGTCCCCTGTCTTGGTCTTCTTTCAACAAGCTCCCTTGTGAAATTGGCTTGATTGATCTTGCTTGCTGGATCAGGGGGAGGATTGTTTGCAGTTGACCTTCTCATGAATATTGTCCTTGGTATCTTGGTCACAATCCTCTTCTTGGTGCTTTTGTCAATTGCCTTCACTTCTTGGATGTCAAGACATGGTTGCTGTGTGATTATTGGAGTGATTTCTTCACTAAGGGCCTCTTGTATTGGTGGTTCCACGAGCCTTTCCTTCATGTGATTTTCTGCTTCACTTGAGTGTGAATTCTCTGGAATGACTTCCTCACTTTCATGCTCCTCCACTCCTTTCTTTGCACCCAACATTTGTTTTAATAGCTCTATGATGGGGGAGGTTTGTTGATCTTCCCAACATTTCTTCATCTCCTCATCATACCTTTCAATCATGGATTCAAGTGTTGAGGCGTTTTGGTCCAGGGAGGTTTGTGAGAGTTGTGAGTCTTCATGTTCTCTTGTCGTCTCAAGTGCAGTTTCAGGTTCCACTACTTTCACCACCTCTTCTTTTTTTGTAATTTCACTTGACACAGGGACCTTGCATTCTTGTTTTTCCATTTTCTCCTTCCTTGCATTCAACAATTGGCCTACCATCACTTCCATGTTTTTGAGGGAGTTTCCTAGTTCTTTATGGTATTTTTCTTCCTCCTCCGCAAATCTTTTGAGCATGGACTCAATCTTTGAGAGGCTTTGGTTCATGGAAGTTTGTGTGGGTGGTGAGTTTTGACAGAGGCTTTCTGTTGAAGCGTGGTCAAGTGATGATATCTTTGGATGAATATCATATGGAGCACTAGAATTCCCTTCCCAGCCACCATTAGAGTCATGACTTGCATCATTTTGTGGTGGAGGAAAATATCCCATATGATTTTCTTTCTCATCTTGTGGTTCTGAAGCATGGCTCCATGAATTGGAGAGCCCAGAATTTGAAGTTTCTTGGTGATATTCCCATCCATCATTAGAGATTGGTGATGGTGGGTAATATCCCATAGAATTTGTTTGATCATAAGATGAGTTGAACTCCATTTGAGTTTCGTAAAACACACAACCAAGAAAAATTGAAATTACTCATATCAGAGATGAGAATTTCTTAGTGAGGCAAAAACTCAAACACCTTGGTTTCACTTTGAAACAGAAAACAAAAATAAAGAAAATGCTTGATCTAGACTTCTCACCCACATAATCATTGTTGATCTAAATCAATCCCCGGCAACGGCGCCATAAACTTGATGAGTATTTTGGTGGAAAAATAAATTTCTCCCAAAACACACAAATCTAACCGGCAAGTGCACCGGGTCGCATCAAGTAATAATAACTCACGGGAGTGAGGTCGATCCCATAGGGATTGATGGATCAAGCAATTTTAGTGGGTGATTAGTTTAGTCAAGCTGACATTTAGTGAATTGTGTGAAATTGTAGCCAACAGAAAGTAAATGACAATGAATTTAAAGTTGCAGAATGTAAATTGGCAAGTAACTTAAAGAGCAAGAAATTAAAATTGCAAGAATCTTAAATGACAAGAAATATAAATTGCATTAAATGTAAAGGGAATTGGGAATTGGATTTGCAGAAATTCAACGAGGAAAAGTTAAATTGCAACAAGCAGAGAAGTAAAAGATGGATTTGATTGATTCGGAACCAAAACAGAAATGTAAATAAACATGAAAAGCAATAAACAGAGAATGTAAAATTGGAATTAAGATCTCAGAACCCAAGAGACTAGATAACCAAGTCTAGATCTCAATGCCTTCCTAGATCCAACAAGAACAATTGCAAAGGAAATGTAAATTGCAGAGAAAGTAGATGAAGAGCAATTAACAGAAATTTCGATTCAATTAAGCAGTAAAGAAAGCAGAGAGAAATCTCAGAGGGAGAATGAAACAGAACACCTTCAATTCTCCACCCAAGACTCAAAAACAAAGAAAAGAAAATTTAAAGAGAGCTCTTGAATCCTCGTGCTCCCTTATGGAGCCAGCCTCCTCACAAATATGAAAATGATGCCTTATATAGGCTTTACAAAATGGAAATGAAAATGAAAACAAATTACAATTAAATGAAATTCCTATTTTATCTATTTCTTGTGCCTTTGAGTGATGATCATGGGCCCTTGCTCTTGATGGAATTGGGTTGAAAGAGGCCATGGTTGAGAAGAACCAAAGTGAACCAAATGAACCGGGTTGGAGTTTTGCAAAAGTTGGAGTAAAAGTTTGAGCAAAAGGGCTAACTTTTGCTCCAACTTTTCATATCAGCCACCATAACTTGCTGCTATCCACGTTGGGACAAAAGTTAGGGGTCTAACTTTTGCTCCAACGTTGGCCTCCCTTATGCACATTTATGGCGCCAACTTTGTCCTCTTGTCATGTTGCCAATTTTATACCCAATATAGACTATCATATATGGTTAGAAAGCTCTAAATGTCAGCTTTCTAACCCACTTAGAATCACTTCAATTGGCCATCTACAACTCAAGTTATGATCATTTGAAGAGGGCATGGTTGCTGGCTTTGGTGTGCAGCGTTTGAGGTAAAGTTTGCCTCAAACGTTGGCAAAAACGCCAGTTCTGAAGGCCCAAACGTATTGTCCACCCCATACTATTATATATTGTTGGAAAGCCCTGAATGTCTACTTTCCATTGCCGTTGGAAGCGCATCAATTGGATCTCTACAGCTCGAGTTATACTCCGTTGAAGGTGCAGAGGTCAGTTGGCCTCACTGCAGGTTGCCACCATGTTCGTTTATGCACATTGCGGGGCAGTTTTCTCCCTCAATTTTAGTGTCCACCATGCAGTGCCATATATGCTTGGAAAGCTCTTGATTCCTACTTTCCAATGCTTCTTAAATCACCTCATTTGGAGCTCTGTAGCTCAAGTTATTCTTGTTGGAAGTATACCCCCTTCAAGCTGTTGTGGTGTGTGGTGCCAACGTTAGCCCAAAAGTTAGAGGCTAACGTTGGCGCAAACTTTTTGCTCCCAGGGTGTGTTTTTCATGCGCCAACGTTAGCCTAAAAGTTAGAGGCTAACGTTGGCGCAAACTTTTGCTCCCCCTTTGTATTGTTCATGTGCCAACGTTAGCCCAAAAGTTAGAGGCTAACGTTGGCGCAAACTTTTGGTGGCCAGGGGGTGTTTTTCTCATGCCAACGTTAGCCACAAAGTTAGGGGCTAACGTTGGCGCAAACTTTTGGTGCTCAGGGAGTAACTTTCATGTGCCAACGTTAGCCCAAAAGTTAGGGGCTAACGTTGGGGCTAACTTTTCACCCAAAAGTTTGTGCAAAAGTTTGAGGCTAACTTTTGGTCCAGCTTTTTACTTCCTGGTTCATTTTCACTTATTCCATTATCCTCTCTTTACTCCTAGCCATTCCTTCTTGCTTCAACCTTTCTTCAAGCTTTCTTCACCTATCATCAATCAACCAAACACATCAATGCTATGCTCAAAATCATGAGATATTCATTCTTTCATAATATATGACAATTATAGTATAAAACCTCATGAAATAGCATGAATTCATACATGGTTGATTAAATCAAAGGAAACATGAAAATCTACCAAATTGGCTTGCTTTTGGCTCAAGAAAGTGCAATATTCCTATTGAAAACAAAGGAAAAAGCATAGAAAAACATGACATGGTGACATGTCATCAGCAACCCAACCTAAGGTAGTTTCCTTTTCATGATCATTTCAATAAAAGTTACAAGTAGTTTACCCTGTATTGCGAGGAGCTAAGTTTGGTGTTTCATACCAAAACAATCCAAGAGTGACTGTGTAATTTTAAGTTTGGTGTTCCACCAAAGATTTCAATTAGAACCACATTACACCTCTTTAATGGCAAGTTGCTAGCCCCAACCAATCAGGGAAACCACTTAACAATCGTTTAGTTTCTATTTCATAGTCATTTTATTAACAAAAGCACATGAGGTTCTCTACATGTATTCAATCTGTGCATTAGGCAAGGAACTAAGTTTGGTGTTCACACACCAAATTGAGTTCAGAAATTCACAAGCATACATGCATGCTAACTATTCCTCAAGTGCTTGGGGAATAAGCAACTTCCAATAACTTTGCAGGGATTCAATCAATCTTCTGGAAAAACAGTGCACCATCATCCAAGGAGGCGAGGAAGGATGCAGAAGCTATGGATGATGACAACAAAGGGATAGCTGGAAGGCACCACCAAAAGGTTGTATTGTTATTTGATTCCATATGCTTGGAAATGCTCAAATTGGAAGTCTGAATGTGCCCCTGATTAATAGTTACTCTTTAGCTTAAATCACTAGAATTTAATGTTTGTTTTCCTTGCTTTTGTCATATGCTTGCTAGTCTAATGTCACTACTGCATTCTCACCTTGCTCACTTGTATGCTTGTCCCTTTAAGTCAAATAAAAAGAGATGTTATGAAAGACCAGAGTGATGTTCAAATTGTGGAGTAAGTTCTTAAGCTTGTGGGGTAGTAATTACTTAGCTAAGTTTGTTCACCAACAAGGTAGGAAAGCAACTACCTATCGTGAATCATATGCTTGAAACACAGCCCATGAGACTAGCTAAATAACAAGATCCCAATAAGAAAAGGGGAAAATAAAAGTTGAGAAATAAAGAAAAAGAGTAAGAAATAAGGCTAGGCACCAAGGGTTGAATCTTAAGGCATGTGTCTGTGGTGCTCCTGTACAAAGGATATACTTGGATGAATAAGCTCTCAGGGGTGCCTTATCACTTGGTAACTTGGGTTAACTAACCCGGGATTATCAGCTGAAAGTCCACTATCAAGAGTAACCTTTGCTACAGAACACTTAGTAACCCAAAGAGGTGCTGGACACCAAGGTCTCAAGAAAGAAAATAACAAACCATGTGCCTGTGGTGTGAATGTATGGGGGAAAGAGACTTGAGGGAGTAAGTCCTTAGGGGTATCTTAACACCTAGCACCTTGAACCAACTGGTTCAGGAGTGCTGGCTGAAAGCTTATCTTAAAGAGTCACCCCCTTACAGAGCACCTAGTCTAAAGAACACAATTAAACCCTGAAAAGACAAAGGGATCAATGAATAAAAGTCTCATAGGGTGCAATCAAGTGAGTATTCCAGGGCATGGTAAAGGTTTGAAAGCCAATGAAGGAATGAACCAAAGTTGTTATGCATGAAACCCCATAAAACCAAGAACATGACTTCCACAATAATGACTCATCTCTCTTATCATTTCATTCATCATTCTCATGTTTCAGTACTTGCTTAGGGACAAGCAAGCTTTAAGTTTGGTGTTGTGATGCCAGGACATTTTGGCCAGTTTCACTGACCTTTTCTTTACTGTTTTAGGGTAGTTTCATGCATTTTCTAAGTTAATAAGCAAGTTTTGGGTAGATAATCACTTACATCTTGATTCAAGCAAACATTGTGAATTTCATGTAATTTTATGAGAATTATGCATGAATTGAATGACAAATTGGATAATGCATGTCTCATAACTTGGATTAGAGCTTTGATGCACCTTATTTGCTTTATTTTAGGACAAAGGAAGCAAGGAAGAGCCACATTAGCAGCCACGTTAATCTAATTAACGTGACCACTAACATCGAATGGAAATAAACTTGCAACGTTAATGAGAAAAGTGATTGCCAATAATGCCTTCGAAAGCATTATGGCCCACGTTAATTGCCACGTTAACTACATTAACGTGGTAGTTAACGTGGAGAGAAAGGGAGCTCCAACGTTAATGGTAAAAGTGAATACCACTAACGCTCCAAATTGGCAATTAGCCACGTTAAGAGTCACGTTAACTCAGTTAACGTGAACTCTAACGTGTAAAGGGAAGACATCGCCAACGTTAGTGATACTCACCTTTGTCACTAACGTTGGACTAAGCCACTATGAGCCACGTTAGTTGCCACGTTAATTGCATTGACGTGGAAGCTAACGTGGAGGAAAGAAATGATGAGCCAACGTTAGTGACACTCACCTTTGTCACTAACGTTGGAGGTGGCAATCACCACCACGTTAGTGGCCACGTTAAGACAATTAACGTGAGGCACTAAAGTGAGAAGGGGCGTTTGGGGCGTTAGTGACAAAGGTAAGTGTCACTAATGCTCTCGAGGCTAAGGCATGCCCACGTTAAAAGCCACGTTAGTTATACTAACGTGGACTCTAATGTGAGAAAAGGGGGGCTAAGACCAACGTTATTGGCAAAGGTAAACGCCAATAACGCCTGCGATGGACCAAGAGGCAACGTTAGTGGTCACGTTAGTGTCACTAACGTTGAAGTTAACGTGAACCATCTTGGGTTAGGAATGTTAGTGAAAAAGGTGATTGTCACTAACGTTCTCGAACCCACATTTTCACTTAACGTTAACGCCACTAACGTCCTAGCTAAAGTCCATGCCTACTTCACACTTTCTTTGCAAGTAAAGCTGAGCCCACTGAAGACTCTAAACTGCTTCAACTCAAGATCCAAAGGCTCATATCCAAGACTTGAAGAGCCAACTAGAAGATCAGAAGAGTAGTATAAATAGGAGTAGTTTTGAACTAGAGAAGAGCTTTTGGATTGAGAGAACCACTCTCTATATAATTTTACTTTCTCTACAACTTCTAGTTTTACTTTCAAAATGTATTTTCCATCTTTGCTTTCCATTCCTAGAGCTATGAACAACTAAACCCCTTTCATTGGGTTAGAGAGCTCTGTTGTAATTTGATGGATCAATAATAGTTTTCATTATTCTTCTTCTTTCTTTTCTCTTGATTTTACTAGAAAGCTTTCAATCTTCATCCAATTGGGTAGTTATCTTGGAAAAGAAGCTATTCATACTTGGATCTCTTCGGAACCTTGGAAGAGGAATGAAGAGATCATGCTAGAAATGCTTTCTCATGTTGGACCAAATTGGGATTTGGACGGATATGGTGACATATAATTCTCCCAATACTTTGATTTGGAAATACATGTGGTATAATCAGTGACCATACTTCATCTCTTCTCATGAGAAATTAGACTAAGGAATTGGCTATTGATCAAGATTTGAGAGATTGAATTACCAAGGAATTGAAATTCAATCACTTAAGATTGCCAAGGAGATCAATGAATACATTGATTGAGGAAGAGATGAAAATGAACTTGATCCGGAGAATGCAACATCTCCTGAGCCCAAGGAATTCTCCATTTCTGATTTTACCCATTCTCTTTACTTTCTGCCATTTACTTTTATGCTAAATTCCCCATTTTCCATTTAATATTCTACAATTTACTTTCCGCCATTTACATTTTGCTCTTTACTTCCAGCATTTACATTTATGTTATTTACTTTCCCGCCATTTACGTTTCTGCAATTATCAACTCAATTTTGGCTTAGCTCAACTAGAACATTCCTCTTATTAAAGTTGCTTGACCAATCAATCCCTGTGGGATTCGACCTCACTCTATTGTGAGTTTTCACTTGACGACAATTCGGTATACTTGCCGAGGGAAAATTGTTGAGAGACAAGTTTCCATGCATCAGCGCTACGTTAAATTACTCAGCATTTTCGGGCAAGATTCAAAGCTGGAGAAAAAGTTTTGCGAACGACGCGCACGCGTGCTTTACGCGCACGGTCGATGGTGCACCTGGGATGAAGCACGCGCACGCGTACATGTCGCGCACGCGTGGGGTAGCGCTCACTAAGCCAACGTAGTGCTCCCTAAGTGAACGCCATTAAGGACGCGTACGTGTGAAAGTAGGCGCGTGAGTTTGGGAGCTGAAGACTGATAGTGACACGTACGCGTACATGACGCGTACGCGTCGATGAGCAAAAATAGAAAAAGGACGCGCACGCGTGGATGAATGAACACAACGCTCACTTAGAGAATGCAACGTTCCACTGGGAGATGGATCAGAATGGCATTTTGCTCTACTTCATACAATGCTAGAAAAGCGCACTCCAAGTGCTGAAGGCCAGAAATAGAAAGTTTATATATAGATAGGAATTTAATTTCCTAGAGAGACTCTCTTTTAGTTTTCAATTTTTAGAGTTTGGGATGGAGATCAGATCTGAATTTTCCTTTCTGTTTTTGGCTTTCTCATTTCTGTAATTGTTACTTTCTATTTTGGGTTTTCAACTTCAGATTGGAGAATTCTCCTGAATTTCTTCATCTTGGAGTTCTTTTTCATCTTTTTCCTTTGATAACTTTATGAATTGAAGATCTGATCTTAGCTTTTTGTCTTGTTTTCTTTCTTTTGCAATTTACACTTTTTTGTTTTGTTAAGAGAGTAATTGAGATTTTATTTTCCTTTCTGTTTCGTTAGTTTCCTACAATTTCTCATTTCCGAATCCTGATTGATTTATTTTCTAAGATTTTTCATCTGAGAGTTCTTTAGTTTACTGCATTTTACATTTTTCATTTCATCAAGTCATAAGTTCCATTCTGAACTCTTAGTTCATCAATTTCTCAAGTCATTGTCAACAATCACCATACGCACCACTCTTCCTTCTCTCTCGACTAACTCATCCGTAATACACCAGAAACTTAAACCTCCGTTTGTTAACTTTTCAAAGAAAAACCCAACTTAAACCCCTAGGACCTTTCCCATATTTCAATGCTCGAAAGTAAGCCCAAGAGTCTTAAAATGGTATTATAGAAGCTTACAACCTTGTTGGGAAGGTGAAATAGTTGAAAACAGAGTTTAAAATTATAAAACAGGGCGTGTGCGTGCACACTCCAGAACGATTTTCAAAGTATGTGTACGCACAAGAGTGTGCGTACGCACAGGTACTGATCCTTCTCGACTTGTGCATGCGCACAGGGCTATGCGTACGCACAAGTCGTAATTCTTCGTTAATGTGCACGCGCACAAGCTGTGCTAACACGGCAAATAGCACGCCCTTTCCTGCCTGTGCGTACGCACAGGTCTGCGCGTGCGCACAGGTTTTAAAAAGTGCAGGGTTGTGTGCAGGTCACCAAAAATCCATTTTTACCAAAGGCCTCAAAACTCCAATTTTTCCAAAACTCACAGTTCAAAACCAAACCTACCACAACCCAAACATTACCAAAACAACATAAAAGCCCATACCCTTCCTTTTCCAACTCAACCATCCATAGTCCCGATTACACTACTCAATACCATCAAATTCCTTACTCATCAACATCCAAAACCATCATAAATAATCTTTAACCAACATCAATCATCAACAGCTACTTCAAATCCTCATCACTTAACCTCAACATTATCAATCATTATCTGCACTCATATTACTACACTCAACATACGTACTCTCCAACATCACAATTTATAATTAGCACTAACAACATCAATATTCCTCATCAACCTTTATAATCATTTAATACCAATAATATCATTATTCATCATCAATCCTTAAATACCAACAACCTCATCACCAACACTAATCATCAATACTCACCAACACCACAATTTCCAATAATCATCCTCAACCACAATAATCCAATACAACCCACAATTATCATCAATTAACATATAAATATTCATACACCAACAACATTCAATCCTATCTTAGGTCAACTAGCCTAAGTGTCCATGAACATTACATATTACATAAAGAAAACCGAAACCATACCTTGACCGATTTCCAAAATGTTCCAAACATCAAAACGAAGCCACCAAGCTTGCTCCAAAGCCTCAATCAACTCCAACAAACACCAAAACTCAATCTAATATCACATATACATACCAACATCAAAATCTAAGATACACAAAACAACTAAACACAAGGATTTAGTGAAATCTTACCTTACCCAACATGATTAGGGGTAAAATCTAACATTTATCCGCTACTAGAGATCACCTAAACAAGCAAAACCACAAAATCTACCCAAAAACCAAACATAAAATGCGCAGAACCTAGGGCACGAAACTGGGAAATGAAGAGAGAGATCTTACCAGATTTCTTTAGATAGAAACATAGAGCTCGACGAGAGCTTCATGTGGCCACAAACGGCTAATCAATCAGAGCTCCGGATCAAAAGTTATGGCTTACGGAAAGTGGAGGTGAAAAGTAACCAACCGTCACCTCTCCTCTCTTCTCAATCTGCGCCCCTCTCTCTTTGTGGGGAGGAAAATGAGCTGAAAAGCTCATTAAGTGAGCTTATATATGTTGGACCTTGGGCCCGGTCCAACCCATTAGCATTTTTGGTCCGTTTGGCTCACTTTGGGCGAAAACCTTTAAGATTAGTGTCCGATTTTTGATTCTAAATTATTTTTCTCCTTTCAAAATAATAAATCAATTTTCAAAATATTATTTTCCAAAATACGTGGTACTGTACAGTCTAGAGCCAGTATTACCAGCTTAAACGCCAGTACGCATTTTTACAAAATCTTTTCGAAAGAAATACATTTTCCAACTCAGAAAAATTCACTGAAATCAAATTTCACATTTTTATTTTTAAATTAAAACTTCTAAATTTTGAATCTATTTTGGGCACTAAAATTATTTTATTAAAACGGTTTTACGTGAAAACGCGGGTTCTTACATCCTCCCCTCCTTAAAAATATTTTTGCCCTCGAAAATCCAAATCATGCGATGGGATATATATATATATATATATATATATATATATATATATATTCTCCACGAAGCATGCTACTTTCAACGTTACTAATCCAACAAGTTGCCAAGGCACCTCATTCACCATCATCCTATCGTGTCGACGTTCTCTCTCGCCAACTCTTTCATAGGATAGTTCACTCGGATAGGCAGAAAATGAGCGGATTTGGTTAAGCAAACCACGATCACCCAAACTGCCTCATAGCCCACTTCCACTGAGGAATCCCAAGAGACTGTATCGTTCCTGACGGCTTCTGATGCTCTATCTTCGCCTTCTAACACGTCAAACACTTGGATGCCACTGTAGCTACATCGCCTTTCATCCCAGGCCACCAAAACATCTTCTTTAAGTTACAACACATCTTTGTGCTTCCGGGATGAACAGAAAATCCACTGTAGTGAGCCCCCGACAACAAGTCTTGTCTCAAACTTTCGACACCCTGTGTGAAAACTCTCCCCTTATCTCTCCTCAAACTTTCACCCTCCTTAGCGAATTCTTCATGCCTTTTATCACCAACTGGTTGCAGCAATTTCTAAAGCTTCAGCTCATCTTGCTGAGCCCTCTGAATCTCCATCTTAATCGTGTTTGAAATCTGCAACTGGTTTAAACAAGATCTTCTGGCAACCTCACCAATGTCTAGCTTAAAATCCACAAACTTATCCACTAACTCCTCTTCCTTGATTCTCATCCAAGAAATTGTTAAAGACGTCCGACTCAATGCTTCTGATACCACATTCACCTTTCCAAGGGGATAACTCAGTTCAAAATTGTTGTTCTTAAGCAACTTCATCCAACTTCTCTAATGTGTACTAAGCTCTTTCTGATCAAAGACATACTTGAGACTCTCATGATTAGGAAAGACGCTAAACCCCACTCTGCACAGGTGGTGCCTCCAAATCTCCGGTGCAAACACAATCGCGCTAATTCCAGATCATGAGTTGAATAGTTCACCTCACGCGGTCCCAGCTGACATGATGCGTAAGCCACCAACTCCAGTGTTGCATCAACACGCAACTTAAACCCTTCAGAGAAGCGTCATAGTATACTTAGAACGGTTCATGCGGTTCGAACAAGATTAAAACAGGTGTTGAAGTTAACTTCTCCTTCAAAGTCTGAAAACTCCCTACATACTGCGACATCTAAACAAAGGTGTTTCCTTTCTTGTCAACTTTGTCATCGGTAGTGCAATTCAAGAAAACCCTTCTATGATTCTCCAGTAATATCCGGCTAAACCCAAAGAGCTTCTGACTTTCGCCACCGTTATAGATCCTTTCTATTCCATCACCGATTCTATCTTAGAAGGATCTACCGTTAGTCCTCTCTTACTCACCACATGACCTAAGAGCTTCACTTCTTCCTTCCGAACTCACACTTCGATAACTTAATGTACAACTTCCGCTGCGTCACTCTGATTGTCGTCATTAGAATCCGAAAATCCTTTCTTTTAAACCAAAATACCAAATTTGTAATACTTTTCAAAACCTTTAAAATAAGTTTATTCTAAATGAGTTCATTGTTAAAGCTCCTTCAATGGAATCAAAAATCATTCACTAGTAAGTTAAACACTTGAACTCACAGTTTTCTTAAATGGAAACTTTTCAGTTTGAATTACTTTCAATAAGATAATTTGGAAACCAAATTCACAAATGAACATAATCGGAGAACTCACTTTTCTTTTTAAACAATATCTTCCAAAACAAGAATTTTGGACGTAGTTTCAAAACCAAAGACTGCTTTTGTAATATTTCGCAAACCCGTAAAAACAAGTTCAATCTAGACCAGTTCGTTATGAAAGCTTTTTCAAAAGACTCCAAAGATTCATTTATTCTTAAATCAAAACTATTTCAATTTGAATCCCTTTTTATAAATGAAATTAAAAACCCAAAATCACAAGTTAACAAGATCATACAACTCACTTTCCTTTTTAAAATTGTACCAATTGATCAAAATTCCAGTCCTAGTTTCAAAACCAAATCATTCAAACCAGCATGCCTAAACCAAGTTTAAAAAAAATCAATCTAAGCTTTAAAACTTTTTCAACGTGAACGACGATAATCTATACCGTGAAGATAAATTGAGATTTGGCCATTGGCTTCATAATTACCTCAACCCTGTTGTTGTGATCTATCCACCCCACGTGCTCCTCAGTGTGGACAATCTCTAACCAAATTTTCCCGGTGCACCACACTTGTAACATAGTTTCTTACCCAACTGGCACGGCCTATTCAGATGGTAGCTCCCACACTCCTGACATTTCATATCAGAGGAGTAAGCTCTTGACCGCTTCTTTTCACCATATCTCTTGAAGTTCTGTTCCCTTCGCGTTCTCTACTAGTGTCTCCTCTACGAGTGTCCCTTGATGAGGCTACCATCTTTGTGCATTCCTCAACCACTCTTGCCTTGTTCACCAGATCGGAGAAAATCCGAATCTCCATAGGAGCCATAGCAGTCATGATGTCACCCTTCAAGCCACATTGATACTTGACACACTTCCAACTTTCATAGGTCTCCGGGGCACCTGACTTACCCTAGAAAACCTACAGAGTTCCACAAACTTGCTTGTGTAGTCCGCCACAGATAGAGAACCTTGCTATAGCTACATCAGTTCCATCTCCTTCGCTTCCCTTGCAGACTCAGGAAAGTACTTCTTGTAGAAGGCCGTCCAGAACATATCCCAGGAACATTGGCGTTCTGAAGTTGGAGCAAGCGGCATTCCACCTGCCACCAATGTTGGGCCTCTTCCAGAAGGTGATAAGCAGCAAACTCCATGTATTGGTTGTTCGGAAAATGCTGTGCTTGCAGTGCGCGCTCCATAGCTTGGAACTAGTTATCCGCTTCAGTGGGATTTGTCGATCCTCTGAAAGTCGGTGGGTGAACTTTCAGGAACATAGCTAGGGTCATCGGGACACTTCCCAAGTCATCACCATTTCTGTCTCCATTCCCCGCCGGTTGGCCTAACCTCTACGCAGCTTGCAGAGTCGCAGCAGCATTCGCCTCAATGGTGTTCGCAAGATTCGCCATTGCCGCCATGAACTCGGCATAGTTATCGGTCGGTTGCTCATTTCTACTCTCTCTTCGTGAACATGTACGACCTCGTCCGCGAGTAGCCATTAAGGTTTCTATTTACACCAAACAATCGATATCAAGGTGATCAGTCTCAATATCAAAAGCCTAGTGCTTCCATTATCCCAAACAGGCACTCACAAACAAGCATGCTATACAATATCAAGTAGATAACCTAATAGCATCAAAGAAAAAGACACACAGAGTATTGATGGACAAAATATTCGTATGCCGGTATAGAAATTAGCAATGAATCCAATCGTGAGTATAGTCTAACCGACACGCAAATATTGCATCAAACAATTCTAAAATCTATGACCGAGAGTATTGATCCCGGGTCGTTCTCCCTAGGATTGCCTTAGAGTGTGCATCATTGATTAGGAAGTCTTTTGTGGATTTGAGAGTTGGTGCAAGAGTTCAAGCTAACAAAAGTAAACGACAATTAATTGAGATAAAAGCCTTGGCTAAGGGTGAATATTGGAAGTTCCATCATTGTAGTTTTCTTCAATTGTGATAAGAATTGATTATTGCTTCACTTAATTAACCCCCTAACAATGGAAGAAAGTCAAGTGAAAGTAACTAACTTGAGTCACAAGTCCTAGTCTCACCCTAGGGAAGTCTAGCTTTAGTGCACTCCATGTCAATTAGCAATTTTCAATTCCTAATCAATAATTGATATCCACTACTCAAGTGTCTCCAACAACTCAACCCCTAAGCCACGTAAGAGAAATCTACTCCATAGCTAGGGTTGTTATTTTCACAAACAATTGATAGGCAATCATAAAATACATGATGAAATTAAGAGAAAAGAATTGAATTAAAGCTATCTAATCTAAGCAATCATCAACAATCAAGCAATTGAATGAAATTTCTCAATTCACTAATCAAAATTCAAAGTAACAAAGTCAAAAATCTAGATCCAAGAAAATGAATCAAAATAACACTAATTGGGAGTAGAAGAAGAGTAGATTTACAACTTGTATCAAAGTAAAAGTGAATTAGCAATGGATCTCACCATGAAATCAAAGGAGAATTACAATAGAGAAAGTGAAATACTAGAGAGAAGTTGGATTTTCTCTCTCTAAAAGCTAAAATGTAACTAACTACCCAAAATATCTAGAATTATTACTAATTGTCCCAACCCCCCTAATCCTTGGTCTTCTTAAGCTTTTCCCTCCAGAATTCTGCCCGAAAACAGGGCCTGCAACTGCCTGAAATCGCTGGCCACGTTTTCATCTTAAAAAGTCACGTGCGCCCATCGGAGCGTACGTGCACAGTGCGCGTATGCATTCCTGGGGTTTTTCACGACCCACGCGCAGGGGTACAGTGCGCGCGTACGTCCAAGGAATTATGGCCCAAGCATATAAGCGCGTCGGCTTCTCATCTCGGCTCCATTGCGCCAGCTCTGAGGTTGCACATCCACGCGTACGCGTACGATGCGCGTGCGCGCCCATGCCCAAATTCCAAAACTCTAATTTATTCTATGCTCTTTCCATTTATGCATGCTTCCTTCATCCCTCTTAGCCATTTTTGCCCTATAACTTCTGAAACCACTTAACAAACGGATCACAGCATCGAATGGTAATAGAGGAGGATTACAATATATCAATTTTGATGCAAAAGAAGCATGTTTTCATCTATGAAGTAGAGTTGGAAAAGGAACACAAAATCATGCATTTTTATATGAATAAGTGTGGAAGATCATTGATAAAACACTCAAAATCTATACATGATAAACCCTAAAAACGGGGTTTATCAATCTCCCCACACTTAAGCTATAGCATGTCCTCATGCTAAGAAAAAGCAAAAGATCAAAGGATCACAAGAGAATAAGACTCATGGGATGCAATCTACCTACATGAATGCAACTAGGGTGTATGCTACAATCTACTTAATCAAAAGCAATTCAATCTTCCTAGAGCATATATATAGATACCTAGGGCAAGATGATGGCAATGCAAAAACTCTACCAATTCCAATCATTAAAGTGAAATGTGCACAACTTGTATGAACAACGCTCGCGAAAGCCGGGAACAAGGGGTTGAGCTTCGAACCCCTCACCGGAAGTGTTTGCACTCTATTCGCTCGATGTGTTGGGTTGATCACTCAATCCTCACCTACTTCATGTTCTTCCAAAATTTGTTTTTCCTCTAACCAATCAACAATTGTTCTATGCATGCATACATATATCATGAGGTCTTTCCTTAGGTTGTAATGGGGTTAGGGTTAAGGTAGGGTTATATATTTGGCTAAGTGGGCTAAAAATTGAATCCTTTGATTAGCTTATGCTCCCACCTAACCTATATAACATCTTATACAATTATGTACTAACCTAACTACCCATTCCTCACTCTTTCACATACTATATATTTTTTTCTTTTCTTTTCTTTTCTTTTTTTTTGTTTTGTCTCTTCTTTTGTTTTCACTTTTTTTTTTTTGATAAACCCCATTTTTAAGGTTTATCTTGTGTTGAATATATAGCATTTTGATAACCTTTTCTCACATTTATTCAATGATATAGCATGATTTTGTGATTATCTCTGTACTTGTTCTTAGATGGAAAAATATGCTTTTTAGACCTTTAATTTGATAGTTTTTTTCTTCCTTTGATTCCACTTGATGCCTTGATGTGTTTGCTATTGATTTCAGATTGAAAAGGGCTTGGATCAAAGGAGTGAAAGAAAAGCATACAAAGTGGAGAAATCATGAAAAGCCAAAGATTTGGAAAAAGCTCATGGACGCGCGCGTGCACTATGCGCCTACGCGCGGATGGCGAAACACCCAGGGATGCGTACGTGCACTGTACGCGTACGCGCCGAAGGCCGCACGTGATTTTTAAAGAAGAACTCGTGCCTGGAAATTTTGGACGGTTTCTGGCCCCATTTGGAGCTGAGTTTTTGGCGGGAAAAGGCTAAATAGACCAAGGAATGAAGGGGAAGGCATGGAGACAATCATACACACACATTAGGCTTGCTTTAGTTAGTTTTAGAGAGAGAATCTCTCACTTCTCTCTAGGATTAGAATTAGGATTAGGTTTAGTTCTTAGATCTAGGTTTTAATTCATGTTTTCATCTACTTCTACTCTTCAATTCTTTGTTGTTACATTCATCATTCTTCTATTGTTTGTTATAATTTTTTCTACTTTGTTTATATGCTTTGTTGTAGATCTACTTTTGTCCATTCTATTTTCTTTCAATTCAATTTGAGGTAATTCATGATAATTGTGTTTCTTTTGATTGTTGTTATTAATTCCTTGCAATAAGTGTTGTTAGATTCTATTCTTGTTGTCAATTCACTATGTTTTCCTTTTATGCCTTCTAAGTATTTGATGAAATACTTGGTTGGATTTTAGCATAGATTTTGTTCCTCTTGGCCTAGGTGGAGTAATTAGTGACGCTTGAGTTATCTAATTCCTTTGGTGATTGATAATTAGAAGTTGCTAATTGATTTGGATACCACTAAAGCTAGTCTTTCCCTTGGGAGTTGGCTAGGACTTGTGGAATCAAATTGATTCATCCACTTGACTTTCCTCCATGGTTAGAGGTTAACGAAGTGGTAGCAATAGACAATTGTGGTCACAATTGAGGAGGATAGCTAGGATAGGACTTCTAATTCTCATTCCTTGTCAAGAGCTTTCATAGTTGTTAGTTTATTTTTATTGCCATTTACATTTCATGTCTTTTATCCCAAAAACCCCAAAATATACAACTCATAACCAATAACAAGAACACTACCCTGCAATTCCTTTGAGAGACGACCCGAGGTTCCAATACTTCGGTTTATAATTTTTGGGGTTTGTTTTAGTGACAAAAAATCTTTTGTATGAAAGGATTATTTGTTGGTTTAGAAACTATACTTGCAACGAGAATTCATTAGTGAAATTCTAAACCACACAATTTTCTGTTCATCAAAAATGGCGCCGTTGCTGAGGAATTACAATGGTGTTATGTTATTGGTTATTGTATATATGTGAATAGTGTGAATAGATTTGTCTTTTGCTTATTTACTAGATTTTTTTAGAATTATTTTGTTTTATCCACTATGAATTCTCACCCTCTTGGTTATCAGTTTTGTTCTCACTATGTTGTAGGAAATGTAGACTTTAATGACAACATGTACCAAGGATGGAACACTCCAAGATGGGAGGAGTCTCAAGGAATTGATCACTCCTATTGGCAACAACATCCGGACACTTATAGGTATAATTCACATCCTAGTGCATGCCAATTTAATGGCTATAGTGACTCCTTTTGTGATAATCAAGCACACCACCATATGCTTATGAACCTTATCCTCAACATAACTATCAACCATGCTCACAAGCCCATTTTTGCCAAGCACCTTCTTGTGACCCACATCCATTGTATGACCAATCACCCATGCCATTTCCTTGTGACCGTTATGAGCAAGAACCTTTAGAACCACCACAACTCCATTATGATTATTACCAAGAACCACCTCAATGCACACCATCTCCTTACCCTTTCCATGAAGAATCACCTTCTCATCATGAGCCCTTTCTCCAAACTAATGAACCTTCCTATCCACTCCAAGCCCCAATAGATGTTTCTATCACCTTGCTACTTCAAGGCCAAGCGGATATGCAGAGGAACACCCTAGAGTTTGTAACTAACTTGACTAAGGTAGTGCACACTTTAGCCTACCAATGCTTGAATACTCAAGGTGCTTCTATGGCCACACGTGAAAAGCCAAAAGATGAGCAAAGGATGAAGGAGAGATTGAAAAATCCGGTGGAGAAGAAAGAAGAGTCAAGCTTCGTATTGGAGCAATTGGAGAGACCTAGGGTCATTGAAGAAAAGGAAGAAGTGGTTGAAGATTTAGGATATGCGAAACCACCATGGAAGTCTCAACAACCTCCGGAGCATATCAAGATTGAAGAATACGAAAAGGTTGATCAAGAGATGGACTCAATCATCAATAATTTCTTATAAATATATGAATCCTCTCCCATGGGATATGGAATTGAAGCTATTGAAGGCAACTCAACACCAAATGATGTTGGTGATATCATTGAAGACTCTTCCATCAAAGGTGAAGTTGATATGGAAATAGATTTCACACAACCTCCCAAGTTTGATGTGATTGATGATGAGGAGAAATTGGAAGAAGTCAACAAGAACGAAGAAGATTAAAGAAGTTGTCAAGAGGTGGAAATACACAAAGAAGAGCATAAAGAAGTCGACCTTGCATTGTCTAAGTGTGGGGAGGCTTCCCTCCCTAAGTCACCATCCAACACAACATTCAAGTGGGTAAAAATCTCACCCCTAAGCTTCACTTTCTCACTTGAATATGGCTTGATTGAAATGGATGGACAACTTAGAGCTCTTTGTAGAACTAAGAGTAAGAAGGAGTTGTGTAGTGGTTAGAAGTTTGGAATTAGGCTCATTGAGGTCAAAGCTTTAAAGTATAGGGAATATGATTGGATGAATGCTATTTTACATGGGTCTAGGAAAGGAACTTGGTATGCTAGGGAGAATTCTACTTGTCATACTTGTCAACCGCTCGAACGGAAAATTCATGAAGATCAACTCGAAGATGGGTGCGAAAATAAGATATGATATCCCGGATCGAAGCACAAAGACCAACTATGGGAGCTCATATCTTGGGTGGAACTCCATCCAAACTTGGTGAAGATGGTTGGGACTTCGGTCAACCATTTGAGGAGCAAAGATCCTTGGAGATTCAAGGATGAGTACAAGTATAAGCTACCATGACAAGAGCTTCCCAAATGTCCAACTTAAGGACTTAAACTAAAAGTGCTAGGTGTGAGACACCCCACCATGGTAAACTCTTTCCACCCTCTTGAATTTTTGATTCATAAGTGAAATTGAGTTACCATTGTAGGTAGTTTTCTTTCCTTATACTTGGTTCAATAAATTGGTTGTAGGTTGCTTGTGGAGCAAGCTTCTCTTGCTTATATTTGAAGTTTCTCAAAAAGGCAAAAAGATTTTTTCGTCATTTTGTATTTTGAGTTAATTTTGAGCTGCAGGTAGTGTTAGGAGGATTTTGAGCTGTTTTTGCCTTTTCTGAAAAAAAAAGAGACGTCAAGGACGCATATGCACGCTGTGCGCGTGCACGTCCATACGCATATGCAGGCCCATACTTTTTCCAGAGAGTTGGACCACTCTCACGCAAACACTGGGCCAATGGCATAACCGCTTGCACGCGTGCGCGCACTGTGCGCATACGCGTCGAAACACATATTTTTGCAATGCACGCGCCCACGAACATGCCGCGTGCGCGCCAATTCGATGAAGTGGTTTCCAGGCCACCAACCCGAGAGTTGTGCTGAGCCTGGGCCAGCATTAAGCCTGCAGCCCAACTCACCTCGTGCGGATGCGCACTGTAGGCGCCCGCGCCCATAGCTGCATCCCCCATCTATGCGAAAGCGCACGTGACGCTTCTGTGCCACTGACGATCGGTTTTTCTATCGGTAAAGAAATATAAAAATATGATCGCATTGTAAGTATAGCTTCTAAACCAACAGAAAATCCTTTCGTACAAACATTTTGGTTGTCACAAGTAACAAACCCCTTTAAAATTGATAACTGAAGTATTTAAACCTCGGGTTGTCTTCTCAACGAACTGCAGGGAGGTGTTCTTATTATTGGTTATGAATTTTGTAAATTGGGGGTTTTGAAAGTAAGGAACAAGTAATTTAAATGACAAGTAAAATAAATAAATAACTATAAAATAAACTCTTGGCAAGGTATGAAAATTCGGAAGTCCTATCCTAGTTACTCCTATGAGAATGGAAGTTAATCCCACTTAGTTAACCCTTATGAAAGCAAGGGAATGTCAAGTGAACTAATTAGTTAGATTCCCAAGTCCTAGCTAACTCCTAAGGAAAGACTAGAGTTAGTGGAATACCAGTCAATTTATCCGACATAACAACCAATCACGGATAGTTGATAACTCAAGAGCTTCCTGTTAATCAATTAAAGTCAATAATATAAAAAGCTAAATAAGAATCATAAACTGAAATAACTCAAATTATATTAAATAGAATATTCAAATCTAACATGGAAAAATTCATAAATTAAATTGGAGAAATAAATAAAAGGAACATTGAACCTGATAAAGAGCTGAAATAATAAGTTGAAATAATAAGAAATCCTAATTCCTTTAAGAGGATTCCTAATTCTAAATCCTAAGAGAGAAAGGAGAGAACCTCTCTCTCTAAAAACTACATCTAAAATATTAAAAGTGAATAATGAACTGATTCTGATGAAGGGATGCATTCTCCCACTTTATAGCCTCTAATCTGTGTTTTCTGGGCCGAAAACTGGATCAAAAACAGCCCAGAAATTGCCCCCAGCGTATTATGATATGTACAGGTCGCGGGAAAGTGACGCGGAAGCGTCGTCCATGCATTTGCGTGGATTGCGTTTCTGCCAGGTCACGCGTCCGTGTGATCCACGCGTTCGCATCATAGCGTCAGGGCAGCTATGAGAAATTACATATCGTTGCGAAGCGCCGGACGTTAGCTTTCCAACGCAACTAGAACCATCTCATTTGGACCTGTGTAGCTCAAGTTATAACCGTTTGAGTGCGAAGAGGACAGGCTGGACAGCTTAGCAACTTCTTCAACTTCTTGTATTCCTTCCACTTTTGCATGCTTCCTTTCCATCCTCTGAGTCATTCCTGCCCTGTAATCTCTAAAATCACTTAACACACATATCAAAGCATCGAATGGTAATAAGAGAGGATTAATATTAGCAAATATAAGTCCAAAGAAGCATGATTTCAATCATAGCACAAATTCTGGGAAGGAATTGTAAAACCATGAAAATAGTATGAAAAAGTGGGTAAAGATTTGATAAAAAACACTCAATTAAGCACAAGATAAACCATAAAATAGTGGTTTATCAGCCACTCACTCATTTTTTTCCACCCACGCAAACGCGCACAAGACGCCTCCACGTCTACCCCTATTTTCTCCCATACGCGCGAACGCGCACGGTACGCGCACGCGTGGATTCAAATTAATTAAACCCTAACCACGCGATGAAGACAGCGCAGTCGCGCACCACACCCACCCCCTTCCCAACGTTCTCTCTTCTCCTTCTCACTCCATAACCACCACCCTCAGAGCTCATCTCTGGCACGCTGGCCACACCACCGCCGTCGCCACCATCCTCCCCGCCCCTCTCTCTCTTCTTCTCTTGCTCTTTCTCTCTCCCTCGCCTGCTCATTCTCACTCCTCTCATCACCTCCTTTCTCTGCTTTCTGTCCTCCATAACCACCGGCGCTGCCGTGAGCCGCCGCTGCTGGTAGCACCACTTTGCTGCCTCTTCCTCCCATTCCTCCATTTCTATTCTGCTCTGCACCTTTGCTCCCAGGTTCCCCATGCCTCTGCTCTGTTTTCTTTATTGTCTTTTATCAATTCTGTTAGTTAGTTTTAGTTAGCTAGTTGATTAATTCTACATGTTAGGCTAGATAGAAATAATTGCAGTTAGGTAGTTAGGTTGTGGTTAGAGGATTCTAGGCCTGATAAGTGCTCCATTTATGATCATTTGTTTGAATGTTACATGCTGAGTGATGCGTGGTACGCTCTGTTTTATATGTTATGTTTCACTGCTGTCTTGCTTGCTTAATGCTGCCTAGTCATGTGAATTCCCTGATTGTGTTATATGTTTAATATGCTGAATTCATATGACTGATTTTCGCTGCTGTTTGCCATCCGGGAACGTCTAATTTACTACTGGAATGATGCCCAAATTTTTATAAACTGCTTGTTTCCAACTTGTTACCTAGAATTGAACTTGCAATTTCCTCAATTAAGGGTACCTAACCTCACCAAGTTCAGTTCCTAGGTTACTTGGTTAGCATTCCCGCGTCCAATTTGATTCCCGTTGATGTGCATTGGAAAAGAGTACTGAGGAATTATTTGGCGATTTTCTATGTCAAATAGCCCTTACCTCGCTCATTAATTTGAACCTTTTCGAGGCTTCACCTTTCAATTAAGTCAAACACTTTTTTATTCGAACTAAACTTTGCATTTGACTTTAATCTGCAACCTCTCTAAAAGGTTCATTCATTTCCAATAATTGGTAATTTTCACTAGTGTGACATTCTTGATTCAAATTGTTTCAATTTGCTCTTTGTTACACATAGTGCATATTCCATATACTTACACCAATTATTGCACACCTAATGACTATGGCATTGGTTGATGACTTGCTTTTAATTAATTGCTTCTTTTGTAATTTCATATTTCATCATCAATGACTGCACTTTCCTCATGATTGTGAGCATGCCTGTTTTCTTTACTTTGTGTACTTCTCTTGATTAAGACAATGACCATCATACCCCTAACCTTTGAACTAGATTTTCTAACTTCTAACTTGTTTTACCTTACTAACCTTCCTTTTTGGCTTAAGCTAACCCATTGACCATTCTTTTGGGTATGATGCTCATTGAACTTAATAAATAAGCATGATGTGTTTAATGTTGGAATTCTTGGTTTATGACTTACTTTCTTCACTGGTTGTGATTACTTGTATTCCAAGTTTTCATTCTTTTAACTCACTTCATGAATGTACAATTCCATGCTTGCTGCGCCTCTACTTGGCTAAGTGCTTATATGTCATATTTGCTTTCAGGATGGCCGATAAAGGAAAAGGAAAGGCTACTACCTCAAGAAAGAAGAAGAAATCTCAAGCCTCTGCCCTCTCTTCTTATGCCACCTATGCCAGGAATCCACTTAATGAAGTGGATAAGCAAAATCAGCTACTACCACCCACTGACACATACAAGTTCTCCAATCTCTACTGTGAGCTTCGTTTTCCCACCTATCGGAAGACAAAGTTGAACATTGAGAAGAAACTGGCCTTCCCTAATGACCTGAGGCGCTCCATTAACATGCGCATTCAGGAATTGGGCTTAGGGTTTGTTGATAGGGAGTTGGGAAGGATAAACATCTCATGGCTCAAGGAGTTCTACTGCAACCTCTTCCGCACGACTCTTGAGTCAGTCCACCTACGGGGCAGGCATGTTCTAGTGACTGAGGCTGCTATTGAGAGCGTGCTGCATTGTTTACCTCGGACTGGTGACACATGTGCATACCAGCAGGCAGAGATAGTGATAAATTCTATGACTTTTGATTATGAGGCGCTGAAGTGCGTTATTGCCACACCGGACGCCCCTTGGGTGATGGATTCTGACAACAAGAAGCCCAAGGGGATGTTATTTGCTTATTTGTCTAGGGAGGCTCAAACTTGGCAGCAGATATTCGCCTACTATATTCTGCCTACTACCAATTTTTCTGAGATTCCGATGGATATGCTTCTTATGATTGACTGTGTCATAGAGGGAAAGGAGGTATATTTCCCTCGGCTAATTCGGAGAGGCATGTGGTGAGCACACATCCGTGGCCTTCTACCATTTCCCACCATGGTCACTACGATGATTGAGTTAGCTGGTGCTCCATGGATGGACGATGACGTGACACCACCACCCCCAGATGACGACAAGAAGGAGGTTACTATTCCTTGGGGTACGTGGGTGCACGAGAAGCCCCCATCCAGGCGCCGCTCTCGAGCTAGAGCAGTAGTAGAGGCAGCTAGACCTTCATCTTCAATAGCAGCAGCAGGACCATCCTCTTCCTCAGCACCAGCAGTAGCACCTTTACCACCGCCAGCACCCGAGCTGACATACCTGCTAGTGCAGCGCCTGTTTCACTTTATGGAGCATAGCGAGCGTCGTATCATGCGACGTCTCGATCGCATAGACCATGTGTTTGTATCACAGGTCATTAAGCTGCCCACTCTCCCCGACTCTCCCGCTTCTGACGAGGCAGATCATGAGGCAGAGCCCGAGGTAGAGCATGATAAGAATTGATTATTGCTTCACTTATTTAACCCCCTAATAATGGAAAAAAGTCAAGTAAAAGTAACTAACTTGAGTCACAAGTCCTAGTTTCACCCTAGGGAATTAGCAATTTTCAATTCCTAATCAATAATTGATATCCACTACTCAAGTGTCTTCAACAACTCAACCCCTAAAGCAAGTAAGAAAAATCTACTCCATAGTTAGGGTTGTCATTTTCACAAACAACTGATAGGCAATCATAGAAGACATGATGAAATTGAGAGAAAAGAATTGAATTAAAGCTATCTAATCCAAGCAATCATCAACAATCAAGCAATTGAATGAAATTCCTCAATTCACTAATCAAAATTCTAAGTAACAAAGTTACAAATCTAGATCCAAGAGAATGAATCAAAATAACACTAATTGAGAGTAGAAGAAGAGTAGATCTACAACTTGTATCAAATTAAAAGTGAATTAGCAATGGATCACTGATAAACCCATATTTTATGATATATTTTGTGCTTAATCTGAGTGATTTATTCAATCCTTCACCCGCTTATTCATATTAACTGCATGGTTTTACTTTCCCTTCCTTATTATGTGATGTATGTGAAAAACATGTTTCCTATGCTTTAAAATTAATTATTTTAATTACTTTTATTTCCATTCGATGCCGTGATTAGTGTGTTGAGTAGTTTCAGATCTTCTAAGGCAGAAATGACTCAAAGGATGGAAAGAAAACATACAAAAATGGAAGGAAAGCATAAAACGGAGTTTGTGAAGAAACTGGCAGCCACGCGATCGCATGGATGACGCGGCCGCATGCCAGTGCGAAGAAGCAGCGACGCGGCCGCATGACTGACGCGACCGTGTGACAAGGAAAACTCCGAATGACACGATCGCGTGACCCACGCGGACGCGTGACAGAGGCCACGCACCAGAAATTGCAGAAAACGCTCCCAGCGAATTCTGAAGCCCTTTTTGGCCCAAATCCAAGTCCAAAAGGCATAGACCAGAGGTTATGAAGTGGGGGATTGCATCCATTCAAGGGGAGTCTCCACTTTAGTTAGTTTTCATGATTTATATTTAGTTTAGAGAGAGGTTCTCTCCTCTCTCCCCTCTCTTTAGGATTAGGATTTAGATTTCGGATTTTATTCGCTTTCAGGATTATCTCTTTATGATGTTCAATATTCCTTTTTATTTACTTTTGCAATTTAATTTATGAATTCTTCCATGTTACAGATTACTCTTTTGAATTAATGTTATTTGAGGTATTTCAGTTTAATCTTGCT
This sequence comes from Arachis hypogaea, assembly GCF_003086295.3. Classification (NCBI taxonomy): domain Eukaryota; kingdom Viridiplantae; phylum Streptophyta; class Magnoliopsida; order Fabales; family Fabaceae; genus Arachis; species Arachis hypogaea. The sequence goes on along the minus strand of NC_092051.1, from coordinate 85,584,147 downwards.
TTATTTTATCTACATTGTTGTTATTCCCATCTGAAGACATTTTTATTCCAGTAGATTTACTTTTCTCCTTTTGGTCTTGGTTAAGGAATCAATAACTCAGGAGTTATCAAATTCAAACATGATTGATAGTTGCTATCTTTGTTAATTAAATTGAACTTCAATAATCCCAATCTTTTCTTAGGAAATAAATAGGATCCGAAGATCAAACCGATTAATCCCTTAACCTTCCTTTATCTTAGTTAAGGTTAACAAAGTGGAATTAAGATTCAATTCTCATCATCATTGATAAGGATAACTAGGATAGGACCTCCAATTTCTCATACCTTGCCAAAAGTTTATTTACAGTCATTTATTTATTTTAAATTGCTTGTTCTTCATTTACTTTATTTGCTAATTAGACTATTCGCTCCTCATTCTCAAAACCCCAATTTACTATTTCCTTGCAGTTCCTTGAGAAGACGACCCGAGGTTTGAATACTTCGGTTATCAATTTATTTAGGGGTTTGTTACTTGTGACAACCAAAACGTTTGTACGAAGGGATTTTTGTTAGTTTAGAGACTATATCTACAACGTGATTGTTTTTATAAAATTCTTTACCACCATAAAATTCTAACGTCAATCACACCAAGAAATCAATGGAGAATTGCAATGGAGAAAGTGAAATCCTAGAGAGAAGTTGTTGTTTCTCTCTCTAAAAGCCAAAATGTAACTAACTACCCAAAATATCTAGAATTATGACTAATTGTCCCAACCCCCCTAATCCTTGGTCTTCTTAAGCTTTTCCCTCCAGAATTCTGCCCTAAAACAGGGCCTACAACTGCCTGAAATCGCTGGTCACGTTTTCTTCTTAAAAAGTCACGTGCGCCCATCGGCGCGTACGCGCACAGTACGCATACGTGTCCCTGGGGTTTTTCGCGATCCATGCGCAGGCATTCAATGCGCGCGCGGGTCCAAGGAATTATGGCCCAGCCATATAAGCACGCCAGCTTCTCATCTCGACTCCATTGCGCCGGCTCTGAGGTTGCACATCCGCGCGTATGCGTACGGTGCGCGTGCGCGTCCATGCCCAAATTCCAAAACTCTAATTTATTCCATGCTCCTTCCATTCATGCATGCTTCCTTCATCCCTCTTAGCCATTTTTGCCCTATAACTTCTTAAACCACTTAACAAACGGATCACGGCATCCAATGGTAATAGAGGAGGATTACAATATATCAATTTTGATGCAAAAGAAGCATGTTTTCATCGATGAAGTAGAGTTGGGAAAGGAACATAAAATAATGCATTTTTATATGAATAAGTGTGGAAGATCATTGATAAAACCCTCAAAATCTATACATGATAAATCCTAAAAACGGGGTTTACCAACCTCCCCACACTTAAGCTATAGCATGTCCTTAAGCTAAGGGAAAGCAAAAGATCAAAGGATCACAAGAGAATGAGACTCATGAGATGCAATCTAGCTACATGAATGCAACTAGAGCGTATGCTACTATCTACTTGGTCAAAAGCAATTCAATCTTCCTAGAGCATATATATAGATACCTAGGGCAAGATGATGGCAATGCAAGAACTCTACCAATTCCAATCATTAAAGTGAAATGTGCACAACTTGCATGAACAATGCTCGCGAGAGTCAGAAACAAGGGGTTGAGCTTCGAACCCCTCACCAGAAGTGTTTGCACTCTATTCGCTCGGTGTATTGGGTTGATCACTCAATCCTCCCCTACATCATGTTCTTCCAAGATTTTTTTCCTCTAACCAATCAACAATTGTTCTATGCATGCATACATATATCATGAGGTCTTTCCTTAGGTTGTAATGAGGTTAGGGTTAAGGTAGGGTTATATATTTGGCCAAGTTGGCTAAAAATTGAATCCTTTGATTAACTTAAGCTCCCCACCTATCCTATATAACATCCTTTGATGAGTATTTTTGTGGAAAAAATGAATTTCTCCAAAACACCCAAAACTAACCGGCAAGTGCACCGGGTCGCATCAAGTAATAATAACTCACGGGAGTGAGGTCGATCCCACAGGGATTGAAGGATTGAGCAATTTTAGTTTAGTGGTTGATTTAGTCAAGCGAATCAAGATTTGGTTGAGAGATTTGTGATTTGCAGAATTTAGATTTCATGGAAAGTAAAGGGAATGGGTAAATTGCATTGAATTTAAAGAGAACTGAAATTTAAAGTGCTGAATCTTAAAGAACAAGAAATGTAAATTGCAGAATCTTAAAGTGCAAGAAATGTAAATGGCTTGAATTGTAAAGGGAATTGGGAATTGGATTTGCAGAAATTAAACAAGGAAAAGTAAATTGCAACGAACAGAGAAGTAGAAGATAACTTGGATTGAATCGGATCTAAAAACAGAAATGTAAATTAGATTGAAAAGCATTAAACAGAGGATGTAAAATTGGGATTTAGATCTCAGGACCCAAGAGACTAGATAACCAAGTCTAGATCTCAATGCCTTCCTAGATCCAACAAGAACAATTGCAAAGGAAATGTAAATTGCAAGGAAAGTAGATGAAGAAGCAATTAACCGAAACTGAAATTTAATTAAGCAGAGAATTAAACAAGATCCCAAGGTGAGATTGAAACAGAAGTTCTTCAATTCTCCACCCAAGATCCAAGACAAGGAAAGTAAAGAGTGCTGGGCAAGAACAAGGAAGAAGAGAGATCAATTCTCCTCCCAAATTCTCTTGAATTAAAACAACAATGCTAAGAAATGTAAAACGAGGTCTCTGCTGCAAGTATTGAAAAATTCTAAAAAGGAAGCTCTATGAAAACTAAAAAGGGAAGCTCTCTATGAAAACTAAAAGGGAAAAGCTCTCCGAAAAACTTAAATCCTATGCTATTTATACACTTTCTTCAAATGGTCTTCAAGCCTTCAATTGGGCCTTTGCTCTTGATGGAATTGGGTTGATAGAGGCCTTGGTTGATTGCTCTTGGAGTTTGGAGAAGAACCGAATTGAACCGGGTTTGGAATCATGAAAGCTTGAGTAAAAGTTTGAGTAAAAGTTTGAGGCAAACTTTTACTCCAACTTTTCACATCAGCCACCCTCTTTTGCTGATACCAACGTTGGGGCAAAAGTTTGGGGTCTAACTTTTGCTCCAACGTTGGCCTCCCCTTGCACACTCATGGCGCCAACGTTGGCCAAAAAGTTAGAGGCTAACGTTGGCGCAAACTTTTGCTCTCTAGGGTGTGTTGTTCATGCGCCAACGTTTGCCAAAAAGTTAGGGGCTAACGTTGGCGCAAACTTTTGCTCTCCAGGGTGTTGATTTGTGATGCCAAAAGTTTGCCAAAAAGTTTGAGGCTAACTTTTGCTCCAGCTTTTTGCCCAAAAGTTTGCACAAAAGTTTGAGGCAAACTTTTGCTCCAGCTTTTTGCCCAAAAGTTTGCACAAAAGTTTGAGACAAACTTTTGGTCCAGCTTTTTGCTCCCTGGTTCATTTTCACTTATTCCAAAAGTTTGAGCTAAAGTTTGAGGCAAACTTTTGCTCAAACTTTTTGTCCTCTCTTCCTCCTAACCATTCTTTCTTGCTTCAACCTTTCTCCAAGCTTTCTTCACCTATCATTAATCAACCAAACACATCAAAGCTATGCTCAAAATCATGAGATATTCATTCTTTCATAATATGTGACAATTATAGCATAAAACCTCATGAAATAGCATGAATTCATACATGGTTGATTAAATCAAAGGAAACATGAAAATCTACCCAATTGGCTTGCTTATGGCTCAAGAAAGTGCATAATTCAATTGAAAACAAAAGAAAAAGGCTAGTGAAACTAGGCTAAGATGACTTGTCATCACAACACCAAACTTAAAGCTTGCTTGTCCCCAAGCAAGAAATGAATTATGCTCAGAGGTTCTTTCAATTAAGACGGATTGAAGAACAACTTGTCAGGTCCTGTGAGTGAAGTGATCAAGTAACAGTGGGGTGAACTCTAAATTATATGCTCATACAAGGGCTTCAGTGCTTACTAGTCCTCACATATTGGGAGTCTTAGGACTTAGGATTTTCATCCAAATGGTATCATGGAGATCTCTTTATATGTAGTCACCTTGAAGCAGCTTATAGTTTCTGTGCTTTGGCCTCGACTCTAAGTGTCATGTCTCAAAGCGACTCTTTAGATAAGCTTTCAATCAATACTCCTAAACCAGTTGGCTTTAAGGTATTAGGTGTTAAAGCACCCCTAAGGATTTACTTGCTCAAGCCTCTTTCTTTGACACAACTCAACCACAAGCATTTACTAGGCTAACAACTCTTTGAGTTTTGTTTCTTCTTTCTTTTTCTGCCTAGTAATTGATGCTCAGAGCCTTGGGCCATGTTCTTTTTGCTTTTGTATTTTCTTTATTTTCTTTTGTTTTGTTTGCTGCTTCTTGGATCAATAGATTTTTGAGAATCTCCACAATACTTCTTTGAACTTCATGTCCTACCTATGAGCTCCCATGCAAGTTTTCACAAGCATGCAACCTCAATACATAATCATACAACTAGAACCACCACTTCTCCTAATCTTTTGCTTTCCTCAAAATTGTTTGATTCCTCAATCCTTCTTTTCAAAGAACTTTCATGTGATGCATTTTTTTGAAAAATTTAGTGCAAACAAGTTTTGGAGAGTATGATGTTGTAAATGATCAAGCATCTTGCTTATTGAATTTCAAAAAAAAAACTATACTAAACAGACAGATAATCAGGGAAACAAAACCACTCTCAATCATAGCAGTGTTTGATGTAAGATAATCACTTAACAATACAACCTTTTGGAGTTCGCTTGCTTTACTCCTCATCATCATCATCACTGATCCACACATTCCTCTTTCATCTCTTTGGTTGATGATGCTTAATCCTTCCAAAAACTTGTATGGACCTCTGCAATGATATTGAAAGTTGCTTGTTCCCCAAGCATTTGAAAAATGGTTAGCAGGCATGATTTATTTGTGGGCTTTTGTACTTACTTTGGTGTGGGAACACCAAACTTAGTACCTTGCCAATGGTTCTCATGCATCGAATTAACCATGTGTGAAACTCTTTTTCTTTTTTCTTTTTCAAAAGCAATAAAACTGAAAACTAGGAAACAGTAGAATAGTTAACTAGTTTATCTAAATGTTTGAAGCTAACATTATGCACAGAGTGAGAATGCGTTTTATGATGAAATTTTGGTGGAACACCAAACTTAGAATCCTTCATTCTCCCATAGATTGTTTTGGTGTGCAACACCAAACTTAGCTTCTTGCAATATAGATGAAGTTAATTAACCTTTTTATTAAAATAACTATGGAAAGAAAACTACCTTAGGTTGGGTTGCCTCCCAACGAGCGCTCTTTTATTGTCATTAGCTTGACATCCTCCCTTCTTTGATCATGGAGGTTGAAAATCCTGTTGCCTTTGATTTTCTCCTCTCACTATGGACTTTCTTTCGGTCTCCTCCATTTTTTTTTTGTGTCCTTCTTCAGAAATTCCAGAGGTGGAGAACTCTCTCCTGGTTCATGTCATACAACCAAAACAGCAAAGATACACAGAGCACTCTGTAGCTTGAGTGCAGAGAGAGTTAGTAGAGACAAAGTCTCGAACAGTTAGTGGGTTAGTCAAAATTAAAGAAAAAGTGCTTGATCTAAACTACCACCTCACTTAATCATTGTCAATCTATTCAATCCCCGGCAACGGCGCCAAAAACTTGATGAGTATTTTTGTGGAAAAAACGAATTTCTCCAAAACACCCAAAACTAACCGGCAAGTGCACCGGGTCGCATCAAGTAATAATAACTCACGGGAGTGAGGTCGATCCCACAGAGATTGAAGGATTGAGCAATTTTAGTTTAGTGGTTGATTTAGTCAAGCGAATCAAGATTTGGTTGAGAGATTTGTGATTTGCAGAATTTAGATTTCATGGAAAGTAAGGGAATGGGTAAATTGCATTGAATTTAAAGAGAACTGAAATTTAAAGTGCTGAATCTTAAAGAACAAGAAATGTAAATTGCAGAATCTTAAAGTGCAAGAAATGTAAATGGCTTGAATTGTAAAGGGAATTGGGAATTGGATTTGCAGAAATTAAACAAGGAAAAGTAAATTGCAACGAACAGAGAAGTAGAAGATAACTTGGATTGAATCGGATCTAAAAACAGAAATGTAAATTAGATTGAAAAGCATTAAACAGAGGATGTAAAATTGGGATTTAGATCTCAGGACCCAAGAGACTAGATAACCAAGTTTAGATCTCAATGCCTTCCTAGATCCAACAAGAACAATTGCAAAGGAAATGTAAATTGCAAGGAAAGTAGATGAAGAAGCAATTAACCGAAACTAAAATTTAATTAAGCAGAGAATTAAACAAGATCCCAAGGTGAGATTAAAACAGAAGTTCTTCAATTCTCCACCCAAGATCCAAGACAAGGAAAGTAAAGAGTGCTGGGCAAGAACAAGGAAGAAGAGAGATCAATTCTCCTCCCAAATTCTCTTGAATTAAAACAACAATGCCAAGAAATGTAAAATGAGCTCTCTGCTGCAAGTATTGAAAAATTCTAAAAAGGAAGCTCTATGAAAACTAAAAAGGGAAGCTCTCTATGAAAACTAAAAGGGAAAAGCTCTCCGAAAAACTTAAATCCTATGCTATTTATACACTTTCTTCAAATGGTCTTCAAGCCTTCAATTGGGCCTTTGCTCTTGATGGAATTGGGTTGATAGAGGCCTTGGTTGATTGCTCTTGGAGTTTGGAGAAGAACCGAATTGAACCGGGTTTGGAATCATGAAAGCTTGAGTAAAAGTTTGAGTAAAAGTTTGAGGCAAACTTTTACTCCAACTTTTCACATCAGCCACCCTCTTTTGCTGATACCAACGTCGGGGCAAAAGTTTGGGGTCTAACTTTTGCTCCAACGTTGGCCTCCCCTTGCACACTCATGGCGCCAACGTTGGCCAAAAAGTTAGAGGCTAACGTTGGCGCAAACTTTTGCTCTCCAGGGTGTGTTGTTCATGCGCCAACGTTTGCCAAAAAGTTAGGGGCTAACGTTGGCGCAAACTTTTGCTCTCCAGGGTGTTGATTTGTGATGCCAAAAGTTTTCCAAAAAGTTTGAGGCTAACTTTTGCTCCAGCTTTTTGCCCAAAAGTTTGCACAAAAGTTTGAGGCAAACTTTTGCTCCAGCTTTTTGCCCAAAAGTTTGCACAAAAGTTTGAGACAAACTTTTGGTCCAGCTTTTTGCTCCCTGGTTCATTTTCACTTATTCCAAAAGTTTGAGCTAAAGTTTGAGGCAAACTTTGCTCAAACCTTTTGTCCTCTCTTCCTCCTAACCATTCCTTCTTGCTTCAACCTTTCTCCAAGCTTTCTTCACCTATCATTAATCAACCAAACACATCAAAGCTATGCTCAAAATCATGAGATATTCATTCTTTCATAATATGTGACAATTATAACATAAAACCTCATGAAATAGCGTGAATTCATACATGGTTGATTAAATCAAAGGAAACATGAAAATCTACCCAATTGGCTTGCTTATGGCTCAAGAAAGTGCATAATTCAATTGAAAACAAAAGAAAAAGGCTAGTGAAACTAGGCTAAGATGACTTGTCATCAATATACATTGATTTGTATTTAGGTCTTACTTTGGGGCATTTTGTCCCCTTTATTTTTGCTTCTCTTTTTTCTTTCTTTTTCTATATATATATTTTTTTCTTTTCTTTTCTTTTTTTTGTTTTGTCTCTTATTTTGTTTCCTCTTTTTTTTATTATCAACGCATATGTTCTACACATTTGGTCAACACATGAGTATGTATCCACTTCCCAATATTTTTAACAAAAACAACAACATGCTTTTACCTCAACCAATGCCCCCCATTTTTCCACACTTAAATGACACACACACTCTAGCCTAAGCTATTCAAGGATTCAAATAGGGACATTCATGGTTTTCTGCTTTTGGCTTGTAATGTGCTAAAATTAAGAATAAGTGGGTTAAGCGTAGGCTCAAGGTTGGTTGCAACGGTTGTTATAAGGTAAGGTTATTTGGGTAAGTAGCTAAGTGAATCGATGGCCTCAATCATGTACATGCATTCATACATATAACAACGGACATATAGAGTCAAACAAATTAAGGATCACGATCGTAGAGAGAAAACAATGCACACAAGAAGGAAAGTAAGTGGCTAGAAGATGTAGCCATGTAATTAGGCTCAAAACTCACTTGCTTGTGTTCTTAGCTCAAAATCCATGTTCCAAATTACATTCTTCAAACAAGCTTAGCATCAAGAATTTTCAAAACTTTCATAATTGGTAGGGTTGCCCTAAAATTCTAGCTTCCTAGGAAAGAAGTCATTACTCTAACCAAGTAGACTTATTAAGAGATAACTATCATGTAAAGGATGTCAAAAAGTGAAAAAAAAATACTTATGCAATCTATCCTGATTAACAAAAGAGATTCAAAATTTATTTGGGTGTTACTGAAGAACTGAAGATTGATGGTTTAGAATTCAGAATAAATTCCCGTTGCAAGTATAGTTTCTAAACCGAGCAATCGACCTTTCTTACAAAAGTTTTGGTTGTCACAAGTAACAAACCCTTTAAAATTAATAACCGAAGTATTCAAACCTCGGGTCGTCTTCTCAAGGAATTGCAGGGAGGTATGTTCTTATTATTGGTTATGAGTTTTGTAAATTGGGGGTTTTGAAAGTAAGGAGCAATTAATTTAAATGACAAGTAAAATAAATGAATAACTATAAAATAAACTCTTCGCAAAGTATGAAAATTCGGAAGTCCTATCCTAGTTACTCCTATGAGAATGGAAGTTAATCCCACTTAGTTAACCCTTATGAAAGCAAGGGAAAGTCAAGTGAACTAATTAGTTAGATTCCCAAGTCCTAGCCAACTCCTAAGGAAAGACTAGAGTTAGTGGAATACCAGTCAATTTAGCTGACATAACAACCAATCACGGATAGTTGATGACTCAAGAGCTTCCAGTTAATCAATTAAAGCCAATAACGTAAAAAGCTAAATAAGAATCAATGATCTGAAATACCTCAATTGCATTAATAAGAGAAAATCAATTTAAACATAAAGAGTTCATAAGCCAATCTGGCAACATAAGTAATTAAAGAATAACATTAAAATATCTGAAAGTAAAAGAGAAATATAAAGTAAAAGGAATATTGAACCTGATGAAGAGCTGAAATTCTAAATCCTTTAAGAGGAATCCTAATCCAAAAAACCTAAGAGAGAGGAGAGAACCTCTCTCTCTAAAAACTACATCTAAACTACGAAAAGTAAATAATTGAAGACATACTAATGAATGGATGCATTCTCCCACTTTATAACCTCTAATCTGTGCCTTCTGGACTTGGATCTGGGCCAAAAAGGGTTTCAGAAATTGCTGGGAGTGTTTTCTGTAATTTCTGGTGCGTGGCGTCTGTCACGCGTTCGCGTGGGTCACGCGTCCGCGTGGGTCACGCGGTCGCATCATCTGGAGTTTTCCTTGTCACGCGTTCGCTTCGGTCATGTGTATGTGTCATCTGTGTTCTGCTCATGGCGTGCGTCCGCGTCAGTCACGCATTCGCGTCGCTGCCTTTTCGCGCTGGGCATGCGACCGCGTCGTCCATGCGTTCGCGTCGCTGCCAGTTTCTTCAAAAACTCCATTTTGTGCTTTCCTTCCATTTTTATATGTTTCCTTTCCATCCTTTAAGTCATTCCTGCCTTAGAAGATCTGAAACTTCTCAACACACAAATCACGGCATCGAATGGTAATAAAGGGTAATTAAAATAAATAAATTCAAAGCATAGGAAACATGTTTTTCACATATATCACATAATAAGGAAGGGAAAGTAAAACCATGCAATTTACATGAATAAGTGGGTGAAGGGTTGAATAAATCACTTAAATTGAGCACAAAATATATCATAAAATATGGGTTTATCAACCTCCCCACACTTAGACAATAGCATGTCCTCATGCTAAATCCAAGATAAAGAGTAAGGTAAAGTGGTGGGATCTCATGCAATGCAATCTATCCTAAATGCAAGCTACCTAAATGAATCATGCAATTCTAATTGTTATTCACTTGTATATAAAACTTACATGTAGTTAAATTAATTCACATTCTCAAGGAATCATATATGCATAGCCAAACCCTAGATAATGTTAAAACACTTTTACAATTGAGATGGGTAAAAATATTTTTCAAACATGCAAGACAATTAACAATTTAAGCAGAGATATACGGTGATGAGCTATTGAACCCTCACTAGATTTTGTGTTTACTCTCTAGTCACTCAGTTTTTATTGGGTTAATCACTCTATTCTTCTTTTTATCCTTACTTTCTATGACTTTGTTCTTCATCTAACTAATCAACAATTATAGAATACAGACATACAAAAATCATGAGGTCTTTTTCAAGGTTGTAATGGGGCTAAGGTAAAGGTAAGGGTATATATATAAGGCCAAGTGAGCTAATAAGTGAATCCTTGATTAGTCTAAGATCTCACCTAACATACATATTTTGTAATTCAAAGTTTCTTAACTTATTTGCCCAACTTTTCTCACTTTGTATTTCAAGCTCATGCATTAACTTTAATTTTATCCCACGTGCATTGATTCTTTTTATTTTACAATTGGGAAATTTTTGTATCCCCTTTATTTAAATAAATTTTTTTTCAATGCACCTGGTAATTGTTTTATTTCACATGAGTATGCATCCCAAATTTTTATTTTGAAACATCTTATTCTTCTTAAGTTCCTACTTTATTTCTATCATCCCATGTTCCATAAAAATTCCCCACACTTACACAATTTCTATCTTAAGCTAACCAATGATTCAACTTGGGAATGTACATTTTGTTTTTCTGCTTAAGGCTAGGAATGTGGTTTATAAAAAAAGAGGGGATTAAAAAGCTCAAGGGGGCTAACAAGGGTGATGTAAAAGGTAGGCTAATTTGGGATAAGTGAGGAAAAATTCAAATGATGGCCTCAATCATCTCTTAGTATGTATCTATATTCTATAATTGGACATATAGATTAAAACAATGTAAAGAACACCAGAATGAAAAAAGAAGGGCAAAACACACAGGAATAAAAATTATGGTTTGAATGTAACCATATAATTAAGCTCAAAACTCAGGCTGTGTGTTCTCTAGCTCAAAAATCATATATCAGTTATACATGTCATGCAAGTAAAAATTAAGAGTTCCCATTATTCTCAACGTAAATCTTAGGGTGCCTTTAAAGTTTTAGTGTTGTTCCTTGATGAAATGTTGTTAACTAACTAACATGTAATGCTATATATACAAGGTGTGGATTGTTTTTATTATGTTAAAGTCTCTAGTTTACTTTCTTTTTATTTTTAATTTAAACCAAACCATCATATGCTAAAAGGGTAAACTATACTGGTTAATCTACATATTCTATAACTAATAAGTTTAGAATTGCAAACTAAACTAAATGGCTAAAATATGAACTAAAGTGTAAAATACGGAAATAAGGTAAAAATATAGCAAAAGAACAATGTATAAGTACTGAAAAGTAAAAATAAAGATAAAAATACAGAAAAATAAACAAAATAAGATAAAAAGAGTCTGTAGTGGTTCACCAAAAAGATATGCCAGGGATGGCTACCTCCCCACACTTAAAATAAAGCATCGTCCTCGATGCTCACTCAAGCTGGGTGTGAAGGGGTGTCATCACCGGAAGGATGGGCTGCTGGAGTCTCTGCGGTGGCCTGAGGGTCTGCAGACTGGATGAGGGTAGGAGGATCTGTCTGCTGCAGTGGAGGTTTTGACTGGATAGGAATCTCTGGATCTACGGCCTGTATCTGGTGTGGCTCGTTCTACTGTGACGCAGCCAGCTCTGAGCCTGCCTGCTCGGCCTCTCTCTGTGGATGGGTCTCTTCCTCATGCTCGTCTGCCTCCTCCTCAGATGGCTCTGATGGTGTGTCAGGCTCGGAGGGGAAGTCGTTGCCAGATCGGATCATCATCTTGAGGTGCTCATAGCGTCACTTGTTGCAACGCTCAGATCTCTCATATCACCGCTTGTTGCGGCGCTCCATCTGGTCCAGCTACTGGAATAAGCGGTGCACGAGATGGTAAACAGCCTCTGAGGCAGGTGGAGGTGTAGTGGGTGGGGCTGGTGCAGTAGTGGAAGAAGAAAGGGCAGCTAAAGGCGTGGCTGTCTCATCAGAAGCGGTCAGGAATAGAGGTCTGTAGCCTAAAGCCTGAAACTTCCTACTGTGAGGGATAATCTTCATGTAGTCCGCAGTAGGTGGCTTCTCATCAGCAAGCTCCCGAGGCATGTCATCTCGATGGCCTAGCTAGGTAATCAGATATAGGAAAGGGAGAGTGCCTCTGACATGGACCCTGGCCATAAAGTGCCGGATGAATCCTGGCAAATACAGGTTCTTACCCTCCAGCACACACCAGAGAAGGGTGATCATAGTGGCAGGCAGCTCCGTCTCATGAGTGCTCGGCATAACAAAGTTGCTCAGGATCTGGTGCCAAAGCCGAGCCTCATCATTCAGATACATAAGCTTGATTTCTTTAGGCATTGTGGCGTTCTTACCCATGACCGATGGGACAGTCGGATCAAGGGCTATCCTCTGCTTGACAGCATCCCAGTCAAATCTCATAATACGCATGTCCTCTTCAGCCTTTTGGTAACCGTCAGGCTGATCTGACCTAGGCGGAAGTTGTAGAATATCCTCAATGGCTTCTTCAGTGACCAATATATGTTTCCCTCTGAGGTGCACTGCATCCAGGGAAGTCTTGAAATAGTTGCAGTAAAATTCTCTTACCCAGGAAGCATTGACCTCTGTCAGGTTTCTCTCCAAGAAGAACCAGCCTCTTTGTTTGATCTGATCGGAAGTGTACTGCTATAGTTCTTTTGGAATTTTCAGCGTCCGCTCAAGGTACATGTTTCTGAAGGTGGCAAACACTAGATACTTTAGCTCACAGTATCTGTTTGCAAATTTAATGGGATCATTGGCAGGGAGGAGCTGGTCAGCCTTCTCCTGTGGGGTAAACTGCTTTTCCCGCCATGAGTCATCATGCATAATGTCCAGGATAGACATAGAGGATTCACCTCTTTTCCGTTTGCCAGTTGTGGCTTTGCCTTTTCCTTTTCTTTGAGGGTCAGACATCTTGAAAAGCAGAAATTCCAGGATATAAATAAAGAACAGAGCAGAAAAATAAGTAGGCAAATAGCAATATAAGCACATAGTGGCCAAAGAGTAGTAGGATTATGAAATGAGTTGAATAATTGTGCATTTTGGATTGTTTCGGAGTTAAAAAACTGAGATGAGAAATTACAATCCAAAATATGTTATAAGTAGAATACCTGTTAATTATGAAAAATAATAATCATGCCATGAAGTAAAAAGTTGAAGGAGTTAGTTAAAAAGCAAAGGGAGAAGTTAGAAAGTTAAAAGTGGTGAAAAGTGAAAAAGTGGAAAGCAGTGAGTTAGGAGGAAAAAGTCAAAGTAAGTGGCGTTGAGAAATGTTTCCTAAGTAACAAGAAATACACAAATTGAAAGACTAGTCAACTCATATTCAAAAATATCAGGTTAGTGATGATGATTCATAAAGATATAAAAATAGCAAAAAATTAAAATCGAATCATCAAAAGTGCAATTTATTAACCAGGAAATCGAAAGGAATAAGAATGCAGGCCCGTGCATTCATGAAGTGGTTTTGGAAAAGCTAAGTAATGCCAAATTCAAATTGCCAAAACCAAAACATGAATGAAAATCAAAACAATTTACAGAAAATTGGGCAACATTCCGGCTAAAATTGGATGTTCCCGGGTAATAAACAGCAAGCAGAATAGTTCATTAAAATAAAGCTGCAATTACATATACGGAATATGAATCATGAAAAAGCAGTGTAAAAAGCAGCATGAAACAGTAAAGAACAGCATATGAACAGTATTAACATCACAGCAACATTAGAATTGCGAAATTGATAAAACAAGAAGCACGAACAGCGCAATTATTAGGTTTAAATCCACTAACCACATCCTAGCTACCTAACCACCTTGAATCCACTAGAACATACATCTCTAACTATCCTAATTTTAAACATAAACTAAAAAATATGCAACTAACTACGAATGAAAGAAAAGTGGCGTTCGGCAAAACCTGGTGGTTAGAGGCACAAGTATAGAACTAACAGAGGTGGTGGGAGTGGGGTGGTGTTGGCGGCAATGCGGCGGTGACGTAGGGCGGCGCGGTGGCGCACCGTGGTTGGCGCGGCGGTGGGTCGCTGTTCGGTGGTATGGGTTTCGGGTTTGGGTAATGGTGGAGAGGGGGTTAAGGAGGAAGGAAGGGAGGGGGTGAGGCTGATGGTGGTGGGAGTTGCGGCGGTGATGGCATGGTGGAGGTAGCTGGCCGCGGTGGTGGAAGGGAAAGAAGGGCGGGGAGAAGAGAAAGGAGGGGGTGGGCATCGTGGTGGGTCCGGGTTGGTGGGGGTGGTGCGGCAGTCGGAGGTGATTGGGGTGGTGGTGTTGGAGTAGAGAGCAGAGAGGGAGCAGATGGGGGTTGGGGGGAAGAGAATGGGGGCGCGATGGGGGTAGGGTTTCGCGTCACTGGGGTTATTGAATTTGAATCCACGCGAACGCGTGGGGCACGCGATCGCGTGGCTAGGGTGGAATGGGGATGACACGATCGCGTGAGTGACACGATCGCGTGAGTGACGCGATCGCATGGAATGGGTAAAAGGATGAATGACGCGGTCGTGTGAGGCACGCGACCGTGTCGCTGGAAATTGTGCTAAACGCACAATTCCAGTGTCGTTTCAGCGCAACTCTCTGTCTCCATTTAGGGTGTTGTGCAATCCACGCGACGCGGACGCGTCGCTCATGCCTTCGCGTGGGATGGGTATTTTGCAAATGACGCGTTCGCGTGAGCCGTGTTGTGCTAAACGCACACCCACCGCACGATTCTAGCCCAGATTTCTGGGCGTTGGATTTTTACGCTGATTTTCAGATCACGCGTTTGCGTGATTGACGTGGACGCGTGGGTGGTATGTTTTCGCAACTGACGCGAACGCGTGAGTAACGCGGTCGCGTCGCGCGCTTCTTCTCTCTCTTTTTCTTTTCTTTATATGCAGGTATGCAATTATGCAGTATGCAATGCTAATGCAAATGCTATGAGTAACATCCAGGTTCAATAAAAATAATATAACATAAAATCAAACAGTACGAAATAAAAATTGAAAAAGAAACGACCATACCATGGTGGGTTGTTTTCCACCTAGCACTTTTAGTTAAAGTCCTTAAGTTGGACATTGGATGAGCTTCCTGTTATGGTGGCTTATGCTTAAATTCATCCAGAAATCTCCACCAATGTTTGGAATGCCAACAGCCTCCGGGGTCCCAAACTAGGCATGTGAAGCCTTTGAGCAGCTTTAAACAGGTTCACAGGCTCTCGGGGTGACGAATGTCATAATAGATTCCAGGATCCCAAACCTTGCTTTTAAATCCACCTTTGTCTTGATCTATATGCTTCCATCTGGGCGGTTTAGAAATTGTATTCTCACCAAGATGACCAAACGTCTTTCGTGACCCATTCAATTGAACTTGATACCAATCCTTGCACTTCGAATTGAAGCGTGGAACCTTATTGAATCTTGTACACCAACTCTGAGTACGAGCCATTTCCCTCATACTCTTAAAGCCACAAAGAGCTCTAAGCTGGCCATCTATTTCAAGCAAACTATATTCATGTGGAAAAGTAAAGATAAAGGTTAACGATTGTACCCACTTGAAGCTTGTATTAGGTGGTAATGGCCTTGGGATAGGTGTTTCCAATGGTTCTGTAAGTTCTACTCCCTTGGATGCTGCTGTGGATTCCTCCACTTCTTTGTAAAATGCTTCAACTACAACTGTGTCCTGATCAAAGTCTTCTAAGTCTTCCTTATCACTCAAGTCATACGTTGGAGGTTGAGAGAGATCTACCTCGACGTCATCTTCGTATTCACTTGGGTAAGGTTCTTCAATCTCAGAGAATTCACGTGCGGATGCAAGTTCATTACTAGGAGAACTTGACTTGAGACTATCATTATCAAGGAAACTTGCGTCTTGGGTTATTCCGTCTAGTTCTTCATGAAATACCTGCCTTGGGGGTTGTGCACTATCCTCCTTAGCATCAATTGTAACGTCCTTGACGGAATTTTTCACAACTCTGGATTCCCATGGAGGTTCAGCATCTTCTAAATCTTCAATCAGTACTTTTTCTTCTTGGATAATTTGAGCTTCCTCCAATTGTTCCAGAACAAAGTTATGCTCATTACTGTCTACTAGGGTTTCTAGTATCTCCTTTATGCTACGTTTGTCCTTAGATTCTCCACATAAAGCTATTGGAGTTCCTTGAGTGTCTAAACGTCTGGAAGATAATTGATGTATTGCTTGCTCCAGCTGATGAAGGGTTGCATGAAGTTGATCTACTATTTCCTTGAGGCGAGCCTGTGATTCTTCATGTGATGGATATGGACATGGTACATAGGGAAGTAGTGGTGTTAGGGAGTAATTGGATTGGAATTGGGGTAAATAAGGATCATACGGTGGTGAGTGGTGAAAAGGAACTTGTGAGTGTGGTGGTTCAAAGCTACGTTGAGAGGATGGTCCATAGGCACAGGGTGGGGCTTGTTGGTGATTACAAGGGGGTCCACCATATCTATCAGCTTGGTATGCATTGTAAAGTGGTCCTTGCCCATGATATCTTGGAGGGTGTTGTTGCCTAAAGGGTTGATCAGCTCCTCTTGGCTCCATCCATCTTTGATTGCTCTGACCTTGATGCATGTTCCTGCTATAACTTCCGTTCCCTTCAACAATATTAGAACCAAACTCAAAGCGAGAGGGGTGAGAATTCATAGTAGCTAATGGAAATAAAAGGAGAAAATAAAAACAAATAAACAAGTAAAAGAAAAATATTTACAATAACCAATAATAGGGAATACGTTTGCAGTTCCCCGGCAATGGCTCCATTTTGAAGAACTGAAGATTGATGGTTTAGAATTCAGAATAAATTCTCGTTGCAAGTATAGTTTCTAAACTGAGCAATTGGCCTTTCTTACAAAAGTTTTGGTTGTCACAAGTAACAAACCCCTTTAAAATTGATAACCGAAGTATTCAAACCTCAGGTCGTCTTCTCAAGGAATTGCAGGGAGGTATGTTCTTATTATTGGTTATGAGTTTTGTAAATTAGGGGTTTTGAAAGTAAGGAGCAATTAATTTAAATTACAAGTAAAATAAATGAATAACTATAAAATAAACTCTTCACAAAGTATGAAAATTCGGAAGTCCTATCCTAGTTACTCCTATGAGAATGGAAGTTAATCCCACTTAGTTAACCCTTATGAAAGCAAGGGAAAGTCAAATGAACTAATTAGTTAGATTCCCAAGTCCTAGCCAACTCCAAAGGAAAGACTAGAGTTAGTGGAATACCAGTCAATTTAGCCGACATAACAACCAATCACAGATAGTTGATAACTCAAGAGCTTTCAGTTAATCAATTAAAGCCAATAACATAAAAAGCTAAATAAGAATCAATGATCTGAAATACCTCAATTGCATTAATAAGAGAAAATCAATTTAAACATAAAGAGTTCATAAGCCAATCTGGCAACATAAGTAATTAAAGAATAGCATTAAAATATCTGAAAGTAAAAGAGAAATATAAAGTAAAAGGAATATTGAACCTGATGAAGAGCTGAAATTCTAAATCCTTTAAGAAGAATCCTAATCCTAAAAACCTAAGAGAGAGGAGAGAACCTCTCTCTCTAAAAACTACATCTAAACTATGAAAAGTAAATAATTGAAGACATCCTAATGAATGGATGCATTCCCCCACTTTATAACCTCTAATCTGTGCCTTCTGGACTTGGATCTGGGCCAAAAAGGGTTTCAGAAATCGCTGGGAGCATTTTCTGTAATTTCTGGTGCGTGGCGTCTGTCACGTGTCCGCGTGGGTCACGCGGTCACGTCATCTGGAGTTTTCCTTGTCACACGTTCGCTTCGGTCATGCGTACGCGTCATCTGTGTTCTGCTCATGGCGCGCGTCCGTGTCAGTCACGCATTCGCGTCGCTGCCTTTTCGCGCTGGGCATGCGACCGCGTCATCCATGCGTTCGCGTCGCTGTCAGTTTCTTCAAAAACTCCATTTTGTGCTTTCCTTTCATTTTTATATGTTTCCTTTCCATCTTTTAAGTCATTCTTGCCTTAGAAGATCTGAAACTTCTCAACACACAAATCACGGCATCGAATGATAATAAAGGGTAATTAAAATAAATAAATTAAAAGCATAGGAAACATGTTTTTCACATATATCACATAATAAGGAAGGGAAAGTAAAACCATGCAATTTACATGAAAAAGTGGGTGAAGGATTGAATAAATCACTTAAATTGAGCACAAAATATATCATAAAATATGGGTTTATCAATTACCTATGGAGACCGGTCGGCCGACCGACCTCCCTACACTTAGAAGTTGGCACGGTCCTCCGTGCCTTGAGTGAGACGCAGTGGTTGATCGGTTTCCGAGTGTCCATCCTCTTCTCTATTATCGCTATCTTCATTATCAGTGCTGGTGGACGTGGAAATTTTCAGTTCTTCCATAGGTGGTGCTAGGCAACTTAGAAGCTTCTTGACAAAAGTGTATCGGCGTTGGTTACGCCGCTCATAACGATTGAGCTTCTTATGGAGGTCCTCTATGCGTTGCATGGATGATTTTGGTGGTGCGGTTGAGGTGGTGGGAATGCTCATGGGGATGGATAAGTTCGGGTCCTTGGTGTCCGCCGGAGGGTAGAGATATCTCCCGGTTGGAACAACATTGCCGTCCATCGGGATCATGGCCCTCCGATCCTTAGTCTCTCGGGGGACACCGGCTGCGACAACTAAGTCGGTCACTAGAGCGGAGAAGGGTAGGTTTCCCTTAGCGTGGATGCGGCCCATAGCTTGGTGAATGAGACGGGAAATATGCACCGGTCTCTCTATGAGGACACACCAAACCAACAAGGCTAACTCGGTAGTGATAGATGAGCCATGGGTGCTTGGGAGCACATAATGGGCTAGAATTTGGGCCCAAGCCTATGCCTCCTTGGTGAGAAATCGTGCGGTGATGCCCTTGGGCCAGGGTCTCATCCTCTTTCGAATCCAGAATGATTCGGGTATGGCAATAACCCTGAGGACAGCATCCTAGTCAAACTCATATTCGCATCGTACCGACAAAATATCTTGATATGCATCAATCCCTTCCGCTAACAGTCCAGTCTTAAGCACACTTTGAATGGCCTCCTCTGTGACGGGAACTTGTCTTCGGCATACAAATAACGATGCAAGGGATGAGGAGTGGTAATTGGTGTAAAATTCTACCACCCAGGACAAGTTTGCTTCACGTGGCTTCCTCAATAGGAACTCCTATTGCCGCCGCTAGATGCGGGGCATGACAAGCGGAATGACATGAGACGGAGGGGCTAGAAGAGGCTCCGCATGATAGTTCCTTTCCTTGATCAAGGGTAGACAAGTTCGCAATAGCGGTTGGGGAACTTGTTCGGATCCCTTGCCGGGTTGTCCTTTTTTAAGACATCAATGTTAGCAACGCTCCTTGTCTTATTGAGGAGGGGCTTGGCTCTAGGCACTTGGTGTGCTTTGCTAGTGGACCGTGAGGGTGCCTTCTTGGACGCCTTTCCTTTGTCTTTCTTGATAACCATCCTAGAAAGAAGGGAAAGGTGGCAAATTTAAACTCAAAGAAGCACCAAGAAATGATAGTCTTGCAAGTGATAAAGCACAAGATAATAAGTGACCTAGATACATGACAGCTACAACATGTAACTACGGCAACAATGAAAATCATGGCCAATCACTAGCATATGATGTAGGAGTGGTATAGGCATGCAAACAAGAAGCATGAGAAGCACACGCTCTCAACATCAATAGCAAGAGGTAAGAGTTAAGGGATGAGCATGTGAAAATGAAGCAAGAAGAGTAGTAAGCTCAATGCACATATGAACAAACAAGTGAAAGAGAAAGAACACTAAATGAGACACACTAAGTCAACTTTAACCTCAAAAAGTCATGTATGCCTTCCATCAAACACTTGGTGTGCATCCCTTTTTATTACAAAAAATTTAGAGAAGGGTGACAATGTAACATCCCATAAAGCATCAACAATCATCATAGCATACCACACATTGCAAGGGGAAAGCAATGAAGACAATCCAACTCATCAATGCAAGAGTGATCCTCACTTTTAACACCCATAAAAAAAAGAAAAAAGGAAAGAAAATCCAACACACAAACAAAACATGAATGAAAACGAAGTAAGAAGAAGAGCAAGGGAATGCAACTAAAGCAAGAAAGAAAGAAAAGAGAGAACTAAACAAGAAAAAAGGAAAAATGAGGGTACCTTGAGAAGATAGGAGAAATGGGGTAGGTAAGTGAGAGAGAAGGTAATGGGGGTATGAGAGAGGAGAGGAGAAAGAGGGGTGTGGGACAGCCGGAGGTGGTGGTTGCCGCCGGTGGTGGGTGGAGGAGAGGTGGTAGAAGTGGTAGGGGGTAAAAGTGAAGAAGAAGGGTGAAGGTATGAAGAGGGAAGAAGAATTGAAAAAAAAGGGCGCGCTACAATGTAATTAGTTCGCGAGACCGGCGCGCGCGCACCATGCACGCGTGCGTGTGCATGGGCAAAATACATCATGGACACGGACGCGTTTAGTGCGCGTACGCGTGAAGTGGGTGGTATGCAGGTGTGCGCGCGAGCACCAGGTGCACTTGTGTGCGCGTCTGGGTTGTGCCCTCAGCACAATGTGAGCACAACTTTGGCTCAACTCGCAGAAAAAAGTACCAGAATTCGAATTAACACGATCGAGCGGACGCGCACGGTGCGTGTACGCGTGAGTTGAGGGAGGCCATAGGCATGATATTAGCCCAAATTTGGCACAACTGTCGGAAAAATGGTTCAGGATTGCAGATGGCATCATCGACGCATATGCAGCTAGTGTGCGTACGCGCGCATTGGCAATTGAGGCCATGGGCGCATACGCGCCAGGTGCGCGCACACCTGAGTGGCATTGTGCCTGGGGCTCAGCGTTGGCCCAAAATTGGCACAACTCTATGGAATATGACCCAGGAGTTGCGAGTGGCCTATGGGCGCGTATGCGCATAGTGCGCTCACGCGCCCCCCTCCCTTTTTTTTCAAAGGCATGAAGAGTGCAAAATTATCAAGAATTTAGTGGCCAAACAAGCCAAAGGGGTCAGAAACACCCAAAACTTTATGCAATACCAAAAGATGGGGTGTTTTTCTACCACACAATCAATCCATCCATTAAAAAATCAATGCAAATCTTCATGAACAAGTTATCTAAAGTAGTCACAATCAAATCTAATCAAACAAAACTATAGCTAAGCAATCACAAAACAATGAAGAGTTCAAGAACTATATACAAAAGGGGCAAAAAGATAGATCTCACCATGGTGGGGTGTCTCCCACCTAGCACTTTTGTTTAATGTCCTTAAGTTGGACTTTCACTAGCTCATTGCTCTTTGTCAAAAGGTGCATCTTCCAAAAGGAATACCTCAATCTCCTTGTTGCTTTTCATTTTCTCACCATAATACAAATTGAGATGGTGCCCATTTACCTTGGAGTCCTCCAGACTTGAGGGATGGCGCAAATGGTAAACTCCATAGGGTTCCACTTTCTCTACTTGATATGGGCCTTCCCATTTTGACCGTAGTTTTTCGGGCAACAATCTCAATCTTGAATTGTAAAGGAAGACTAGATCACTGGCTCTAAATTCTTTACCTCTTATGTTCTTATCATGCACGGCTTTCATTTTTTCCTTGTAAAGTCTAGAGTTCTCATAAGCTTCAAGCCTCAAACATTCCAACTCCACTAGTTGTAGCTTTCTCTCAACTCCAGCCCCACCCAAACTTGGATTGCACTCCTTGACGACCCAATATGCCTTGTGCTCTATCTCCACCGGTAAGTGGCAAGCTTTGCCATACACCAACCGAAAGGGGCTTATGCCAATTGGTGTTTTCTATGCCGTTCGGTAGGCCCATAATGTATCGGTGAGCTTAGCACTCCAATCTTTCCTATTGGACTTCACAATTCTTTCCAATATGCATTTAATCTCCCGATTAGAAACTTCGGCTTGGCCATTTGTCTGTGGGTGGTAAGCCGTAGCTACTTTATGCATGATGCCATATTTCTTCATTAGCCCTTCCATTCTCTTACTGCAAAAATGTGAACCTTGGTCGCTCACGATTGTTCGTGGTGACCCAAATCTACAAATGATGTTATTTCTCACAAAGGATAGGACCACATTAGCATCGTCCATCCGGGTGGGTATCGCTTCCACTCATTTGGACACATAATCAACGGCAAGTAGAATGTAGAGAGATCCATTAGAATTTGGGAATGGCCCCATGAAGTCGATACCCCATACATAAAAAATCTCACAAAATAGCATGGTTTGTTGGTGGATTTCATCCTTCTTGGAGATATTACCAAATCTAATGCATTGAGAACAAGATTTACAAAAAAGTGAGGAATCCTTGAAAAGAGTTGGCCACCAAAATCCACAATCTAGGATTTTTTCTTGCCGTTCTTTGAGGTCGAAAATGGCCTCCTCCTTCAGAGGAGTGGCAAGCTTCCAAAGTTGAGTGGAATTTGGTTTGTGGAATGCACCTTCGAATTACTTGATCCGCCCCACATCTACAAAGGTATGGGTCATCCCACACATAGTATTTGGATTCGCTTTTTAGCTTATCCCTTTGATGTTTGGAGAGATTAGGAGGGAAGGAGCGAGATACCAAGTAATTGGCAATTTGTTCATACCAAGGGATGGTTTTTGAGATTGCATGCAAGCCCTCAAAGGGAAAAGAATCATTAATAGGAGTGGTATCGCCCTTGGTGTATTCAAGGCGACTTAAGTGATCCGCCACTAGATTTTGCAAACCACTCCTATCTTTATTTTCCAAGCCAAATTCTTGCAACAATAAAACCTATCTAATCAATCTCAGTTTGGATTCCTTCTTAGCCAACAAATACTTTAACGCCGCATGATCCGAGTACACTACCACCTTTGAACCAAGTAGATATGCTCGGAACTTATCCAAGATGAAAACTATGACCAATAGTTCTTTTTCGGTGGTTGTGTAGTTGGATTGGGCTTCATCTAGTATTTTTGATGCATAGGCTATGAAATATGGATTCTTACCCTCGCGTTGTGCTAACGTGGCTCCCACGGCAAAATTTGAAGCATCACACATTATTTCGAATTGCCGACTCCAGTCCGGCCCTCGCACGATGGGAGCTTGGGTCAATGCTACCTGGAGCTTGTCAAAAGCCTCCATGCATTCCTTGCTTAGATCAAACCCAATGTCCTCTTGCAACAATCTTGATAGAGGCAATGCTACCTTACTAAAGTCCTTTATGAATCTTCGATAAAATCCTACATGTCCAAGGAAAGAACGGACTTCCCTCTTGGAGGAGGGATAATGCAAGCTAGATATAACATTAATCTTTGCTGGATCTACAGAAATACCATCTTTGAAAACAATATGTCCTAAAACAATGCCTTGCCTAACCATGAAATGACACTTCTCAAAATTCAAGACAAGGTTGGATTTAGTACATCTTTCCAAAACTTTTTCAAGGTTATCCAAGCAATAATCAAAAGAATCACCATACACTGTAAAGTCATCCATGAATACCTCCATGCATTGCTCTAGAAAAGCCGCAAATATGCTCATCATGCACCTTTGAAAAGTTGCCGGTGCATTGCATAAGCCGAATAGCATACGCTTGTAGGCATAAGTTCCAAAGGGGCAAGTAAATGTTGTTTTTTCTTGGTCCTCTAGAGCAATGTGTATTTGAAAGTACCTCGAATAGCCATCTAGAAAGCAATAATGAGATTTACTGGATTATCATCGAGCATTTGATCGATAAACGGAAGTGGAAAATGATCTTTTCTAGTGGCCGAGTTCAACCTTCGGTAGTCTATGCATACTCGCCAAGAGTTTTGCACCCGTGTGGCTATGAGCTCCCCGCTTTCATTCTTGATTGTGGTTACCCCGGATTTCTTTGGCACAATGATAAACCACTATTTTATGATTTATCTTGTGCTCAATTGAGTGGATTTTATCAACTCCTTACCCACTTATTCATACTATTTGCATGGTTTTATATTTGCTTTCCTAATTATGTGCTATGATTGAAAACATGCTTCTTTGGCCTTTATATTGCTAATATTAATCCTTCCTTATCACCATTAGATGCCTTGATATGTGTGTTAAGTGATTTCAGAGATTACATGGCAAGAATGGCTGAGAGGATGGAAAGGAAGCATGCAAAAGTGGAAGGAATACAAGAAGTTGGAGAAACTGCTAAGCTGTCCAACCTGACCTCTTCGCACTCAAATAGCTATAACTTTAGCTACAGAGGTCCAAATGATGTGGTTCTTGTTGCGTTAGAAAGCTAACATCTGGAGCTTCGATTTGATATATAATATGCTATAGTTGCTGGAACACTGGAGTCTGTTCTGACATTCGGAACAGTGGAAGCCTGAGAACCTGTTTAAAACTGCTCAAGGGCTTTACGTGCCTTGTTTGGGATCCCGGAGGCTACTAAAATTAAAAACATTGGTGGAGATTCCAGGATGAGTTCAAGCATAAGCCACGATAACAGGAAGCTCACCAAATGTCCAACTTAAGGACTCTAACTAAAAGTGCTAGGTGGGAGACAACCCACCATGGTATGATCGTTTCTTTTTCATTTTTTATTTAGTTTTATTTGTTTTCGAGTTTTATTTTATTGAACCTGGAGTTTTGCATAACATTCATATTAGCATTGCATTCTGCATTTTTCATGCATTAAAAAAAAAGAGCACGCACGCGACGCGGCAGCGTCGCTGACGCGTCCGCGTCACCAGTGCAATGGGAAGAAAAGAAAACGAACAGAAAGTCACGCGAGAGCGTGGCTGGAGGCGTGCCAATGGCACAAATCGTCCCACGCGACTGGGTCGCTGACGCGACTGGGTTGCTGACACGACTGTGTCACTGACGCGACCGCGTCATATGGGAATAATGGCCTCCCACGCGGCCGCGTGACTAGGATTTTGACGTAATAATGGTGCACAGTCGAAAGTTGTGCTAGAGTGGTGCTGGACTGGCGCTGGACGCACAGTCCATATCACACGACCGCGTGCCCCACGCAGCCGCGTCACATCCTACTACGTGGCCACTCACACGATCGCATGCCCCATGCGATCGCGTCACCCAAAATTTGGCATTTAATGGTTTTGAACAGAGAGTTGTGCGAGCGCGAGGCTACCCTCGCGCCATTAGCCTAAAACGGGTCACGCGACCGCGTGACCGACGCGACCGCGTCAATCAGTTTAAGCAGAAGTCGCACGACCGCGTGCCCCATGCGATCACGTTGCTTGCGGCGCACAACTTATCCAGATCAGCCAATTATCTTATCTTTTCTTCCCCAATCCTAATTTCTTCTATCTTTTCTTCTTTCTTCTTTCTTTCTTACTTTATTTCTTTCCCTTCTCATTCTTCTTATCTTTTATTTTATTTTATTTATTTGCATACTTTCATTCATTGCATTTTAATTTTGTATATTTTTATTTTCTTTTCTAAATTTATTATTTTACCATTGATGTTCAAATATTCTTATTCAACTGTTATATCTTTTTTGGTATTATTTTAGTGCTTATGACTTGTTTTATTCTGATTGGGTAACATTATTTAAATCAATGCTAATCTTTTATGATACTTGTACTTTTCTTGCATTGATATGAACTTATACTATCTTGCATTACCCACATTTTTCTCTCCTTTGTTGCAAATTTTGCACCACTAGTATGCCATGTGCTTATATTATTTTCTCACGTACATGTTGAAGCTTCCATGTAAATGAGACCCTTATCATTTGGCATTAACCCAACCATACTTCATTTATTTTCTTATCTCTATTATTGGGTTACTCTTCTTCCCTTTTTCTTTCAGGATGGCCACCCAGAAGGGAATCGGAAGACGTTTACATGGGAAGACAAACAAGTCCATCAGCACAATCCTTGAAGAAAAGCATAAGTTAGAACAACACGTCCACCTGCACATCTCAGCATGCACCGAGGGCGGTGCAATCTTTAAGTGTGGGGAGGTCGATACCGATCTCCATGGGTTAGTACTTTGTTGTCTCAACACCAATGTTTAAATTTTCTTTGTAGTTAGTTGTTGCATTTGCATGTTTGTTTGATTTTATGCATACTTTAGCACTTGGTTGAAGTAATATTTTCTTTTTCAAGAAACCTTTTAAGAGTATTTCACTAATTTGAATAAAATTTAATGTTACACTTGTTTGAAGAAATATTATACTGGAACATGGTTAGAGCTCGAACACACAAAACCTGTGAGATTTTGAGCCTATTTGAATTGGTTGCATTTTTTCAACCAATATTTTATTTTGATGTGTGTTTTTCTCTCTAAAATTGTGATCTTTGTCTTGCTTAATTCTATATTTCCATAATTTAATGTATGCATACACTTACATGATTGAGGTCTTTGTTTCACTGAGCTTACATACCCATATGGCCTTACTTTTCATTATCCCTTGCAAACCAATTTTGAGCCTATTTTACCCCTTTGTTCTTTTTATTTAGCACATCACTAACTCTAAGCAGAAAACAATAATGTCCTTAATTTGAATCCATGGTTAGCTTAGACTAGTGAGAGTGCTTATAATTTAAGTGTGGGAAAATTGAGATTGAAAATATTTGGTTTGAGAATTGAGTATGTTAGAATTTTTCTGAAAATGTGAAAGAAATGTTTAGGACATGTTCATGCATTCAATAATTTAATCATATGCATTGAAAAAAAATAAAATAAAAATAAAAAAATAAAAATAAAGAAAAAAATATAATATAGAAAAAAAAGAAAAGAAGAAGAAAAAGAGAAAAAGAAGAGAAAAAGTGCAAATAAGAGAAAGGGACAAAATGCCCCAAAGTAAGTGGTGAAATCAATGCATATGTACGGTACTTAGAATTAGAATGCATGAATAATGTGGAAAACATGGTTGATGGATAGTTAGATTTTGTATTGTGATTACATGGATTGTCTAAAGTTAGGTGAAAAGTTTAAGTTAATTAAGGATTCAGATTTTAGTCCACTTGACCAAATACAATCCTACCTTGACCCTAACCCCATTACAACCCTTAAAAGACCTCTTGATTTGTGTGTTTGTGCATTAAATTTTTGTTGATTGGTAGAAGAAAAGCAAGCCTTAGAAAGCAAGGTTAGTAGAGAATTGAGAGAATCGAACCTTAAACACTTGAGTGATTAGAGTGTATACACTACCAGTGAGGGTTTGATGCTCAATTCCTTGTTCAATGCTTTCATGAGCTATATTCTTCTTGCAAGTCTATTTGTACTTCTTTTTTATGATTTGAATTAGTGAAATCCAGTTCATATTTCCTCTTGAAAGATTTGTTTACTTTTAACTAAGTAGGTAGAAACATTTTGCATGTAGTTACATTCATAGGTTGCATTTCATACATTCTATCATCCCTCTTCATCTTTATAGCTTCTCTTGAGATTAGCATGAGGACATGCTATTGTTTAAGTGTGGAGAGGTTGATAAACCACTATTTTATGGTTTATCTTGTGCTCAATTGAGTGGATTTTATCAACTCTTTACCCACTTATTCATACTATTTGCATAGTTTTACATTTGCCTTCCTAATTATGTGCTATGATTGAAAACATGCTTCTTTGGCCTTTATATTGCTAATATTAATCCTCCCTTATCACCATTAGATGCCTTGATATGTGTGTTAAGTGATTTCAGAGATTACAGGGCAGGAATGGGTCAGAGGATGGAAAGGAAGCATGCAAAAGTGGAAGCAATACAAGAAGTTGGAGAAACTGCTAAGCTGTCCAGCCTGACCTCTTCGCACTCAAACAACTATAACTTTAGCTACAGAGGTCCAAATGACACGGTTTCAGTTGCGTTGGAAAGCTAACGTCCGGCGCTTCGATTTAATATATAATATGCTAAGGTCGCCATGACGCAAGGCGACGCGACCGCGTGCTCCATTCGGCCGCGTTGCAGTGACGGAAATCAGCGTGTTTGAATTCTTCTCCAGCGATTTCTGGGCTGTTTTCGACCCAGTTTGCGGCCCAGAAAACACAGATTAGAGGCTATAAAGTGGGGAAATCCATTCATTCATGGCATGCTTTCACAATTCAAAATTTTAGGGGTAGATGTAGTTTTTAGAGAGAGAGGTTCTCTCCTCTCTCTTAGGATTAGGATTTAGGATTTCTCTTAGTTTTAGGAGTGGCTCTCAATCCCAGGTTCTTTATTTTCCCAATTTAATTTATGAACTCTTCCATGTTACATATAATTTTCTTAACTAATGCTATTTGAGGTATTTCAGATTTAAGATTGCTTTGCTCTGTTTAAGATTGCTTTCAATTTAATTTAGATATTTTTTTCTCCCTTTTGGCTTTGGTTAAGTAATTGGTAACGCTTGAGTTGTCAAATAAAGCAGTGATTGAAATTGGGAGTTGCTCCAATAACTCTAGTCTTTCCATAGGAATTGACTAGGACCTGAGGATTAAGCTCATTAATCCACTTGACTTACCTTCATAGTTAGAGGTTAACAGAGTGAGATTAAAATCCAATTCTCATCACAATTGATAAGGATAGGACCTCCAGTTCTTATACCTTGCCAAGAGTTTTGTTATTTATTTAATTTAATACAATATTTCTTCCTTGCCATTTACTATTCTTGCTTTTTATCTCATACATTAAAAACCCCCCAATTTACAAGACTCATAACCAATAATAAGAACACCTCCCTGCAATTCCTTGAGAAGACGACCCGAGGTTTGAATACTCGGTTATCAATTTCAGAGGGGTTTGTTACTTGTGACAACCAAAACGTTTGTAAGAAAGGTTGATTGCTTGGTTTAGTAACTATACTTGCAACGAGTATTTACCATAACTTCTAAACCATCAATCTTCAGTTCTTCAAAATGGCGTCGTTGCCGGGGAATTGCAAACGTGTGCCTTATTATTGGTTATTGTAAATATTTTATTTTTGCTTATTTATTTGTTTTTATTTTGTTTTTATTTTGCTTTTTCTTAAGTTAAGAGGTTATTGGTTTTTATTTTAAAATTTTTATTTTATCTTATCTTATTTCAAAAATCAAATTTCAAAATTCAAATTTAAAAATTTTCAAATTTCAAATTTCAAAAATTCAAAATTCAAAAATTTAAAATTCAAAATTTCAAAATTTAATTTTCAAATTCAAAATTTAAATAACCTTTTAATTTAAATTTGTTTTTATTTTCTCTCACTACTATGAACTCTCACCCCTTTGGCTATGAGTCTGGTCACAATTATGTTGCAGGAAGAAATTACAATGAGAACAGGCATCAAGGTTGGAACAATCAAAGATGGGAGGAGTCATAAGGATTTGATCAACCCTCATGGCAACAACCACCTCCAATGGACTATCAACAACCACCACCATATGCATATGAACCCTTTCCTCAACACGACTTTGGACCACCATACTCACAAGCCCCTTTCCGCCATTCACCTCCATATGACCCTAACCCACATCCACCATACCAACCACCTTATGAGCCAAATGAACCATACACAGAACCGCCACCTTTCCAACACAACTACTCTCATGAACCACCACCTCAATATTCACCATTTCCATGTCATTATCAAGATGAACCACCTTCCTATTATGAATCCTCTTTCCCAACCAATGAATCCTCACATCCACCTCAACCTCCAATGGATGACAGACTTCGTGTTATTCTTCAACGGCAAGAAAGGATGAATAAGAGTGTGCAAAATTTCACGGCCGTCTTCGGCGAGTTAATAAATATAATAGCTTCCCAATATCTGAGCACTCAAAGAACTCCCATGGCTACATGTAGAGAATCAAAAGAAGAGCAAAGCATGAAGGAAACACTAGAAACTTTGGTGGATAATGAGGAACATGGCTTTGTATTGGAACAAGTGGAGAAAGCCATAATAGTTGCAGAGAAAGAAGTGGTTGAAGACTTAGGAGATGCTGAACCTCTATGGGAAAGTCAGGTTATAAAACCTCCTTCCAAGGCGATTGAAATTGATGCTGAGGAGGGTGTACAACCTCCAAAGCATATCACAGTTGAAGACTTGGAAGAGGTTGATCAAGAGATGGAGATTCAAGAAGAAGAATGGTGCACGAAATTGTGATGTCCAGGCTCAAACAATCCCTGGCAACATGAGCAACTTGGTACGCGTAATCGTGATTACACTTTAATTATGTAAAATTCATGGCTCTTTCTTTCCCTGGCAATGGCGCCAAGAACATGGTGCCAATACCATGGTTCACAACTTCGATACAACTAACCAGCAAGTGCACTGGGTCGTCCAAGTAATACCTTACTTGAGTAAGGGTCGAATCCCACGGAGATTGTTGGTATGAAGCAAGCTATGGTCACCTTGCAAATCTCAGTTAGGCAGATATAAATGGATAATGGTGTTTTCGAATAATAAATAATATAATAGGGATAGAGGTGCTTATGTAAATCATTGGTAGGAATTTCAGATAAGCGAATGGAGATGCTTTTCGTTCCTCTGAATCCTCTGCTTTCCTGTTATCTTCATCCAATCAGTCTTACTCCTTTCCATGGCTGGCTTTATGTGATACATCACCACTGTCAATGGCTACTTTCGGTCATCTCTCGGGAAAATGATCCAATGCCCTGTCACGGCACGGCTAATCGTCTGGAGGCATCACCCTTGTCAATGGCTTCATCTTATCCTCTCAGTGAATAATATGCTCACGCACCCTGTCACGGCACGGCTATTCATCTGTCGGTTCTCGATCATGCTGGAATAGGATTTACTATCCTTTTGCGTCTGTCACTAACGCCCTGCAATCGCGAGTTAGGAGCTCGTCACAGTCATTCAATCATTGAATCCTACTCGGAATACCACAGACAAGGTTTAAACCTTCTGGATTCTCTTGAATGCCGCCATCATTCTAGCTTACTGATGAGCGGATATTTTATACGCTTTTTGGGATAATTTCATATAGTTTAGAGTATGTTTTAGTTAGTTTTTAGTATATTTCTAGTAGTTTTTAGGAAAAATTCATATTTCTGGACACTATGAGTTGTGTGTTTTTCTGTAATTTCAGGTATTTTTCTGGCTGAAATTGAAGGAGCTGAGCAAAAATCTGATTCAGGCTGAAAAAGGACTGCTAATGCTGTTGGATTCTGACCTCCCTGCACTCAAATTGGATTTTCTGGAGCTACAGAACTCGAAATGGCATGCTTCCAATTGCATTGGAAAGTAGACATCCAGGGCTTTCCAGCAATATATAATAGTCCATACTTTGCACAAGGATAGACGACGTAAACTGGCGTTCAACGCCAGTTCTCTGCCCAATTCTGGCGTCCAGCGCCAGAAAAGGATCAAAAACTGGAGTTGAACGCCCAAACTGGCATAAAAACTGGCGTTCAACTCCACAAATGGCCTCTGCACGTGACTCACTTAAATCTCAGCCCAGCACACACCAAGTGGGCCCCAGAAGTGGACCTCTGCATCATCCATCATAGTCCACTCATATTTTGTAACCCTAGGCTACTAGTTTAGTATTTAAACAACTTTTAGAGACTTATTTTGTATCTCATGACATTTCAGATCTAAACTTTGTATTCTCTGATGGCATGAGTCTCTAAACCCCATTGTTAGGGGTTAGGAGCTCTGCTGTGTCTCAATGAATTAATGCAAGTATTTCTGTTTTCCATTCAAACATGCTTGTTCCTATCTAAGATGTTCATTCGCGCTTAACTGTGATGGAGGTGATAAGCTGTGACACTCATCACCTTCCTCAAATCATGAACGTGTGCCTGACAACCACCTCCGTTCTATATACGATTGAATGAGTATCTCTTAGATTCTTTAATCAGAATCTCCGTGGTATAAGCTAGAACTGATGGCAGCATTCATGAGAATCCGGAAAGTCTAAACCTTGTATGTGGTATTCCGAGTAGGATTCAAGGATTGAATGACTGTGACGAGCTTCAAACTCCTGAAGGCTGGGCGTTAGTGACAGATGCAAAAGGATAGTAAATCCTATTCCAACCGGATCGAGAACCAACCAGTGATTAGCCGTGCTGTGACAGAGCACGTGAGCGTAGTTTTCACTGGAAGGATGGAAGGTAGCCATTGACAACGGTGATCCACCAACACACAGCTTGCCATAGGGGGACGTGCGTGCGTGAACAAGAAGACAGAGGAAAGCAGAGATTCAGAAGACAAAGCATCTCCAAAGCTCCAACATATTCTCCATTACTGCACAACAAGTAACTTTTAATTTATGCTCTACTGGTTATTCACAATTCAATTGATAAACATAATTGACTTCCTGACTAAGATTTACAAGATAACCATAGATTGCTTCAAACCAACAATCTCCGTGGGATTCGACCCTTACTCACGTAAGGTATTACTTGGACGACCCAGTGCACTTGCTGGTTAGTGGTACGCGTTGTGGAAAGTGTGATTCACAATTTGTGCACAAGTTTTTGGCGCCGTTGCCGGGGATTGTTCGTATTTGAACAACTGACGGATTATTTTGTTGCTTAGATTAGGAAAAATCTTTCTTTTTTTTTTTGGTTTAGAGTCTTTTATTATTTATCCCTTGTTAAAATACTTTAAACTTATAGCTCAGTTATTTAGAACGTGTGTTTATGTTCATGATAATTGGCTATCATATTTTTAAAAACCTTTTTCAAAAATAATTTTTCTATTAAATCCTGTGCCAAACTTTAGTTTGGTGTTTTCAAAATAATCTTTCTTAAAATTTTTGAAAGTCCCATAACTCATTTGGCTAGAGCGTTAATCTGTGTTCTCTATTAAATTTTGTGCCAAACTTAAAGTTTGGTGTTTCTTGTTGATTTCCCTTTGGTTTTCGAAAATTTTGGTTTGGTTTTCTAAAAATTTTAAGTTTGGTGTTCTTTCTTCATGTTCTTATGTTCTTGTGAGTCTTCAAAGTGTTCTTGAGTTTTCCTTGTGTCTTGATCTTAAAATTTTTAAGTTTGGTGTTCCTTGGTGTTTTCCCTCCAAATTTTTCGAAAACAGGAGCATTAGATCTAAAAAATTTTTAAATTTGTACTATCTTATTGTTTTTCTCTCTCCTCACTAAATTCAAAAAAAAAATATCTTTTCAAAATATCTCTTCTAACTTCCTAACTTCTTATCTTTTTAAAATTGTTTCAACTAACTAACTAACTTTTTGTTTGTTTCTTAACTTTTTCAAAACTACCTAACTAACTCTCCCTCTCTCTAATTTTCGAAAATATCTTCCCTCTTTTTCAAAAATTTCTTTTTTTTATTAACTAATTAATTTCTTTTTTTTATAAACAAAAAAATTTTTTAACTTCATAATTCAAATTCTTTTTAGTTATTTTATTTTATTAGTATTTACTTCTTATAAAATAAAATAAATAAAAGGTAATCAGTCCAAGTTATATCATAGATCCATCATGGACATAAGTGGAAATGAACAGTCCAGGAGGACTCTGGGGTCATTTCTAACCCCTCTACTGCTTCATATGGAAGTAGCATCTGCATACCCTCCATTGAGTCAGTAGCTTTGAGTTGAATCCTCAGCTCATTATCATGGTGCAGCAAGTTGCCAGTATTCCGCTCTTCCACAGGAAGAACTACAGAGTTTCTGGCACATTTTTACAATTGCTGACACAGTACATGATAAGGAAATAGATCAGGATGTCTACAGACTATTACTGTTTCCATTTGCTGTAAAAGATCAAGCTAAGGTGGTTAAATAACCAACCTAAGGCCAGCATAAGAACATGGAAACAGCTGACAGAAAAATTCCTGAATCAATATTTCCTCCAAAAAGGAATGAACAGCTAGGCTGGACATCCAAGGCTTTAAACAAGGAGATAATGAGTCTCTTTATGATGCCTGGGAGAGATACAGAGAGATGCTACGAAAATGCCCCTCTGAAATGTTTTCAGAGTGGGTTCAGTTAGACATCTTCTACTATAGGCTTGCAGAAGGAGCTCAGATGTCCTTTAGATTACTCAGCTGGTGTGATCTATCCATATGAGAAAGACATTGAAGAAGCTCAAAGAGCTCATTGATACAGTTGCCAGGAATCAGCATCTGTATCTAAGCAGCAACCCTTCCATGAATGAAGAGGTTAAACAGTAACTGCTGAATTCAGTACTGTAAACAAGCTGCTGAATTCAATCAGCAATTAGATTTTCTAACAAACAGCTAGCTGAATTCAAAGACAGGTTACAGGAGACAAGGATAGCTAATATACATATGGTACGAACAGTTTAAGCAAACAAAGCAGAGCTATCCAAAGCAAATAGCAGAAGAATGCCCAAGCAGTTCAATTAAGAAGTTGGCGAAAACATTAAAATACCCACCTCAAGGCATCAAAAAATTTCAAGAAATGAGCGACCCACCAAAGATTCCCCTGAGGACAGTAAGAGCCCAGGGAAAAATACTTCTGGCACTTAAAACGCCAGAAAATGGGTGGTAAGGCTGGCGCTGAACGCCCAGACCATGCCCAAAACTGGCGTTCAGCGCCAGAAACAAAGTAGGATTGGCGTTCAACGCCAGAACATGGGCAAGAATCTGGCGCTTGAACGCCCAAAGGGGCATATCCAGCGTTGAACGCCCAAAACGGGGCACATTTCTGGCGTTCAGGCGCCAGGAACAGACAGTGAGTTGGCGGTTCTAACGTCACTCCAGCTCTGACTCTGGTTCAATTGCCAGTGAGGGATCGACACACACAAGTGCTGATAACAACCCCTCTAAAAAGGCTTCTTTAACCACTAAGGTGAGGAATATAAAGCCAAGTACCTTATCCTCAAAAACTCCGGAAAGAGGAGCAGGATAAGAATTTGGCTCGCTTTGCAGATTATCTAGGACTCTTAAATAAAGTTCCTTTTGCATAGGCACTTGAGCAAATACCTTCTTATGCCAAGTTCATGAAAGAGATCTTGAGTCATAAAAAGGAGTGGAGAGAAACAGAAAGAGTTCTCCTCATGAAGAATCAGTGCAGTATTCTGAAAACTTTCTGAAAAGCTAAAGAACCCTGGTTTTTGTACCATGCATTTTTAGAGGTGATTGCACCAAGACAGCTTTATGCGATCTTGGGGCAGCATCACCGATACCTGCATCCACTATCAGGGAAGCTTGGCTTAACTGATGAAGTTAAACTAACCGGATATGTCTCCAACTTGCTGATGGTTCCACTAAATACCATCAGGCGAATTAGGACATGATTGTCAGAGTTGGGCCATTCGCCTTTCCTACTGACTTTGTTGTGCTGGAAATGGAGGAGCACAAGAGTGCTACTCTCATTCTAGGAAGACCCTTCCTAGCAACTGGACGATCCCTCATTGATGTCCAACAGGGGAATAACCCTGAGAGTCAATGATGATGGTTTAAGTTGAACGCTGTCAAGCCATGCAGCATCCAGACACATCAACAGACTGCATAAAGTTGATCTCATTGACTCTTTGGTAGAGAGATCACATGGCTGAGGTCTCGAATCAGAGTTGGAAGACATCTTTAAAGATGTTCAGCCTGATTTGGAGGATTTCAGAGGACATGAAGAGCCTTGAATTCTTCTAAGAGGAAACCTCCTAAACCCGAGCTCAAGCCACTACCACCATCCTTGAAATATGCATTTCTGGAGAAGGTGACACTTTTCCAGTGATCATAAGCTCTGCTTTAATTCACAGGAAGAGGAAGCACTTATTCAAGTGCTAAGGACACACAGACAGCTCTTGGGTGGTCCATAGGTGACCTTAAGGGCATAAGCCCAGCTAGATGCATGCACAAAATCCTATTGGAGGATAATGCCAAACCAGTGGTTCAACCACAGAGGCGGGCTAATCCTGCCATGAGGAAGTGGTGCAGAAGAGGTCACCAAGTTACTAGAGGCTGAGATTATTATCCTATTTCCGATAAGCCCCTGGGTGAGCCCTGTTCAAGTCGTCCCAAAAAAGGGAGGATGACAGTGATTCATAATGAAAAAAAATGAGCTGGTTCCTACAAGAACAGTTTACAGGGTGGCGCATGTGTATTGACTAAGAAGATCAATACAGCCACCAGAAAGGATCTTTTCCTTTACCATTCATAGACCAGTGCTAGAGAAACTAGCAGGTCATGATTATTACTGCTTTTTGGATGGCTATTCAGGCTATAACCAGATTGCAGTAGATCCCCAGGATCAAGAGAAACAGCATTCACATTGTCCATCCGGAGTGTTTGCTTATAGAAGGATGCCATTTGGGCTATGTAATGCGCCTGCAACCTTCCAGAGATGCATGCTTCTCTATTTTCTCTGACATGGTGGAAAAATTTCTGGAAGTCCTCATGGATGACTTCTCAGTATATGGAGACTCATTCAGCTCCTGTCTTGATCACCTGAAACTTGTTTGAGAAGATGCCAGAAAACCAACCTAGTTTTAAACTGGGGAAAAGTGTCACTTCATGGTGACTGAAGGAATTGTTCTTGGGCATAAATCTCAAACAAGGGAATAGAGGTGGATCAAGCAAAAATAGAGGTAATTGAAAAATTACCACCACCTGCCAATGTTAAGGCAATCAGAAGCTTTCTGGGGCATGCAGATTCTATAGGAGGTTTATAAAGGATTTTTCAAAAATCGCAAAACCTCTAAGCAACCTGCTAGCTGCTGACACGCCATTTGTGGTTTGACACACATGCCTGCAGGCGTTTGAAACGCTGAAAGCTAAGCTGGTCACAGCACCAGTCATTTCTGCACCAGACTGGACATTACCATTTGAGCTAATGTGTGATGCCAGTGATCATGCCATTGGTGAAGTATTGGGACAGAGGCATGACAAGCTTCTGCATGTCATTTATTATGCCAGTCGCGTTTTAAATGATGCCCAGAAAAATTACACAACCACAGAAAAGGAATTACTTGCAGTGGTTTACGCCATTGACAAGTTCAGATCCTACTTAGTAGGATCAAAGGTGATTGTGTACACTGACCATGCTGCTCTTAAGTATCTACTCACAAAGCAGGATTCAAAACCCAGGCTCATCAGATGGGTATTGCTTCTGCAAGAGTTTGATATAGAAATAAGAGACAGAAAAGGGACAGAGAACAAGTACTGATCATCTGTCCCGGATAGACCAGTGGAAGGACGTCCCTCCCCTTCCTTGAGATCTCTGAGACGTTCCCTGATGAGCATCATTTGCCATTCAGGAGCACCATGGTTTGCCGATATTGCTAACTATAAAGCTGCAAGGTTCATACCCAAGAGTACAATAAATACAAAAAAAAAACTAATTACTGATGCAAAGTACTACTTGATGGGATGCCCATCCTTTAAGAGATTGCAGACGGAATTATCCATAGGTGTGTCCCCAGAGAGGAACACAGAGAATCCTATGGCATTGCACGGATCCAATATGAGGCCATTTCGGAGCGTGAGCGAACAGCACAAGGTCTCCCAATGTGGCTTCTATGGCCCACACTCTATAAAATCCCGAGATTTGTAGTAATTGTGAAGTTGCAAAGAGCTGTAACCTGCCTCATTTACGCCATGCCTCAACAAGGATCTTGAAATAGAGTTGTTTGATGTATGGGAATTGACTTCATGGGACCTTTCCACCATCATACTCAAACACTTATATTCTGGTGGCAGTGGATATGTATCAAAATGGGTTGAGCTATTGCCACACCCAACAATGATACTAAAACGGTGCTGAAGTTCTCCAGAAACATATTTTAGCAGGTTTGGTGTCCCTAGAGTACTTAATCAGTGATGGGGGCACTCACTCTGCAATAAACAGCTTTACTCTGCCATGGTTCGGTATGGAATTCGCCACAGGTGGCCACTCCATATCATCCACAAACCAACGGGCAAGCTGAAGTCTCTAACAGAGAATTAAAGAGAATCCTGGAACGGACAGTAAATACCCGTAGAAAGGATTGGGCAAGGAGCTTGGATGATGCTCTGTGGGCTTACAGAACAGCATCAAGACCCCTATAGGGACCTCTCCATACCAACTCGTGTATGGTAAGGCATGCCACTTGCCCGTGGAACTGGAACATAAGGCCTACTGGGAACCAGATTCCTAAACTTAGATGCCAAATTAGCAGGAGAAAACGATTGGTCCAGCTAAATGAGCTAGAGGAATTCAGATTCACAGCTTTCCGAAAATGCCAAGCTTTATAAAGAAAAATAAAAAAAATGGCATGACAGAAAGCTGTCATCTAGAATCTTTGAACCAGGACAGAAGGTCCTGTTGTTTAACTCTAGACTCAGGCTATTCCCCGGGAAACTGAAATCCCGGTGGAGGGGACCATACGTGATTACAAGTGTGTCACCATATGGTTACGTGAGCTTCAAGATATTGATTCTGATAAGAAGTTCATTGGTCAATGGACAAAGAATCAAGCATTATCTTGAAGGCAACATTGAGCAAGAATGCTCAAGGCTGAAGCTAGATTAAAAGCTCAGCAAGGTCCAGCTAAAGACAATAAAGAAGCGCTTTCTGGGAGGCAACCCAGCCATGGGCATATCTCTAAGCATTTTCCCTATTTTTCTTTTATTTGTTTTATAAAGTTACTGACACTAAGGTAAAGATCATTGCATAATTACAGGGTTACAGAAGAATTTGCACACAAAACAGAGATTGGAAGCCAATGGCAAGAAAACGCCAGTAAGGGGCATTTTGGGCGTTCAGCGCCCAAAATGGGCATCCACTGGGCGCGAACGCCAGTAATGGCAGCAATTGGGCGTTCAACCCAGAAATGGCCACCCACTGGCGTTGAACGCCAGAATGGCAGCAACTGGGCGCTGAACGCCCAGGAGATCAGCATTTGGGCGCTGAAGCCCAAAACAGCAGTGTTTGGGCGTTCAACGCCAGGAGACAGGGAGGGAGCCAAATCCAGAATCCCACACGTATTTCCATTTTAATTTCAAATTTTATGCTTCAATGCGATTTTTACATGAACATATCAAGAACCCTGGTTTCTAAAATCCCTCTATTTCTAAAAAATCTTTCTTTTCTGAAAAAAATCTAATCTTTTTCACTCAAAAATCCTTTTCAACTAATCCATATCTTTTCAATATCCATATTATCTTTTTCAAATTCAAGTTATCTTTTCAAAAATCTATCATATCTTTTCAAATTAAACTCTATCTCTATCTTATTTTTTCAACTCAATCTTTTTATCTTATCTCTTCCTTTTTTTCGAAAAGCCACCCCCCACCCCTTTAAAATTGGGTTCGGCTCCCCCCTCCTCCATCAACAAGTGCACCTCGATCTCCTTCTATCCCTTCCTTTCTTTTCTTTGCTTGAGGCAAGCACACCTTATTTGGTGTGTTTTTTCCGAGATCACTAAGATCATGGCTCCCAAAGGAACAATACACTCCAAGAGGCAAGAAAGAGAGCGTTCCAAAAACCACTTTGGAATCAAGGGAAGTTCTTATCTAAAGAACATTCAGACCATTATCTTAAAGTAATGGTCTGAGATCAGTGATCCCGGAAGTTAGATTCGATCTGAAAGAAGACGAATATCCGGATCCAGGAGCAAATTCGAATCAGGAACTGGGAAGTCCTAGCTAATCCTGAAACAAAATAGGAAGGAACATGGTCCAGGAGTTCTATGCTAATATGTGGCAGACTGACAAGCAAAGACTATCTGGAACTGCCTGCTACGAATTCGGACCATGTCAGGGGAAAAATGT
Source organism: Arachis hypogaea (assembly GCF_003086295.3). Lineage (NCBI taxonomy): Eukaryota > Viridiplantae > Streptophyta > Magnoliopsida > Fabales > Fabaceae > Arachis > Arachis hypogaea. Next base: position 85,544,366 of record NC_092051.1, on the reverse strand, counting down.
TCAACCACCCCGACAAGATCAGAGAGATACTAAAGCTACCTCACAGCTAAAGGATTGATCCAGACCCTTCAACAGGAGGATGATGAAAGCACATTGGCCTGGATAAGATTCTAGAGGACATTGTACCCCTGGAGCCAGGTGACCACCAACACAAAGGGCGTCCCAAATCAACTCAAGAGGAGGATCTCAAACTAGTTGCCAGAGGATGGCTGGACTTCATTGGGCTTCTCTGTTGCCCACCAGCAACCGTTCTGAAGTCACAGTTAAAAGAGCATGATGATTCATTGCATCATGATGGGAAGGAAGTGGAGTTCATCAGCTGATTTCAACAGAGCTCTATAAGATTGCTAACAAAAATCAAGAAAGGCCAGGTGGCTTATCCAAGCGTGATTTCTCTGCTCTGCAAGGATGCTGGAGTCAAGATGGGAATAACTGAATATATCCTAATTGAAAAGTCAATCACCAAAGCATCAATGGAGAGACAACAAACACAGAGATCATATCAAGAAGAGAGCACAGGAATTCCTCCCAGAGATTCCTCAGCGGAATATGGAATATCTGAACTCTCACCAAGATAAGGAAGCAGGAGCAAATAAAAAACAACAAAGGAACACAGTCAAATGCTGACCCATATGCTTAAAGAACAAGAGAGCAGGGACGTGACTTAAGGGAACTGAAGCGCCAAAAGTCTTCTTGATACCAAGCCTCCCAAGGATCAGAGGAACACCCATACCCCCAGAATAAAGGTTGTAATTTCCAATTCCTGCTTAACTGGCAGTGTCCTTAAAAAAGTTACCTTAGAATCATATAATAGTAATTAGTATCTATTTGATTTTATCTCCAATTAAGCTGTAGTTTATTTTTCTCATCATCATTAAACATGAATAAATAGTAGATCTTTTGAATAAGAAGCAATAAATTTCGAGTTTAATAAAGAAATTCTAATTGGTTAAATGTGGTGGCAATGCTTTCTGTCTTCTGAATGAATGCTTGAACAGTGCATAGTCTTTTGAATTTGTTGTTTAAGACTTTAATATGTTGGCTCTTAAAGAATGATGAACATGAGACATGTTATTGATAATCTGAAAATCATAAAAATGATTCTTGAACAAAAAAGCAGCAAAGAAAAGCGCAAAAAAAAAAAAAGAGCAAGCAAAAAACCAACCCAAACCAAAAGCATAAAGGACCCAGGCAGCACAAAGGAGGGCTAGATAATCGGTAGCGAACCAACCCCAAAGTTGGGCAGGCAATGAAATAAGCTTAAATCAAGGTCCAAAGCAAAAAGAAGAGTGTGCTTAAGAACTCTGGACACCTCTAATTGGGGACTTTAGCAAAGCTGAGTCACAATCTGAAAAGGTTCACCCAGTTATGTGTCTGTGGCATTTATGTATCCGGTAGTAATACTGGAAAACAAAGTGCTTAGGGCCACGGCCAAGACTCATAAAGAAGCTGTGTTCAAGAATCATCACACTGAACTAAGAGAATCAATAACACTATCTGAATTCTGAGTTCCTATAGATGCCAATCACTCTGAGCTTCAATGGATAAAGTGAGATGCCAAAACTGTTCAGAAGCAAAAAGCTACTAGTCCCGCTCATCTAATTAGGATCTGAGCTTCAATCAACAACTCTGAGATATTATTGCTTCTCAACCTATTAGTCTTCTATTTTATTTGTCTAGTTGCTTGAGGACAAGCAACAGTTTAAGTTTGGTGTTGTGATGAGCGGATATTTTATACGCTTTTTGGGGATAATTTCATATAGTTTAGAGTATGTTTTAGTTAGTTTTTAGTCTATTTCTAGTAGTTTTTAGGAAAAATTCATATTTCTGGACTTTAATATGAGTTGTGTGTTTTTCTGTAATTTCAGGTATTTTTCTGGCTGAAATTGAAGGAGCTGAGCAAAAATCTGATTCAGGCTGAAAAAGGACTGCTAATGCTGTTGGATTCTGACCTCCCTGCACTCAAATTGGATTTTCTGGAGCTACAGAACTCGAAATGGCATGCTTCCAATTGCATTGGAAATTAGACATCAGGGCTTTCCAGCAATATACAATAGTCCATACTTTTCACAAGGATAGACGACGTAAACTGGCATTCAACGCCAGTTCTCTGCCAATTCTGGCGTCCAGCGCCAGAAAAGGATCAAAAACTGGAGTTGAACGCCCAAACTGGCATAAAAACTGGCGTTCAACTCCACAAATGGCCTCTGCACGTGACTCACTTAAATCTCAGCCCCAGCACACACCAAGTGGGCCCCAGAAGTGG